>NC_066583.1:33987596-34309382 GCF_024323335.1 Lathyrus oleraceus | reverse complement strand
TTATTCAAAGATATAACAATTAAGTTTTTTTCAAAGATTTCCATAATTGAAAATCCGCGACTAGGGTTTCTGTTGAAAAACATGGAATCTCCCGAGATGAACAGGGTCTTTTGGAGTGCAATTCTAAAAAAGTCAAAGGTGTTGGAGATTAAAATTTCAAACAAGGCTCGAGCATGTATTTGATGTATGAGGATGCGGTTGCAATGGAGAAGAACGATCAAGAAATTCATACATCCAAAAAGTCCTATAAGGATTCAATGATGGGGAATTCTAATGGAGACGAGCAGAATAATGACACTATGATTGTTATTTTGACCGATGAAGAAATAGAGAATCTCTCAAAGGATGATGACGAAAAGTGTCTGCTAGTAGAAAAAGGAAGATGATTCAATATGTTTGTCCAACTTTCACACTTTCGAGCAAAGAAGAGGAAAGAATTGTCAAACCATAAAAATCAGGAGTTATCGTTAAACTTCTTGGTAGGAAGATTGGATACAATGCCTTATAAACTCGTTTGAAACAGTCGCGGGTGAGGAATTGCATTATCAATATTATAGATCTAAGTAACAACTATTTTCTTGTGACTCTTTTCAAAAATATGATTAATATCACTCTTTAATGGATGACTCTTTGTTAATATATGATCACCATCTGATTGTGAGAGAATGAAGCCCTAATTTTCATCTAGGTAGTAATCGAATTGAGAAGGTGGCGGTTTGAGTGAGATTTTCAGGATTCCTAATTGAATATTATGATGCAAAACTTCTTACATTCATTGGTAACATAATTGGTAGAGTAATGAAGGTGGAGAAGAACACTTTTCTTCAGGAATAGGGCAAGTATATGAGATTGTGCATGGAGGTTGATTTATAAAAATCGATACTTGGTATGTTCACGATTAGATATAAAGTCTATAATATGGAATATGAAAGGTTACATTTGTTATGTCTCAACTGTGAGAATATGGAAGGTTGTGGAGAGAAAGAAATTCAGGTAGATAAGGAGGGAGATGGTGTCTAGGAGGAAGAATAGAATGTGGAGTCCAATGGTATTCGAGATGGTAGTAAGGTGCAAGATGGTCCTTAATCAATTTTTATTAAACAACGACGTCCAAGGAAAAATAAGGATAATGATTTGATAGTGGTGCATGGTGGTCAGATGAATGTTTTGGTGGCAGATAATGCTGGAGCGAAATCAATGGGATCAAGACTTGCTATTTTAGATAAAGATATCCAAAATCTAGAAGTTCAAAATTTGGTGGAGGAGCAAATATTCGAAGAGAATATCTCTCAAAAGATCATGCAAAATTGACAGAGAGGGAATTTACACACTAGAACATAAAAACGAATACTATAAATGGGCCTTCTAGGAAGAGTGTGGAATTTACGTACAAAATCAAATAAAAAAATCTAATGAATAAAAAAAGGTAATTCTCATGTACAACAAGGGGATACTTTTATTCCAGTTGTTGAGAAACTTGCAGAACCTCGTGATATTAATAATATGGCAACATCATTGCTAGTCTTTTAAAAAATTCTACTCATGCTCCTAACGACGAAACACACAAGACACAAGATGCAGTCATAGATCCACAAATTTCTAATCTACTTAATAATTATAATTCACAAATTAAAGAAGTGGGCTCAGTCAAGCAAATTATGACAAGAATTATATTAAGGCTTCTAGTCTCTATAGTGTTGGTGTAAGCCCTAGAGGCCAATACTTTTGGTACTTGTATCGAATTATTTATTAATAATAAAAGGATTTTTCTTTATTATGTTTGTTTAATAAAGTCCCTAGAATAGATAGTCCGTTTAATGTATCAAGTGTGACTTAATAATGAGATCCCATTAAACATAAGGACATTATTCTTAAAGTATCCGTAGTCGAGATTTGTTGTGAAATAGGATAACATTAAAGCATTAAGACTATTATATATATAGACTGATGATCACATCTCATGGATCATGGATAAGGAGTTATCAAGTCTTAAACATAAGTATGAATATTGAGAGTAATATTTATACTGGATTGACCCGCTATGAGAATACTATATAGAATGTTATGCTAAGTGTAATAAGTTATTCTCATGGTGATAATGGTGTATACCACTCTTTGACCTGAAACCACTATGTACCCTAGATATAGAGTCGAGTGTCTTATTGCTGATCAAACATTGTCCGTAACTGGATGACTATAAAGACAGTTGATGGGTACTCCACGAAGCATGCTAAGGGACATGAGTGACCTAGATGGAATTTGCCCATCCTGCGTAACAGGATAAATGTCTACGGGCCCAATATTGAATTGGACAAGGATGACATGGTCTATGCCTTGTGTTCAATATAGATATAAGGGAAAAAAGGGTAATTATACACATAAGTATTATCACAAAAGGATTTGTCAGATCACATGATATTTTCGTGTCTTGGGTAGCAGTGATGTGTTGCTAGATACCGCTCACTGTTTATTATGTTAAATACGTGATTTAATATAATTGCTAATGTCGCGAAAACCTACAGTGTCACACACAAAAGGATGGATTGATGAGAGATAGAGTAACTAAGGAACACCGTAAGGTACGATGCACTTAAGTGAATTGTAGAACATCGTAAGGTACGATGTACTTAAGTAGAATACGAAATATGGTAAGGTACCACACACTTAAGTGATTTTGGCATATCATAAGATATGGGCCACATACACTTCAGTGGGCTTTTTAGCTTGCATCCCACGCAAGTGGTTCTATAAATAGAACCCTTGTGCAGAAGAATTGCAACTTCACAAATGCTTTTGCACAAGGCTTCTATTTATAGAACCACTTGCGTGGGCTGCAAGCTAAAAAGCCCACTTAAGTGTATGTGGTCCATATCTTATAATATGCCAAAATCACTTAAGCGCGTGGTACCTTACCATATTTCGTGTTCTACTTAAGTACACCGTGCCTTACGATGTTCTACAATTCACTTAAGTGCACCATACTTTACGGTGTTCCTTAGTTACTCTATCTCCATCAATCTGTCCTTTTTTGTGTGACCCTGTAGGTTTTCGCGCATTGTCAATTATATTAAATCACATATTTAACATAATAAACAATGAGAGATGTCTAGCAACACATCACTGCTACCTAAGACACGAAAGTGTCATGTGATATGACAAATTCTTTTGTGATAATACTTATGTGTATAATTATCCTTTTTCCCTTATGTCTATATTGAACACAAGGCATAGACCGTGTCATCCTTGTCCAGTTCAATATTGGTCTCGTAGACATTTTTTATGTTACGCAGGATGGGCAAATTCCATCTAGGTCACTCATGTCCCTCAACATGCTTTGTGGAGTACCCATCAACTGCCGTTATGGTCATCCAGTTACGGACAATGTTTGATCAGCAATAAGGCACTCGATTCTACATCTAGGGTACATAGTGGTTTCAGGTCAAAGGGTGGTATACACCATTATCACAATGAGAATAACTTATGAACTTAGCATAACATTCTATATAGTATTCTCATAGTGGGTCAATCCAGTATAAATATTACTCTCAATATTCATACTTATGTTTAAGACTTGATAACTCCTTATCCATGATCCATGAGATGTGATCATCAATATATATACATAATAGTCTTAATGCTTTAATATTATCCCACTTCACAACAAAGCTCGACTACGGATACTTTAAGAATAATGTCCTTATGTTTAATGGGATCTAATGATTAAGTCACACTTGATACATTAAATGGACTAGCTATTCTAGGGACTTTATTAAACAAACATAATAAAGAAAAAGCATTTTATTATTAATAAATAATTCGATTCAAGTACCAAAAGTATTTGGCCTTTAGGGCTTACACCAACAAAAACTTCAAAGACGCATTACTCGATGAACATTGGTTTTTTGCAATGCAAGAGGAACTTAATCAGTTCAAGAGAAATGAGGTATGGGATCTTGTTTCCCCTCGTGAGACCATCGAGTAATTGGTACTAAATGGGTGTTTAGGAACAAGTTACAAGAAAACGGAGTTATAACTCGCAACAAGGCTCACCTTGTTGCTCAAGGGTATAACCAAGAGGAAGACATCGACTATGAGGAAACTTATGCTCTGGTTGTACGAATCGAGGCTATACGCCTTTTGCTTGCCTATGATTATTCTTAAAACTTCAAATTATTTCAAATGGATGTTAAGATCACTTTTCTAAATGGATACATCAATGAAGAGGTCTATGTATCTCAACCTCCCGATTTTGAAAACTATGAGCATCCTAACTATGTTTATAAGCTTAAGCATGCTTTGTACGGTCTCAAACAAGCCACTAGGGGATGGTATGAGTGTCTTATCAAATTTCTACTAGAACAAGGATTCTCAAGAGGGAAGGTTGATACAACCCATTTTATTAAGCATCAAGGAAAACACTCTATTTTAGTTCAAGTCTATGTAGATGACATTATTTTTGGATCTACTAACATAAATTTGGTCAAGGAATTCTCTAAGTTGATGCAGGGAAAATTTGAAATGAGCATGATGAGGAAGCTAAATTACTTCCTCGGACTTCAAATTAAGCAACTTTAAGAAGGAACTTTTGTGGGCCAAACAAAGTATTGCAATGAGTTACTCAAGCGCTTCGATATGGCAAACTTCAAAGGAATCAAAACTCGAATGCCTACTGCGCTTAATATGGACCGGGATGAAAACGATAAGGCCGTAGACATAAAAAGGTATAGAGGTATGATAGGTTCCCTCCTCTATCTTACCGCATCTCGTCCAGATATTATGTTTAGTGTATGTATATGTGCTAGGTATCGATCATGTCCCAAATAATCACATTTAAAGGTCGTCAAGCGCATACTTAGATACCTTTATGGTACTTCAAAGTATGAGCTTTGATTTTCTAAGGGAAGTGGTTGCTCTTTGGTTGGCTACTCTAATTACGACTTTGCTAGTTGCAAATCGGATAGGAAAAGCACTAGTGGAACTTGTCATTTTTATTCAAATTCCTTAGTGAGTTGGCACAATAAAAAGCAAGTTTCAGTTTCTTTGTCAACGGCCGAGGCGTAATACGTTGCAGATAATAATTGTTATGCTCAAATTTTGTAACTCAAACAACAATTACTCGACTTTAATGTTCAACTTGAACGTATTCCCATTTTGTGAGACAATACAATCGCCATCAATTTAACCAAAAATCCTATACTACATTCACACATTAAACATATTGAAATTCGGCATCACTTCCTTAGGGATCATGTTGAGAAAAGTGATGTTGTCTTCGAGCACGTTGATATTAAAAATCAACTTGCCGATATTTTCACAAAACCACTTGCGATAGAGCCTTTCTTCCACATCCTTAGGGAACTTGGTGTTCTTGATATCTCGAATCACTTTTAAATTTATATATGATGCTTTCTCTATATGTATGCCTATCTATTCCTTGATTGACAAGTGCGAGCTATGTGAGGGCATTCATCGTCTATCATCATTGTAGGTAGTATCATTCCTATCTATTTGAACTATCTTGATCAATTATGCATGTATATATGTGTTCTATATAATGCAATTCTTGATGTTCATTTTATGGTTTAAAATTAAGTTTGATCCATTTCTATGTTTGAATTATGCTTGAATTCGCTTATGTGTCATATTTAACATGCATTCATCATTAGAAGCATTCTTGAATCTCATTCCTTCTAATCATTAACTTCGGGTCCCAACAGGTCGACCCATGATTCGACTCGTCGATGTGAATTCCATCTTTGTATTACCTTCGGGTCTAAACAGGTCGACCCATGAGTCGACTCGTCGCTGTGAATTCCATCTTTATATTACCTTCGGGTCCCAACAGATCGACCCATGTGTCGACTCGTCGCTACCCAGAGTCTATTCATCTGAGATTTCAAACACAGATTTGTCAACTCATTACATGTATGAGTCGACTCTTCATCGCCCATTGCATCGTTGCATTAATTTCTGGTCCCAATAGGTCGGCCCATGAGTCGACTCTTCGATGCCAAGAGTCAACTCATCTGCATTTTAATAGGTCGACTCATTTTCAAGGCATCTCTTTTCAATTGCATAATCAATCCATTTGGTCTTCTCTCCTCCCGCTCTCTCTCTTCCTCACACAAACCCTAAAATCTCTTCACAAACAACATTCAAATGGCTTCATCAAGAACCTCTGGAAAAAAAAATTCAAGAGGACCCTCCTCTCACACTAGGACTACACAACCTCGCTCGAATATTCCAATAATCGCTCTATCCTTACTCTCTTATGGTCTTGCTGAATCCTTTGAAAAGAAGTTCAAAAACAGAACAACTGTAAAGCAGTACGTATACTCACCATTAGTGTCTGGATGCATACGCATTCCAGAAGTTATTGAGCGGTTAAATGCTCAAAGAATTGACTTATTCTTAGACTGTACTACCAAGTATAATGAAGATTTAGTCAAACTGTTTTATACTGGCGTTGTTGGAATATTTGAGGATTATGAGTTTACATGCAATATCGGTAATAGGGTTATTGAAGTTAATGATGATGTTTGGAAATCTATATTTGAAATATCTCCATTGTCATCTCCTAATAATCTTAAGATTACCGACATTGTGTTTGCTCCAAACTATGAGTTCAGGAATGCCTTAAACTCAATGCTGAAGAGACCGTTTTCTACATTTGTTGTTGAGAGTAATTTGTTCCCTACCAATGTGACTACTAGACTTTTAAAGCCTGTTGACATGATCTTATACTGGGTTATGATGCATATTATCCGTCCTAAACAAGGAGGTTACTCCAGAGTGGACAAGGCCGAAGTACACTTGGTTTATGTGTTGAAACACAAGCTGAAAGTTAACTGGCCACACTACATTGCAAGCAGGATCTTTTCCCTAAAGGAGTCAGGTTGAGGCACTGCTCTCTGTTATCCTTCATTTATTCAAAGTATCCTAAATCGGGCTGAAGTTTCCGTTCCAGGAATTCAATATAACTCTATGACTGTAAATCAAGAATTATGTCAAAAATCGTTAAGTTTGATGGGCTACACTTGGGATCCTACAACGTGAATATACAAGATCTGAACTCAAGCTTCAAGTTCTAATGTTCAACATTTGGAAGATGATGATGATGATGAAGATGATGAAGATGAGAAAGAGAATAATGATAACGATACTCACCCTATGGAGGATGATCAACAAGTCACTGACCATGGTGATTGGCTAGGTGCTATTCCTGGACAAAATCCATCTGATAACCAAGGCTGGGGAGAGTGGCAACACACCGGCTGGACCAGCCAACAATCTTCTTATATGCCTCCACCTTCTTCTCAATTTGATAATTCTTAAGTAATGGAAATGTTGAGAAACATGCAAGTACAACTGTCGCATTATGCGAAAAACCGGCGGGAAAACAAGAACAACAGAGCCGCCACCGTGCGTTATTTATCCCAAAAGAGGGAAAGGAAACGCTCAGAGTAAACCTGGAAAAAAGCATGGTCTCGCGACCAAAGAGAATGGGATCGGGAGTCGGTTATGCGAAGGGAAGGTATTAGCACCCCTACGCATCCGTCGTACTCGACGGGATCCACGCACAAAAGGAAGGGAAATGGTTGCTAAAACACTGCTCACACACACACACTGGCTGAAAGAGACACAAGAAAACAGACTGGAATTGACTCGGCAGGATATCGCATCCTGGGCCTACTTAGTCTATCAGGCATAGACATCAGAGTCAAAGTAGTTCGGACTGGGGAACGACACATGCTCGCTAGGATGTTGCATCCTATGCATACGTATCTCCTTTGGACGAAGGAGAATCAGAGCATTCGTAGCTCGGCTAACACGCACACAAAACCACGCAAACACGGGCAAACATGGAACCCGATTGCCAATCGCTGGACTTACATCAGCTTCCGAACCAAACACACGCACACAGGAACCCGAATGCCACTCGATGGACTTACATCAGCTTCCGAACCAAAACACACGCACACTGGAACCCGAATGCCACTCAATGGACTTACATCAGCTTCCAAGCATACAACAAGACAAAACAAAGACACAGGCGCCCGGAGAGATCTGCTCATCTCCTGCCTACGTACCTCATCTGGTATGAGGATCAGGGCGACGTAGTTCCCCTACGAAGGGACACAAGGCTAGCCTAACCAGATAACAAAGGGAGACACAACTAGGGAGACTACGACTCGAGCCTAGATGTTATCATGCAAAATCATCCCTAAGTTAAGGTTTCTAGCTAACTTGCACAGGAAGCAAGCCTATCTTAAAGCACAAGCAATAGCAAATGATCACAAACAACACGCACTATATGCACACAAGTGAGGCTCAAACAAGGGTGGGGCTGCAAGAGCAAGCAAACTGTACAGGGTGAGTTTTGCTCTTAACCTTGACATTGAGAGTCAAGGTGAAGCAGATGAAAGATGAGTGAAGATGAGACTTCACAGCTCTTATCCCTGGCCAGGGAGAGCTTTAGACAAAGAAGAGTGGGTCCAGAAAGTGGGAACCCTTCTACACTTTAAGACACTGACACAACTGTACATTGTACAAGATCTTGGGTTTGTATCCCACTGCATCAACACCTTGGTGTGAGCAGAGGGATGACTCAACAGAAGAGCGGGAGATAGATTGCATATCTCTCTTATCCGCCAATTGCCTCATAGAGGTCTTTACCTACTTGGGGACAAAAATAAACAAGCACAAACATCGCCTCTTAAGGAGGACTTCAGACAGGTGCCTGGCTAGGTAACAAGCCAGGTCTTCCAGACTACATGGAGACAAGAATGTTATACCTCAGTGCAAATTGCTTATCAAGCAAAGCAAAGCAATCTTAGCAACTAATGTACCTGAAATCAATCAAATACAATCAGTATACCAATCACAAAACCAAACAGCAAATGGTTCACAATTAACTATATACAGACAAACACAAGCCAATGCACCAAGGTGCAAGCCATTAAGGCTCAAACTCAAGTATCAATCCCTGCAAAACAAAGTCAAAATTAGCTATACACAGGTCACAAGTCAACTCCAATGGAAGCACATCATCAAGCATAGGCCATTTGTGCTATTAACCTGAAACACAACTCAAAAGTGAGATCACAAACCACTAGTCCAAGACTAGGGTCAAAAGGAGATGAAAAATCCAAAACAGCAAGTGAAAAATTATCAAAACCAAGATAAATCAATTAAGAAGAGAATCCAATTGGTCTCACATCAAAACTATGCACTAAATTCATTTCATGCACAATTTAAGTCAAACTAGGCAAGTGTGAACCACATATGAGCAAACAGAATGATCATAATCAAACAAATACCAAAACAGCTCAATAAATTCCACAAAGTTCAAGTCTAAACAGAACACATTCAATGAGCATCATGTCAAATTTCATGCTGTTTGGACAAGAGGAAGTAGGGGAATTAAATCAGGAAGTCATGGTATGCAAAAATCAACCTAAACTAGGTCACAAATCATGTGCCAACTTCAATCAATTGTAAGACTGTGGGAACAAATGAGAAATGAATGGAACCAAAGCCAAAGTGAAGCTAAACATGTCAAGAAACACTCCACCAAATTTCATCCTCATATGATAAGGAATGAGCATTTCACAAGCTATGTAAGTTAATCACTCAAGAAAACCCTAAAAATGACTAAACAGCAAACAAAAATCCTAATCAAATAGGAAATGGTTCAACAAATCCTACAAAAACTCATGGTGAAACTAGACATACAGATGGCATCTCATGAAAAAATTGGGAGCAAATGGCAAAGCATAGGCATGGAAACAAAATTCAAGAACCCAACACAACATAGTGTGACACAAATTGTCACACTCAACTTCAACACATCATATCTCTCAAACCATAAGCTCAAAAATATAAAACTATACATCAAAATCACCAGAAAAGAATCAAGAACATGCCTATACAATTTCATGCATTTTGGCTAAGGCATCAAGATTTCATGATTAAAATGGTGAAACATACAATTGAAACACACATATCAAAGGAATTAGACAAAGTCAAAAAATTCACCAGGCACAACTTTGACTATCATACCTAAAAAAAACTAGAGAAAATTTGGAGATCAATGCAAAAATCCTCTCTCAATTTGGATAATCCATGATTTAATTGTGATTTTTTGAAGTTAGGTCATGAAATGAAATATTTATTTAAACATTTAAATGAAATAATGGCGCTCAGTGGCAAACTTGTAAATACGCCTGGCCAGAACCAAAACGCGGCGTTTAAATAATTGGCGTGGCAACGTGTGATTTGCTGGTTCGCGCGGTAAACAACAATTCAAATTAGAAACGAAGAAATATGGATCAAATGCGCGCCTGGAGCTGTTCTTCCTCATGTTCTTCAACAAAATTCCAGAAAATCCAAAATGCACAAATCTTCACCAAAATGAACAAATCGTACATGGATAGAACCTTCTAAGCAAGCACAAGCCTAATATCCACATGAAATTATCTAATTCCTAACATACTGAACGGATCGAGCAAGAATAGGTTTTACATCCAAAGTTCAATTCAAGATTTCTCTCTCAAATCTTGATGAAAATCAATTCTACGAGTTGCATTGTGTTCTATGATCTACACTCTACAAGAACCACATCATGATTTTGAGAATAGTGAGAATCGAATGCCAACCTTTGATGATAGCAGCGGTGGATTTCGCGCGTTTCCAAGTGTAAAAGTGTGAAACAGATGATGCTTGGTGCTACAGAAGGTGTGTGGAATGATTTTCTTAGCTCAACTGTGCTCCAGGTAGCAGATTTCTCCAACTGTCATGGAAGTTGAGCTGGAATGGACAGCGAAGATCTTTCAATTTTCTTCCCAAAGTCTTGATCAACAGTTCCTCATATGCACCTGTGAATGATGGATCAAGCAAGAACTAGCACGATAGGTGATGTTTTCAATGGAAATTGTGAGAAAAAGTGTGTGAAAATGTGAAGAAAAATGGAGAGAATTGTGATGATTTTCTGTTTGGATCTGAGAAAATGATTTGTGTTTAAGCATTCTGTTATGATTAGAACCTTTATACCTCACACTAATCCAAAATTTAATCAAGATTAAGCAAATTGGAATGATTAGTGCAAAATGCATTTTTAAGCAATGTGGCCAAAATGCCCTTTTCCAAACCAGTCAATGTATCAGTCCAAACTTGGTTCAAGCAAGTCTAAAATGACATTTTGGATGTGTATGAAAAGGTCCCATGTGCAAATTCCATGTAATTCACAAAATCACTATTTCACACAAAAAATGCTAAATAGTTCACTTAAAAAATGCCATTTTGCTATGATAATTTTTGATGAAATGCAATGATGCACCATGAAAGTTCATATGAAATGTGGTTTGCTCAAAGAAAAATCAACCAATTTGGCCTTTTCATGTGAAAGTTATGGCACTTTGAATTTAGGCATTTTCTGAAAATGAATGGACCATATCTTGCCAACCATACATGGGAATTTCAAGTTCTTGGACTTTTTGGAATGGTGAGAACAAGATCTTCAAATTTCATGTTGGACAAAATTCCATTTTAAGCTTGTATGATGAAGTAATTTTGAGGAGCAAAACTTTCCATTTTGGCCAGTTGAAATTACAGGTCACCTGCCATTTTAGGAAACTTCTTGTCTGGCCTCCAATTCTTCAACCTTGGTCTTTGATATGTCAAATGAGACTTATATGGACATGAATGAAGCCTTTCAAACCATCTCACACCTTCCAATCCATAAAATCAGGCACAATTGACCACAGTTGACCACCGTTGACTTTCTGGGGTTTCAGCTGAAATTCAGCTTGACTGATGACTTCTGAGCATCCAATCTTTGGCCAAACCACTTCAAAATGATCACATAATCATATGAACTTGATAAACCAACCCTAGGGCCTTGTCTCAATGAAAATGGCACTTGCTTGCTTGTTTGACCTGATCTCCTGACCAGTTTGACCTAATTTGTCAGCTGAGCTTGCACTTGGGCAAATGGCTATGCAATGCTATGCAATGGACTTTGTTATGTTAATGACCTAAAAATGAAAATGTATGCACAAAAGGGGGGTGCAAATTTGAGGTGCTACAGCTGCCCCTATTCAATCAACTGGGAACCCGAACGGATGAGAGCAACGACTGTCAGACTTTCAGGGTAAACAGGGATTGAATACCAAGAACCGTAGAAATTTGCACACTGCTGGGAATCCACCAACGGAAACGTCCACTGGGATCTGATACTTATTACTGGGAATTTTGATTTTTCTGTTTCTTCTTCTCAAAGGCACAACCACCTCCAGACATCTCAAAACGATGAATGGGAACAGAAATCACAACTAGATGCCAACGGACAACTAGGAAAAACTCGACGTTTACCAAGACCAACAGAGAGGTAGCCAGGCTTTAGTGAATGACTGGGAAGGGATACAACCATACGTCAGCGGACGACATGGGAAAAACTCAACGTTTACCAAAACCAACGGAGAGGTAACTCTACTGGAGGACGACCAGAAAAAACTCGACGTTTACCAAGACCAACGGAGAGGTAACCTGACATCAACGGACGACGGATGAACTGGGAAGACTCGACCAGACGTCATAGGACGAAAGGGAGAAGCTCGACGTTTATCGACACCAACGGAGAAGGAGACCAGACATCAACGGACGACAGATGAACTGGGAAGACTCGACCAGACGTCATAGGACGAAAGGGAGAAGCTCGACGTTTATCGACACCAACGGAGAAGGAGACCAGACATCAACGGACGACGGATGAACTGGGAAGACTCGACCAGACGTCATAGGACGAAAGGGAGAAGCTCGACGTTTATCGACACCAACGGAGAAGGAGACCAGACATCAACGGACGACGGATGAACTGGGAAGACTCGACCAGACGTCATAGGACGAAAGGGAGAAGCTCGACGTTTATCGACACCAACGGAGAAGGAGAAAGCCACTTCACGAGGGAAAGGCACCACAATCAGAAACCGAATAGGACGTCTACTGGGGATTCTGGCTGGGAATCAACCAGACATTAATGAATGACTGGGAACAGGGTATACAATCAGACGCCAACGGACGAATGAGAAAAACTCAACGTTTATCGAAACCAACGGAGAGGTAAATCCGCATGGGGAAGGGTACAACTAGACGCCATCGGGTGACTAGGAAAAACTCTACGTTTATCGAAACCAACGGAGAGGTAAATCCGCATGGGGAAGGGTACAACTAGACGCCATCGGACGACTAGGAAAAACTCGACGTTTATCGACACCAACGGAGAGGAGGAAACTCTGAGGGGAACCATATGGTATTACCAAATGATCTGTAGGGAATAAGCAACTCGACGTCATCGGACAACTAGGAAAAACTCGACGTTTATCGACACCAACGGAGAGGAGGTTCAACTGGGGATGACCCTGTGGGGAAAGATAACAACTATACGCCAACGGACGCATAGGAAAAACTCGACGTTTATCGACACCAACAGAGAGGAGGACTCTTCTGGGGAGAGTGAACACAACCAAATCATCAACGAATGATCGGGAAAAACTCGACGTTTATCGACACCAACGGAGAGGAGGAACTTTTCACTAGGGAAGGAGGACGACGTTACAAACATCAAAAGATGATGTTTACCGACACCAAAGAAGACCAGATACTTACGCATGACTGGGAAAGCACCGAAAGATGGTGTTTACCGACACCAAAGAAATAACACACGCGGGTGTTAACAGAATACTGACATTTTCAAGATGACAGGGCAAGGCTGAACACTTGCAGGGGGTCCCACTCGGGATCAAGGTCACAACAGCGAGCAAACAGGAAGGAGCACCAAGAATACCGGGTTGTAGGTATGAAACGGGTGACCGACCAAAGCGTGAATTGGTTTGTGTTCCAAAACACTCAACATCCTGAAGAGGGCTAGAAAAGCATTCTTGTTAAAGGATGGACATTCGATTCCACAAGGAATACGAATCTTACTCAGCTGGTGAAAACAATCAAAAGATTGACCAAAGAGCGCATGAGATACATTATCTATAGCCGTCAAAACGTAGATAACATACTCGCATGGAAGATTATCCATAACTGGGTTGTAGGTTGTTAGATGGATAAATCGACCGACATCATCCTGAAGAGAGCAAAGGCAAACTTGTTAAAGGATGGACATTCGATTCCGAACAAAGGAATACGAATCTTACTCAACTGGGGAGGACGACTTCGACCCAAGAGCGCATGAGATATATTATCTATAGCCGTCAAAACGTAGATAACATACTCGCATGGAAGATTATCCATAACCGGGTTGTAGGTTGTTAGATGGATAAACGACCGAACAGAAAGGCATCGGGGTACCAGGAATAGGTATGCAAAAGATGACCGATCAAAACAGGATAAAGTTGCTTAATCACAGCCAGTATCCGAGAGGTGAAAGGAATATCAATACCGAGACAGGATAATGATAACCACAAAGAGGGGATTACATCTACCGGTTAGTAGGCAGAAAACCACGGAAACAGAAACCGTCAGCAACTAGGATGAGCACAGAGGGTTAACTCCACAACAGGGAGAACAGAGGATTCACATCTACCGGTTAGTAGGTAGAAGACCACAAAGATCGGACTTACAGCTACCGGGTTGTAGGTAGAGGCCAACAGACAGTCTCCTGAGAGACAGAGTGAGAAAAAAGGATTCACAACTACCGGGTAGTAGGTAGAAGACCGCGAAATCCGCCAACAATCAGAATGAACCACAAAGGTTACCTCTGCTAGGGGATGAAAGTGGGATTTTACAACTACCAGGAGTAGGTAGAAAACCACAAAGATAGGACTTACAACTACCGGTTCGTAGGTAGAGGCCCACAAACCCCGCTGAGGATAAGATGAATGAGTGCCGGTTAGTGAGCAACTATTCATTTATACCACAGGGAATCACAAGAGACAGCCACAAGGAAGCCAATTCATGATCGATCCGAAAAGGCAAACTGAATCAAGACATCCTAATGAGGAACAACCCAATAGGGAAAACCCTTCCCAAGGGGAGGGAACGGAAACAACCGTCATCCACGAGGATCTAACTCAGTGGGGAGCGCAGAAGGAAATGATCGACACTTTCTGCCTAAGGGGTCGACTCTATATGGAGAGATCAGACACACCCACATCTGCTGGGGGAATGGATTCAAGCATGCCAAATGCTACCAATTCTGGAGTAACAATGCTGAGGATACTCACTCGACTAAAGAGTCACTTGTTGGGGAAACACTTCTCTCGACCCTGCTGGGGAATCCAATTCTGAAATCGATCCAAGCGATGCTAAACTCTTTCCAACAATCCATTCTCGGTCACCACGGCTAAGGGCTAATGGATATGCTTGCAATGCAGATGCATGAGAGTTTTTTTTTAGCGCAATGCCCCATGATCATGGAAATGCTACGCACTAGTGATGCAATATGCTATGCTTATCTAAATGATGAATGCATAAACACACGTCTCCTCCAAAGACAACACCTGGGAACTCCAAGAACTGTGCTGAGGATCTCATTACCACGTCAATTTCCAACCTGCTGGGGAAAGACAAACCTCGCTGGGGATGACCTCCATCGAACCCGATCCGCTTGGAGATTACCCTGCTAGGGGAGGCAGCCCATGCTTATCTCTACTGGGGATAGTCTTCGCCGAACCCGATCCTCTTGGGGACCTTGCTGAGGGAAAACCATCAACACAACCTCTGCTGGGAAGACAGCTTCATACTTGGAAAACAATCACAACTCCGCTGGGGACATGGTAACCTTCAGGCTTGCTGAGGAGGCACCGATCTCGAATCTGCTAGGGAGATGACACTCTCAAACCCATCGGGGAAATACGGCCTATCGGTCACGGGCCGGCCTTCGATTCGTCGAACACTGGTGTTCACCATCCTACCACAGTGTTGACTTTCCACTTTTGAAAACTCTCAGACTCATCTGGACTTTCCTGACTCATCACCTTGTATTCCCGGCTCCTCCGTACTCCACGGGGATCGACCTCCTGGGATTCACACAACTTTCCAGTCCTCAGACTTTGAAGAGTCTTCTTGATTAACCCTCCAGGGATCGTCGTCACAACTCTGTCACGGGCTTTTCACCGTTCGTCTGCCCATTGCCCCTGGTTGGACTCTGTGGGGATTTCTTTTTTTTTCAAAAGGCTTCATATCACCACCTGTCAGCGAATGAAGATATCTAACAGCGCCTGCACAAGAGATTGTTAGATAAAAGTGTGCCCCAGGCGTGCCAACACTTCAACATCTGGGTCACTCAAACCTCCGAATAAGATTTCCAGATTTCAATCTTATAAGCATGCATCGGAAGGGACCTCTTATGTTTCAAAATGCAAATATTCTTATCAAAAATGAACGGATGTTTTCGTAATCAAAGCGGTAATGAAAACAAAAACAAAACTATTTGACTGAACGCATTTATTGACTGAAACAAAAAGGTGGCTCAGAATCGAGCAACACACGGGAAGCAAACCCTGGAAAGAGGTGATTGCGCCCAAAAGGAAAAATCTATCCTAATGGCAATGTGAAACCGTGATCTCATCGGGTTCCAACTCGGTTACACCCCATATGTCCTCAAGACTTTCCGCACTTTCGGCTTTCTGAACCAGACGCTTCCGATCGATCTCTGTCGGAGGTTATCCAAGTCACATCTCGAGCACAAACGATCATGCTGGACGCAGTTGTTCGTTTCAATCCCTCTTTTGCCTGGACCGCCCTTCCGGGTTTCAGTCCACCGGGATACCCTTTTTTGCCCAAGTCGCCCTTGTGGGGTTTTCGACTTGTCGGGTGTACTCTTTTCTTTTATTATCCCTAACTTTTGCTCGAACCTTTTCTCTTTTTCTTGGTTCGCCGGGATGCCCCTTTTTTGCCTGGACTCTTTTATTCTTTTTGTCCAGCGGGTCTCTTTTTACGAAGTATTTTCTAACTGCGTCCGCATTCATAGGGGATGGAAAATCCTCGCCACTCATGGTCGTCAGCAACAAAGCTCTGTCGGAGAAAACCTTCTTGACCATGCTGGGGATTCATGACTGTATATCCACTTGCCCCACGATCGTCTTGAGGAAGAAGGATCCTTTTCAACACCAACTCTCTTACATGGTACGCACGAGGTCGCACTCTTCGGTCAACAACACGCTTCATTCACTGGGTACAACTGCCCCATGACAAGTAACTGTCAGCCTCTTTTCTCCTCGGTCAGGCTCAGCGTGTCATACTGAGTCCTTATCCACTCATCCTTTTTCAAGTTCACGTCCAACGGGACCCCATGACGAAATCTGAGTCTCAAATGGTAGTACCACCCATATCTGAGTGAGAAAGGCGTTGCCCCAGTAGACGCACGTACCGAAGTACGACACTCAGGATACCAACTTCGTACTCAGCCACCATCGTGGATGCATTCAAATGTTATCGGGGAAGCACTAGCTCATTCACTTTAAACTCTCCCCATCAGACATCAGAATCCGTTCGGATTCAGGGTCAGGCCCCTCCTCCGGGATCGATCACTCTCAATCTTTCGATTTGAGTACCTCGAGATGTCCTCATCAGGGAATTCGGACTTCCTTGGTTGATAATCATCAATGGGTTGTTGGGCGAGATAACCATACCGTACCCTCCTCTTGGTTGCTTTCTGGGAGGTATACTGAATATCGTATTCAGTCGACGCCATTTGCCCTCTCGCAACCCGTCCGGTCCACGCTGACTTCTCAAGCATATACTCGATCAGATCCATTTTGGACATCCACAAAGCGGTATGAATCAGCGTACTGTCTCAGTCGGCGAGCAGCCTATGCCAAAGTACATCAAGTTTTCTCGAGCAGTGAGTGTATTGTTTCACAGTCGATAAACTTTTGCTTAGGTAAATTGCATGCTCTTTTCGACAAGACTCGTCATGCTGCCCCAGTACACACCTCATAGACCCCTCGAGGGCTGTCAAGTACCAGATTAACAGTTGTTTCTTCCACGGAATGTCTCAGAATCAGAGGTTCCTGCTACTCTTTTTTTTTTTATCTTTCCATGCCCCTTGGCAGTCATCATTCCACCTGACCATTTGATTTCTTTCTTTTTTGGTTTTTGGTTCAGGCGTTTCTTGTATCGTTTTTTCTTTTTTCTTTTTTTCTTTTTTTTTTGCTTTTTTTTTGCAGGATCGACCTCGATTCCTCTTTCCTTCACAATAAGCCTCGGCAACTTACCGGACAACACTCCACAAGCGCACTGGTTCGGACTCAACCTCAGTCTGAGTAGTTTCGATCCGGTCAAACAATTTGCCCCAGATCCACCGGATGCCCCTCTTCCGCTTGGGACTTTGTCATCATGTCATCAACATGGCATTCACTTTCACGATGAGTCATATCATGAAACAAAGTCACCGTAGCCCTTTGATCCGTGGCACCGACCTTCTTCTTCACCTTACAACAAGAAGGTACTCTTTGGTGTGATGGACATTGTTTACTCCATATCATCTGGCGACAATTCCACTTGCTTTTGGCCAGAAAGCCATCCATGGAGGTAAACACTGAGAACTGAGCTGTACTATCAACCAATACATCAATGTGAAGTACCGGGAATTCATCTCTCGAACTAGCTCTATTCACGTCTCGATAGTCCACACACATTCTCATCTTTTAGCACCGGTTTCCGCTTCACTAGAAGACAGTCTTCTCTCCATGGTAGCTCGTGCCCCACAACATGGGTATTCCACCCTGGTGTATCTTGATGCAACCAGGTGAAGATATCAACCTGCTCTTTCAACAGGGCTACCATTCTGTTCTCGACTCGCCTCTGAAGCGGCCTCAACTTTCATTTCCCTTCTGACCTCGGCGGTACTTGGGATGACAATCTTGACTCGCTCCTCGTGTGGTTGAATCACCTTCTCCTCTTGTTTCAACGCCCTGGCTAATTCCAGCAGATCACAATCTTCTTCGCCTTCTTCTTCGGCATGATAGATTGGATTGTCGAAGTCATATAGAGGTGTAACCAAATTGTTATCGATGAGATCAGGATGGTAATCACTTTTGAGGTCGAAACCAAATGAATCAAAAGGAAAGAGAATAAAAACATTGCCATTTTTATTTTTATTTTTTAAAACCGCAAAAAGTGAAAAACAGGGAACACCGCTTTTAATCACAAAAACATCCATTCATTACTGATGCAAAATGTTGCAAAAATGAAACACATGAGGTAGCCCTTACAATGGACCAGTACGTTTCGGGCAAAACGTATGGCTTTCATGCAAACAACAATTGAAACACAGAAATACTACACTTCCAGATGAGTGACAGTGATGCTTTTGGAGGCCTTCCAATTGCCTGTGTAGGTGTTTAATTGGCTGCATTATATGGTAAAACACTAGATGGTTACTAATGTCTTGACTGATGTCATGACATGTATGTGTGACTACAGTGTAGTTACTGCAGGACTAGCTAACACAGGATTGATTGGATGTCAAACTGGATGCTGTGACATTCATACCTGTCAACAGATACTAAGGAATAGAACAGCAGGTGTTCTGTTAGAACTTAGTATTTATTTCCAGTCTGGTTATCAAGGAAAGACCAGACCTGGCATAAGGCCTAATGACTGAATGTCAAACTGGATGTTATGACTTTCATCATTGACAGCAGCTGCTGAAGATTAGACAGAGTGGTGTTTTGCTATACTTCAGCATGTAACTTAGTTTGTTCTTCAAAAGAATTACAGAACTAACTTAAGGCCAATTGTGTAAATGTTAAGTTGGACACTTTGACATTTATTAATGTAAGCTTTCACTGTAGTATGGTCATTTTGATCATGTACAGGTCAGCAAAATTGTACAGTCTGTTTTCTGGAAAAACAAACTCAGCATATGGACCTTGATGTCAAGCTGAATGTCGTGACATTCATGCCTGACAGCATATGCTATATTGTAGGTTGTTCAGTTTTCTGTTTCAGCTTTTTCTCAGGCTATTCTTCAGGAAGTCAACAACTTAGAGAAAAACCAGGAAATCAACAACCAATCTACATTCAATGAACCTAACAAATAGCCTATTTGTTAGTAACCTAAATGTTGAATTTATGGGAACTTGTGTGACCTTAAATTCAGGAGAATACAGGTGCAAAAGCCTAGGATACTGCAATATAAAAGGAAGGCGTTCCTTCATTCAGTTTCGGGGATTTTGAGGCGTGAAGATTTTGTGTGTCCATCATACTTCACTGCTGTATTTTTGTGAGTCTAGTATTAGACGTAGCTTGTAAGCCAAGCCATTATCACGTTGATGATTGCTGTGGCATAGGGTGTTCATTGAGTTGTAAGTGTTGTGTCACTCAAAGCTTTTAAGCGTGAGTGCTGTGTATCTTGATTTAAGCTGTGAAGCATAATCAAGAGTTGTTTTTGAAGTGTGACTTCAAAGTGTCTTTAATATCACTGAGGTGATTGAGGGGGAGTGAGTAGGAACTCTGATCTTAGTGTAAGATTGAAATTGCATTGGGTAGGGATTAAGTGATAAGTTGTAAACGGGTGAGTTTAGCTTTGAATTGATACTACTAATAGTGGATTTCCTCCCTGGCTTGGTAGCCCCCAGACGTAGGTCATGTTGGACTGAACTGGGTGAACAATTACTTGTGTTATTTACTGCACTTACTATTAAGTTCTGCATAATCCCTGTCTCTGCAGAATTGGATGTCATAACAACCAGTGTGACATCCAAAGTCTGATATCTAGAATTTCAATTGGCATCAGAGCAGGCACCCTGCCTGTGAATTTCTGGGTGAGATCTAGGGAAGTTACTTTCTAGTACCATGGACAAGGAGTTAGGACACTCAAACAGACCACCCATGTTGGATGGCTCTAATTATGATGACTGGAAGCCTCGTATGATAGCCTTCTTAAGGTCTCTAGACAGCAAAGTCTGGAGAGCTGTCAACAAAGGATGGGAACATCCAATGAGGACAGGTGAAGATGGAGTCAGTGTGCAGATTCCTGAAGAAGAGTGGGACAAGGAGCAAGAGGCATTAGCTCTTGGAAATTCCAAGGCCTTGAATGCATTGTTCAATGGAATCAGCAAGAACATCTTCAGGCTGGTACACCACTGTGAACTAGCTAAGGAAGTTTGGGATACCCTCAAAGTAACACACGAAGGTACTTCCAAGGTGAAGATGTCCAAACTTCAGATGCTGACCACCAAGTTTGAAAATCTGAGGATGAAAGAGGATGAGACTATTCATGACTTTCACATGAATATTCTTGAAATTGCAAACACCTCTGGTGGA
Source organism: Lathyrus oleraceus (assembly GCF_024323335.1). NCBI lineage: Eukaryota > Viridiplantae > Streptophyta > Magnoliopsida > Fabales > Fabaceae > Lathyrus > Lathyrus oleraceus. The sequence goes on along the minus strand of NC_066583.1, from coordinate 34,288,103 downwards.
CTAGGTGAGAAAATGGCTGAAGAGAAACTTGTAAGAAAGATTCTCAGGTCCTTGCCTAAGAGATTTGCTATGAAGGTCACAGCCATAGAGGAGGCGCAGGACATCTGCAACATGAAGGTGGATGAACTCATTGGTTCCCTCCAAACCTTTGAAATGGGCCTAGGTGAGTATGCTGAGAAGAAAAACAAAAGCATAGATTTTGTATCTAATGCTGAAGAGGAGTCAGAAGCAGGATATACTGGTGGTGATGAAAGTATATCAGAAGCCTTAGCCATGCTTGGGAGGCAGTTCAACAAGTTTGTGAAGAAAATTGATCAAAGAGGTAGACCTAATGTCAAGAACATCCCGCCTGACATTAAGAAAAGATCAACTTCTGATGAGAAGTTCAACCATGGCAAAGGAATCCAGTGTCATGGTTGTGAAGGGTATGGACACGTCAGAGCTGAATGCCCTACTTACCTCAAATTGCAAAATAAGGGGCTAGCTATCACTTGGTCTGAAGGAGATTCTGAAAGTGAATCTGAAGGAGAATCTGCCAAACATGTCACTGCACTAACCAGTGTTTGTGCCTCTGATGATGACTCAAGTGGAGATGAACTGTCCTTTGAAGAACTTGCTGCAGCCTATAAGAAGCTGTGTTCCACCAGTGCAGAAGTGCGTGCACAAGGAGAAAAGCAGAAGAAACTCATCACGGAACTGGAAGATGAGAGACAAAAGCAACTGTCTGTCATAGAGGGTCTAAATGGTGAAATAGCCCTGCTGACCTCCAAGCTGAACCAGATGACCAAATCCATCAGAATGATGAATAAGGGAACTGACACCTTGGAAGAGATTCTAAAGGTGGGACAGCAGTCTGGAACCAAATCTGGCCTAGGATTTGGGAAAAGATCCTCAACTGAACACAAACGCCCAAAGGCTAAAGTTCAGAAGTACCAGCGGAAGTCAAAGCCAATGTCTCAACATCGAGGAACTAGGATGAATGATCATCAGAAGAGGAAATACCAGGATTGGAAGTGTCACCACTGTGGTAGGCTTGGTCATATAAAAGCCTTCTGCTACTGGATTCATGGTTTCCCTAACCAAGCCTCGCATGTCAGACCTAAGCACAAAACACATAAGCGATGTGTTCCCATTAAGAAGCAACAATGGTATGCTAGGATAGCACACACTGCTCTAAGGGCTTCTTCCAGAGAAGACTGGTACTTTGACAGTGGATGCTCAAGACATATGACTGGTATGGAAAATCTACTGGTAGATATTCAACCTCACACTACCAGCTTTGTGACCTTTGGTGATGGTGCCAAAGGAAAAATAAGAGGTGTGGGCAAACTGGACTGTTCTGGAGTGCCAAAACTGAACAATGTGCTGTTAGTAAGAGGACTAACTGCAAACCTCATCAGCATAAGTCAGCTGTGTGATCAAGGTTTTCATGTTCAGTTTACTAAGGAGCTGTGCATTGTGACAAATGGTGACAATCAGGAAGTTATGAGAGGAACCAGGTCCAAAGACAACTGCTACCTGTGGGAACCTGAACTCTATAACTTTTCCACAACATGCTCCTCAGCCAAGGAAGAACAGGAGGTGAAGCTGTGGCATAGAAGACTTGGACATCTCCACTTACGGGGAATGAAGAAGATCATATCCAAGGAAGCAGTCAGAGGAATTCCAAAGCTTCTGATTGATGAAGGAAGAGTCTGTGGAGAATGCCAGGTGGGCAAGCAAACCAAGATGTCACACCCGAAGCTGGGACATTCCACAACCTCCAGAGTTCTGGAACTGTTGCACATGGACCTAATGGGACCTATGCAGGTTGAAAGTCTTGGTGGGAAGAAGTATGCTTACGTGGTGGTTGATGACCATTCCAGATACACGTGGATAAGCTTCATCAGAGAGAAGTCAGATACATTTGATATCTTCAAAGATCTGTGCATAAGACTTCAAAGGGAAAAGGACAGTTGTGTGGTCCGGATTAGAAGTGATCATGGTACGGAGTTCAAGAATTCCAAGTTTGATGAGTTTTGCTCGTCTGAAGGAATAAGCCATGAGTTCTCCTCTCCTATAACTCCTCAGCAGAATGGAATAGTTGAAATAAAAAATAGAACTATTCAAGAATCTGCTAGAGCAACGATTCATGCAAAGAAGCTCCCCATGCACTTTTGGGCTGAAGCAATGAATACCGCGTGCTATGTCCACAACAGAGTCACCTTGAGAAAAGGAACCTCCTCCACTCTGTATGAAATATGGAAGGGCAGAAAACCCACTGTGAAGTACTTTCATATCTTTGGAAGTAAATGCTACATTCTCACAGATCGTGAACAGAGAAGGAAGCTGGATCCCAAAAGTGATGAAGGTAGATTTTTGGGATACTCCACAAACAGCAGAGCCTACAGAGTGTTCAACTACAGGACCAATGTCCTGATGGAATCCATAAATGTCATTGTGGACGATAAAGAGGAAGGAACCGATGTCATGGAGGATGTTGAAACATTCCTTGACAGTTCAACTGACAGTCCAGTCAAGTCTGAAGAAGTACAGGAACCTCCACCTGAATGTGAGGTAGATGCAACCACCAAAGTGCCATCTATCAGAATTCAGAAAGACCACCCTAAGGATCTTATCATAGGGGATCCCACCAGTGGTGTAACTACCAGGTCAAGAGGAATAAACTCAAATTCTTGCTTTGTATCCAAGGTTGAACCAAAGAATGTGAAGGAAGCCCTCACTGATGAATACTGGATCACTGCCATGCAAGAGGAACTTGAGCAGTTCAAAAGGAATGAAGTCTGGGAGCTAGTTCCAAGACCTGAAGGGACCAACATCATTGGTACCAAGTGGATCTACAAAAACAAATCTGATGAGAAAGGAGTAATTACTAGGAATAAAGCAAGACTAGTAGCTCAAGGGTACACTCAAGTTGAAGGGGTAGATTTTGATGAGACATTTGCTCCTGTGGCTAGGCTTGAGTCCATCAGATTGCTGTTGGGGGTAGCATGCATCCTGAAGTTTAAGCTGTTCCAAATGGATGTGAAGAGTGCATTCTTGAATGGCTACCTGAATGAAGAAGTCTATGTGGAACAACCTAAAGGGTTCTGTGATCCTAACCAACCTGAGCATGTATACAAGTTGAGGAAAGCCTTGTATGGGTTGAAACAAGCACCTAGAGCATGGTATGAAAGGTTAACCGAATTTCTGACCTCAAATGGATACAGAAAGGGTGACATAGATAAAACCTTGTTTGTGAAGGATGAAGAAGGAAAAATCATGATAGCTCAAATCTATGTTGATGATATAGTCTTTGGTGGAATGTCAGAACAAATGGTTCAAAAATTTGTTCACCAGATGCAGTCTGAGTTTGAAATGAGTCTAGTGGGAGAACTGACCTATTTCCTTGGAATGCAAGTAAACCAAATGGAGGACTCTATGTTTCTCTCCCAAAGCAAGTATGCCAAGAACATAGTGAAGAAGTTTGGTATGGATAATGCTAGGCACAAGAGGACTCCTGCTCCCACTCATCTGAAGTTAACCAAAGATGATGGAGGGCCTAGTGTTGATCAATGCCTGTATAGAAGCATGATAGGTAGCCTGTTGTACCTAACTGCAAGTAGACCTGACATTTCTTATGCAGTTGGAGTGTGTGCCAGATATCAAGCAGAGCCTAAGATGAGCTACTTGAATCAAGTCAAACGGATTCTCAAGTACATCAATGGGACATGTGACTATGGGATGCTGTACTCACATGGGTCTGAGCCTGTCCTATCTGGGTATTGTGATGCAGACTGGGCTGGGAGTGCTGATGACAGAAAAAGCACATCAGGTGGATGCTTCTTCTTAGGAGACAACCTCATATCTTGGTTCAGCAAGAAGCAGAACTGTGTCTCTCTGTCCACTGCAGAGGCTGAATACATAGCAGCTGGAAGCAGTTGTTCCCAACTGGTTTGGATGAAACAGATGCTCACTGAGTACAATGTCACTCAAAATGTCATGACATTGTTCTGTGATAATCTCAGTGCCATCAATATCTCCAAGAATCCCATCCAACACAGCAGGACCAAACATATTGACATTAGGCACCACTTCATCAGAGATCTGGTGGAAGACAAGGTGATCACTTTGGAACATGTAGCCACGGATCTTCAACTGGCTGACATATTTACAAAGGCTCTGGATGCTACTCAGTTTGAAAACTTAAGGAGCAAACTGGGAATATGTCTCTCTGAGACCTTATAGCAACCACTGATGTTTGGAATAAATTGTTTAATATCTCTGCCTGTTAAACAATTTGCACTAGGCTATGATTGGTCACCAGATCATAGCAATGCTACCTGTAACAAGGGTGGTTACAGGAGGGTAAGGAGACACCCTATTGTGAGAAGGCCAATGTATCTGCAGGAGTTCAAGGATGCTGTTCATGCAGGAGTGGTTCTGGATGTCAGAAACAACATCATGGCATCTGATATGGTGGTACCTACCGTAAAGCAAAAGTGGGTGATTACTTGATCAAAGCTGTGAAGCAAGATCAAGTGGATGGTAACTTGGTTGAAACTGTGAAGTAAAACCAAGTCTGTAACTATGTCGTTATTCTCTGGTTATGGTGTTGGCTTTGGCAACAATTTTGACAAACAGGGGGAGTAACCCCTGAACAGAGTGGGTGTCTCTACAACAGACACTCATGGGTCTCTACAACAGACTCTCAGGACGACAGATTCCTCCCATGCAGCAAATGTGTGTGCTGCTGTGTGAAGTTTTTATTTAACTTCTGTATGTGTGTGAGTGTGCTGCCACTCTGAGTGTATTAGCTAGTATTATTTCCTGCTAAGTGTGTGATTCCGCTGCCATGAACTCTGTTATGGGGATCAAAGTGTTTTAGCCAAAAATTTGCCAAAGGGGGAGTTTGTAGGTGTTTAATTGGCTGCATTATATGGTAAAACACTAGATGGTTACTAATGTCTTGACTGATGTCATGACATGTATGTGTGACTACAGTGTAGTTATTGCAGGACTAGCTAACACAGGATTGATTGGATGTCAAACTGGATGTTGTGACATTCATACCTGTCAACAGATACTAAGGAATAGAACAGCAGGTGTTCTGTTAGAACTTAGTATTTATTTCCAGTCTGGTTATCAAGGAAAGATCAGACCTGGCATAAGGCCTAATGACTGAATGTCAAACTGGATGTTATGACTTTCATCATTGACAGCAGCTGCTGAAGATTAGACAGAGTGGTGTTCTGCTATACTTCAGCATGTAACTTAGTTTGTTCTTCAAAAGAATTACAGAACTAACTTAAGGCCAATTGTGTAAATGTTAAGTTGGACACTTTGACATTTATTAATGTAAGCTTTCACTGTAGTATGGTCATTTTGATCATGTACAGGTCAGCAAAATTGTACAGTCTGTTTTCTGGAAAAACAGACTCAGCATATGGACCTTGATGTCAAGCTGAATGTCGTGACATTCATGCCTGACAGCATATGCTATATTGTAGGTTGTTCAGTTTTCTGTTTCAGCTTTTTCTCAGGCTATTCTTCAGGAAGTCAACAGCTTAGAGAAAAACCAGGAAATCAACAACCAATCTACATTCAATGAACCTAACAAATAGCCTATTTGTTAGTAACCTAAATGTTGAATTTATGGGAACTTGTGTGACCTTAAATTCAGGAGAATACAGGTGCAAAAGCCCAGGATACTGCAATATAAAAGGAAGGCGTTCCTTCATTCAGTTTCGGGGATTTTGAGGCGTGAAGATTTTGTGTGTCCATCATACTTCACTGCTGTATTTTTGTGAGTCTAGTATTAGACGTAGCTTGTAAGCCAAGCCATTATCACGTTGATGATTGATGTGGCATAGGGTGTTCATTGAGTTGTAAGTGTTGTGTCACTCAAAGCTTTTAAGCGTGAGTGCTGTGTATCTTGATTTAAGATGTGAAGCATAATCAAGAGTTGTTTTTGAAGTGTGACTTCAAAGTGTCTTTAATATCACTGAGGTGATTGAGGGGGAGTGAGTAGGAACTCTGATCTTAGTGTAAGATTGAAATTGCATTGGGTAGGGATTAAGTGATAAGTTGTAAACGGGTGAGTTTAGCTTTGAATTGATACTACTAATAGTGGATTTCCTCCCTGGCTTGGTAGCCCCCAGACGTAGGTCATGTTGGACTGAACTGGGTGAACAATTACTTGTGTTATTTACTGCACTTACTGTTAAGTTCTGCATAATCCCTGTCTGTGCAGAATTGGATGTCATAACAACCAGTGTGACATCCAAAGTCTGATATCTAGAATTTCAGCCTGGTAAGCACGACTTTATCCACAGTTCGAGCTCGCGGTCTCGGTCGGTCTCTTCACTCACTGAACAAGCATGATCAGAATCCATCATTCCTGCACTGACAAAGATGTACGGCGGGCGACGTCCTCGGTTTGGTCTAGACGACTCTTGATCTGGATAACCAATCCCGAACATGTCTGCCTTTACCACTATGTCAATGATCCTCCCCCAGCCTTGGGCCTCTTTGTTCTTCACCACCTCTAGAGCTTGTTTATAAGAAGAAATGGACAACTTCTTCTCTTTCTCAACAACAGCATTCTCCACCTTGATGGTTTCGATTGCTTGACTGGGCATTTCAAATTTTTCACTGTCCATTTCCCCTTCCTTCATCCCCTGGGTCGTATCTTTCATTCCTACACACCCCTCTGTGGCGATGGCAGCACAACAATCATCAACAACAGGGAAAGCTCCATCCTGTACCAGAGGTTTTGGGACCACGGCCATTGGAACCTTTAACTGATCTTCCTCAGTCACCCCCATTCCTCTCTTGACCTTTTTCACCATCTTCATCTTTACAGGACCCTTCCTGGGTACAGGGTTGACATCCCCATCCATGATCTGTGCCAAGCTGATGGTCTTGGAGTCTACCATGTCCTGGACGACATGCTTGAAAGCCCTACAACCCTCAACACTGTGTCCGGGTGCCTCAGAATGGAACTCGCACCTGGCATTCTCATCATAGTGTGCAGGCCTCTTCTGTTGTGCTATGGGAATCAAAATCCTTGGCCGGACTAACCCCAAATCCCTCAATCTCCTAAACAGAAGGGTGTAGGTCACAGGTGGCTCCTCAAACTAACGCTCCTCCTTTTTCTTCTTCACCTGGCTCCTAGCTCTCGGTGCCTTCTGTTGAGGTGGTGGTTGTTGCGGTGGTACAAGTAGATTACCAACAGGGGCGGTTACAGCAGCAACATAAGGGTGATAACGATCCTTACCACGTTCCTTCTTTACTGGCACACCACTTGAGTCAACCTCTTTCTTGAGCGGACCATCGCCAGAGGGTTTCCTAGCTACAGTGCCAGAGAGTTTTGTCACTTCGGATGATGGAGCTTTTCCTTGAACTTTCTCCACCATCAGCCACTTCTCAATCTTTTCCAATCTCTCAGCCATGGCTTTCTGCCCCAAGGCAAGCCCTTGCACAACACTGAACAAATCCCTCACCATCTCTTTCAGTTCAAGGATGTCGGTGTTGGGAAGATCCATCAGTTTGGATTTGTTGCCCCTAGCAGGATATCTGAGCAAACGAGCTATACACACTGGTTGACACCTACAAAACAGCAAATTGGTTAGTATGACTCACACATGCAATGTCTATCCGTACCAGGAATATTCCTTCCTTTGATTCTAGCGTCACTGAGACAGATAATTTTTCATCAATAACAATCTAACATCTGGATGTCTCTCAACCAGAATCTCAATCAACACTGGACCCTGAGTACGGATCGACATGGGTTGAATGCGGATGAATGCAAAGTGGGATGATGCAAATGCATGAATGCAAGTCACTGGGCCACCAAGTCATCTGAAGACCCATTCTCTGAACCAGTCACAGTCAACTGAGTCACCATAAATCCGACTTGGGGAGTTCCGAAATAAACGGAACTGGAGATTACATCACTATCATCACAGGAATATCCACTGAACGGATGACAGCCAGATCCTCTGGACAGGTACTCTCAAATTCAACCCGGGGATCCGAAATAAACGGAACCCGCTGATAAACCACGGACAGAACTCCGGCGTCCCAAAAATAAATGTCCATAATCCATAGTCACCATCAGTACCAAGAGTCACCAACAAATCACCAACAAGTCAGCAACTGTACCTGTAAAAATGATCATTCCCTCCCCACTCACGGGTGTCATCTAGGCCAGGGTAAGGTCGAGAGAAACGCAGGATAAACAACCCTTTCAAGAATATCATCCTGTGCACACCAGATGTATGCACCGATAATACCCCATCAGAGTCTGAACTGCTCGTGATATCAATGTTCCGCTAAGTGGCGTACACCACCCGCTTCCCATGAATCACTCTATTCCTAGGTTTCCTAGATTTCACTCATAGCCTGGGTATTGGGCCTTTTACCTCATAGAACTCCCACCCCCACACAGAGAAACACAGCCAGCACAGCAGATGAATATGAATGAATGCAAACATCAATGCAAACAATAAACAATGAATGCAATAAATAACACAGCAAAAAGCAACCAAAGCCCTAACCTAGAGAGCGCTAGGAGAGACTCGCTTAGGGAAGATGGACCAGCACAGGTCAACTTCTCTAGTCCCCAGCAGAGTCGCCAGCTGTCGCATTACGCGAAAAACCGGCGGGAAAACAAGAACAACATAGCCGCCATCGTGCGTTATTTATCCCAAAAGAGGGAAAGGAAACGCTCAGAGTAAACCTGGAAAAAAGCATGGTCTCGCGACCAAAGAGAATGGGATCGGGAGTCGGTTATGCGAAGGGAAGGTATTAGCACCCCTACGCATCTGTCGTACTCGACGGGATCCACGCACAAAAGGAAGGGAAATGGTTGCTAAAACACTGCTCACACACACACACTGGCTGAAAGAGACACAAGAAAACAGACTGGAATTGACTCGGCAGGATATCGCATCCTGGGCCTACTTAGTCTATCAGGCATAGACATCAGAGTCAAAGTAGTTCGGACTGGGGAACGACACATGCTCGCTAGGATGTCGCATCCTATGCATACGTATCTCCTTTGGATGAAGGAGAATCAGAGCATTCGTAGCTCGGCTAACACACACACAAAACCACGCAAACACGGGGAAACATGGAACCCAATTGCCAATCGCTGGACTTACATCAGCTTCCGAACCAAACACACGCACACAGGAACCCGAATGCCACTCGATGGACTTACATCAGCTTCCGAACCAAAACACACGCACACTGGAACCCGAATGCCACTCAATGGACTTACATCAGCTTCCAAGCACACAACAAGACAAAACAAAGACACAGGCGCCCGGAGAGATCTGCTCATCTCCTGCCTACGTACCTCATCTGGTATGAGGATCAGGGCGACGTAGTTCCCCTACGAAGGGACACAAGGCTAGCCTAACCAGATAACAAAGGGAGACACAACTAGGGAGACTACGACTCGAGCCTAGATGTTATCATGCAAAATCATCCCTAAGTTAAGGTTTCTAGCTAACTTGCACAGGAAGCAAGCCTATCTTAAAGCACAAGCAATAGCAAATGATCACAAACATCACGCACTATATGCACACAAGTGAGGCTCAAACAAGGGTGGGGCTGCAAGAGCAAGCCAACTGTACAGGGTGAGTTTTGCTCTTAACCTTGACATTGAGAGCCAAGGTGAAGCAGATGAAAGGTGAGTGAAGATGAGACTTCACAGCTCTTATCCCTGGCCAGGGAGAGCTTTAGACAAAGAAGTGTGGGTCCAGAAAGTGGGAACCCTTCTACACTTTAAGACACTGACACAACTGTACATTGTACAAGATCTTGGGTTTGTATCCCACTGCATCAACACCTTGGTGTGAGCAGAGGGATGACTCAACAGAAGAGCGGGAGATAGATTGCATATCTCTCTTATCCGCCAATTGCCTCATAGAGGTCTTTACCTGCTTGGGGACAAAAATAAACAAGCACAAACATCGCCTCTTAAGGAGGACTTCAGACAGGTGCCTGGCTAGGTAACAAGCCAGGTCTTCCAGACTACATGGAGACAAGAATGTTATACCTCAGTGCAAATTGCTTATCAATCAAAGCAAAGCAATCTTAGCAACTAATGTACCTGAAATCAATCAAATACAATCAGTATACCAATCACAAAACCAAACAGCAAATGGTTCACAATTAACTATATACAGACAAACACAAGCCAATGCACCAAGGTGCAAGCCATTAAGGCTCAAACTCAAGTATCAATCCCTGCAAAACAAAGTCAAAATTAGCTATACACAGGTCACAAGTCAACTCCAATGGAAGCACATCATCAAGCATAGGCCATTTGTGCTATTAACCTGAAACACAACTCAAAAGTGAGATCACAAACCACTAGTCCAAGACTAGGGTCAAAAGGAGATGAAAAATCCAAAACAGCAAGTGAAAAATGATCAAAACCAAGATAAATCAATTAATAAGAGAATCCAATTGGTCTCACATCAAAACTATGCACTAAATTCATTTCATGCACAATTTAAGTCAAACTAGGCAAGTGTGAACCACATATGAGCAAACAGAATGATCATAATCAAACAAATACCAAAACAGCTCAATAAATTCCACAAAAATTCAAGTCTAAACAGAACACATTCAATGAGCATCATGTCAAATTTCATGCTGTTTGGACAAGAGGAAGTAGGGGAATTAAATCAGGAAGTCATGGTATGCAAAAATCAACCTAAACTAGGTCACAAATCATGTGTCAACTTCAATCAATTGTAAAGCTGTGGGAACAAATGAGAAATGAATGGGACCAAAGCCAAAGTGAAGCTAAACATATCAAGAAACACTCCACCAAATTTCATCCTCATATGATAAGGAATGAGCATTTCATAAGCTATGTAAGTTAATCACTCAAGAAAACCCTAAAAATGACTAAACAACAAACAAAAATCCTAATCAAATAGGAAATGGTTCAACAAATCCTACAAAAAATCATGGTGAAACTAGACATACAGATGGCATCTCATGAAAAAATTGGGAGCAAATGGCAAAGCATAGGCATGGAAACAAAATTCAAGAACCCAGCACAACATAGTGTGACACAAATTGTCACACTCAACTTCAACACATCATATCTCTCAAACCATAAGCTCAAAAATAGCAAACTATACATCAAAATCACCAGAAAAGAATCAAGAACATGCCTATAAAATTTCATGCATTTTGGCTAAGGCATCAAGATTTCATGATTAAAATGGTGAAACATACAATTGAAACACACATATCAAAGGAATTAGACAAAGTCAAAAAATTCACCAGGCACAACTTTGACTATCATACCTAAAAAAAACTAGAGAAAATTTGGAGATCAATGCAAAAATCCTCACTCAATTTGGATAATCCATGATTTAATTGTGATTTTTTGAAGTTAGGTCATGAAATGAAATATTTATTTAAACATTTAAATGAAATAATGGCGCTCAGTGGCAAACTTGTAAATACGCCTGGCCAGAACCAAAACGCGGCGTTTAAATAATTGGCGTGGTAACGTGTGATTTGCTGGTTCGCGCGGTAAACAACAATTCAAATTAGAAACGAAGAAATATGGATCAAATGCGCGCCTGGAGCTGTTCTTCCTCATGTTCTTCAACAGAATTCCAGAAAATCCAAAATGCACAAATCTTCACCAAAATGAACAAATCGTACATGGATAGAACCTTCTAAGCAAGCACAAGCCTAATATCCACATGAAATTATCTAATTCCTAACATACTGAACGGATCGAGCAAGAATAGGTTTTACATCCAAAGTTCAATTCAAGATTTCTCTCTCAAATCTTGATGAAAATCAATTCTACGAGTTGCATTGTGTTCTATGATCTACACTCTACAAGAACCACATCATGATTTTGAGAATAGTGAGAATCGAATGCCAACCTTTGATGATAGCAGCGGTGGATTTCGCGCGTTTCCAAGTGTAAAAGTGTGAAACAGATGATGCTTGGTGCTACAGAAGGTGTGTGGAATGATTTTCTTAGCTCAACTGTGCTCCAGGTAGCAGATTTCTCCAACTGTCATGGAAGTTGAGCTGGAATGGACAGCGAAGATCTTTCAATTTTCTTCCCAAAGTCTTGATCAACAGTTCCTCATATGCACCTGTGAATGATGGATCAAGCAAGAACTAGCACGATAGGTGATGTTTTCAATGGAAATTGTGAGAAAAAGTGTGTGAAAATGTGAAGAAAAATGGAGAGAATTGTGATGATTTTCTGTTTGGATCTGAGAAAATGATTTGTGTTTAAGCATTCTGTTATGATTAGAACCTTTATACCTCACACTAATCCAAAATTTAATCAAGATTAAGCAAATTGGAATGATTAGTGCAAAATGCATTTTTAAGCAATGTGGCCAAAATGCCCTTTTCCAAACCAGTCAATGTATCAGTCCAAACTTGGTTCAAGCAAGTCTAAAATGACATTTTGGATGTGTATGAAAAGGTCCCATGTGCAAATTCCATGTAATTCACAAAATCACTATTTCACACAAAAAATGCTAAATAGTTCACTTAAAAAATGCCATTTTGCTATGATAATTTTTGATGAAATGCAATGATGCACCATGAAAGTTCATATGAAATGTGGTTTGCTCAAAGAAAAATCAACCAATTTGGCCTTTTCATGTGAAAGTTATGGCACTTTGAATTTAGGCATTTTCTGAAAATGAATGGACCATATCTTGCCAACCATACATGGGAATTTCAAGTTCTTGGACTTTTTGGAATGGTGAGAACAAGATCTTCAACTTTCATGTTGGACAAAATTCCATTTGAAGCTTGTATGATGAAGTAATTTTGAGGAGCAAAACTTTCCATTTTGGCCAGTTGAAATTACAGGTCACCTGCCATTTTAGGAAACTTCTTGTCTGACCTCCAATTCTTCAACCTTGGTCTTTGATATGTCAAATGAGACTTATATGGACATGAATGAAGCCTTTCAAACCATCTCACACCTTCCAATCCATAAAATCAGGCACAATTGACCACAATTGACCACCGTTGACTTTCTGGGGTTTCAGCTGAAATTCAGCTTGACTGATGACTTCTGAGCATCCAATCTTTGGCCAAACCACTTCAAAATGATCACATAATCATATGAACTTGATAAACCAACCCTAGGGCCTTGTCTCAATGAAAATGGCACTTGCTTGCTTGTTTGACCTGATCTCCTGACCAGTTTGACCTAATTTGTCAGCTGAGCTTGCACTTGGGCAAATGGCTATGCAATGCTATGCAATGGACTTTGTTATGTTAATGACCTAAAAATGAAAATGTATGCACAAAAGGGGGGTGCAAATTTGAGGTGCTACAGCTGCCCCTATTCAATCAACTGGGAACCCGAACGGATGAGAGCAACGACTGTCAGACTTTCAGGGTAAACAGGGATTGAATACCAAGAACCGTAGAAATTTGCACACTGCTGGGAATCCACCAACGGAAACGTCCACTGGGATCTGATACTTATTACTGGGAATTTTGATTTTTCTGTTTCTTCTTCTCAAAGGCACAACCACCTCCAGACATCTCAAAACGATGAATGGGAACAGAAATCACAACTAGATGCCAACGGACAACTAGGAAAAACTCGACGTTTACCAAGACCAACAGAGAGGTAGCCAGGAATTAGTGAATGACTGGGAAGGGATACAACCATACGTCAGCGGACGACATGGGAAAAACTCAACGTTTACCAAAACCAACGGAGAGGTAACTCTACTGGAGGACGACCAGAAAAAACTCGACGTTTACCAAGACCAACGGAGAGGTAACCTGACATCAACGGACGACGGATGAACTGGGAAGACTCGACCAGACGTCATAGGACGAAAGGGAGAAGCTCGACGTTTATCGACACCAACGGAGAAGGAGACCAGACATCAACGGACGACAGATGAACTGGGAAGACTCGACCAGACGTCATAGGACGAAAGGGAGAAGCTCGACGTTTATCGACACCAACGGAGAAGGAGACCAGACATCAACGGACGACGGATGAACTGGGAAGACTCGACCAGACGTCATAGGACGAAAGGGAGAAGCTCGACGTTTATCGACACCAACGGAAAAGGAGACCAGACATCAACGGACGACGGATGAACTGGGAAGACTCGACCAGACGTCATAGGACGAAAGGGAGAAGCTCGACGTTTATCGACACCAACGGAGAAGGAGAAAGCCACTTCACGAGGGAAAGGCACCACAATCAGAAACTGAATAGGACGTCTACTGGGGATTCTGGCTGGGAATCAACCAGACATTAATGAATGACTGGGAACAGGGTATACAATCAGACGCCAACGGACGAATGAGAAAAACTCAACGTTTATCGAAACCAACGGAGAGGTAAATCCGCATGGGGAAGGGTACAACTAGACGCCATCGGGTGACTAGGAAAAACTCTACGTTTATCGAAACCAACGGAGAGGTAAATCCGCATGGGGAAGGGTACAACTAGACGCCATCGGACGACTAGGAAAAACTCGACGTTTATCGACACCAACGGAGAGGAGGAAACTCTGAGGGGAACTGTAAGACCCCAATTTTGGGCCCTAAGATCCCTCATGGCCCATATCATTCATATCATAACCTCAAGGATCAATGCATGCCTTTGCTTTCCCCTTAGTGGATAGATTGCCTTGTAGGTTTGTTTCTTGATCACCAAGCATACTTTGCATTTGTATATCTTTGCTTTCATATGTTTATCATTCAAAAAGTACAAAAATATTGTCAGTCTAACCTTGTTGCTTGCAGTTGAAGCAATCATCAGCAATTAGGTCAAACTCAGTCATTGATCAGTCAAAGCAATGGATGGTGGCCATTCTTGCAGAATTTGGGCACCATGATCAATAATCAAAAGTTCATACATCTTAAGACATCATTTGAAGTCAAGTTCTCAAGGAATTAGGGTTTGGAAATCATCAGAAGAGGATCAGTCAGTCCAAAACCCTAGAAAAGTCAAACTTGGTCAACTGTTGATTTAATCAAGAATTTGATGGATGGAATTGATCTGAAGAAGTTCATTCATGCTTGTATAAGCCTCATCTATCATGTTCAACCTCATCATGGAAGAAAATCAAGTCAATCAGAAATTTCCAGAAATAGAAAGTGGACCTGTAATTTTAACTGCCAAAAATGGAAACTTCTTGATCTTAAACTTACATCATGATAAAAGCTCCAAATGAATTTTTGCCCAACATGAAAGTTGAAGATCTTGTCTTCCCATTTTCAAAAAGTCCAAGAACATCAAAATCCCATGTGTGGTTGTCAAGATATGATCAAATCATTTTCACCAAATTTTGAACTTCAAAGGGCCATATCTCTCAAACCATAAGGCCAAATTTGGTGGGGTTTTTTCCTACGAACCACATTTTTCATCCTCTTTCCAAAAATATAAATTTCATGACCTAAAACCTTACCATTCAAAATGGCATTTTTGGACCTTTTGCATTTAAATTCAAAGTTTGACCAAACTTTGACTTTTTGAGTTTTTGACTTTTTCTTGATTTGGTCAATTGGGAAATGTTCCATATCACATTTGTGACTTGTTCCAATCCCAAAACCATCATCATACCACCATTTTCCCATCATTTTGAATTAAAATGCAAAATGGACAAAATTGGCAATTGGCTCCATTTGAACAAAACCAGTACAGCATGCTAGTACAGAGTAAAAACAGCAAAACATAATGGTCTGTAGGCAGCCTGTAGCAGGCCCAAAAACGTGCAAGTAACATACCTCCATTTCACTTGTGCACATGATTAGCAAAATGCAAATGGTTCTCATTAAACTAAACCAATTTAGCACTCCCTAATCCAACTCTAAACAGGTGATATATAAGTCATTTTCTGACATTTGTGGAACCCTAGACAGTTTTGCAGCAGCCACAACCAGAATTCTCTCTCACTCTCACATAGTGCATTTTGCTCAAAGTGATCTTCTGCAAAAATCCTAAAAACCCTCGAGCTTCCTCTTGTTTCCTTCATCGTCCATCATCATAGTAAGCCCATTCCAAGTGTGAAACCACACCTGTGCAGCTCTCTCTTGGCTCTGTTTTTCAATGGGCATGACAATGGTGAACTCAAGATTTGAGAGTTTCAGGCAAGGTTGAGCTGGTTTTCTTCAAACATTCAGCATTGCCAAGCATAAGAGCCCGCTGTTTGCACTCATATCATCATAAGCATCACTGTTTCACAACTTGCTTCAAAAACAAGTAAGTTTTCGAGTACCTTCTTTCTCCATGCCATGATATGCTTTAGCTAGTGTGAGTTGTGCTGATTATCATGAACTTTAAATGGTTTGAAATGGTTGATTATGCTGAGAGAGACATGGTTTTCATTTTGCATGCTTGAGGTTGTTTCCAATCGATTTGCTCACATTTGGTTGATTCGAGAAAAACCATTGCTATATTCTTGTTGTTTGTTGTTTGATGATGCTACTAGCATGGCTGATTTTCACTTCTGGACATTTCGAAATTTCCATGTTGAATATGGAATGATGAATGCTTTATGCTGTTGTTAGTTGTTTATTTGTTGGAATCTCAATGAATGATGCTGTTACTTGAACCATGAACCATGACTAGAAACTCCCATGATTGTGTGTTTGCTGTTTGATGCTGTTTGGATGTTGGCTGAATTCGTTTGAAAATACCATGAGCCATACTGTCAAACCATGCTGCTAAGCCATGCTGTCTATATGCTGTTGTTGATGGATAATGCATGAGGTTGTATGTTTGTTTGAATCATGTTGTTGATGCTGTCTTTCATGATGATGATGTTGAATATTGTTGCATAACTCTGTTCAGAAATCTCATTAGTGTGTTTATGCTGTTGTTGAAACACTAGTGACTTTCCAGCAAACTGGCCCTGTTCACATACTGCTATTGTTGCCTGTTATTGTTGTTTGTATTTGCTGTTATGTTGAATTTCAACTGATTATGATTTATTTCCATGCTCTGCTGACCCTGCCTAGAAGATCTATGTTACATGTTGCTGCTGTGTTTAAACCTCAGATTTCACCAAGATTTCGCATGAACTGAGCTTGTTTTTGTTGATGGGTTTGTTTTGTTTTGAAATACCCTTGATTTGTTTGTTTTGCCTTACTACTACCATGTCGTGTTGGATGAATGAGAAACATCAATGTTCAAGGCTAGGTTGCTATATGCTATTGATTGTTTTGCTTGATTTGTTGATGGACATTTAATGATGAATGCTGTTATGCTATGCTACATTGCTGTTGTTTTGCTTGGTTTGATGATTACATGACAATGATAAGCACCCTGCTGCTATTGCTGAACCTTGCAACTGTCCAGAAATTCATGTAATTTAGTGTTTGTAGTGTTGCATAATTGTTGTGATTTTATGCTGCTATTCATTTATCGCTTTTGATCAAATGCCAATGCCCTGCTAGTAGAAACCCTAAGGTCTGCATGAGAATCCAGAAGTTGTGAAGTTCATTGGCTGGTTTGTTGCTTGCATTTGTATGAGCACATTGTTATTGCTGTGATGATTTGTATGCTGTAACTGATAGTGAATGCTGCTCATGTTAAACTTTGTCCTGTCCAAAATTTTCTCAAGATTTTGTTTGGTTTGTTGTTAATGGTGCATAATGCTGATGTTTGAATCATGAGGATAGTGTTCCATGACCATGCTTGTTTATTGTTGCTGTTGTACCTGGTGATGTTTGGTCAATAACATGATACCATGCTGCTTGCTTGATGCTTATTTTTTTGAATGAGTTCATAATGATGGATGTTGCTGTTGACTGCTTGTTGATCACCATGCTGCACATGCCTTACTGCTGTTTTGAATGTGCCTAGAAAATCCACGAAAACATGTTGTTGCTGTTGTTTGTTCTGTTTGATATGATGAACATGATGCTATACCAGGCTGTTATGATAAACCCTCATGTTTTTCCAGAACTCCAATTCATGTTGTATGCTGTTATGATGAGTACATGACAATGATGAATATTAGAAAAATCCATATGTCTGTGTTGTATGATATTGTTTGCTTGCCATTAACCATGCTGCAAATGGATGATTGAACACGATAAACATGCAACCATGCTGAACCATGCTAAACCCCTGCCATGTTAAACCCTGTTTTTTTTTCCAGAAAAACTAACTCATGTATGTTGGCTGCCATTTGTCTGTTGGTGTATAAGCTTGTCTTTGATGATTGTTAGCAACATGAAGATAGTGCCCTGCCATTAAACCATGCTGCCTGTACCAATACCATGTGGCTTATAGGTTGGTCGATTGTTGTGTTGGTGTTGAACATACTGAATGCCATGGCTGCATAATCCTGCTGCAGTATTGAATTGTGTTGTTGGCTGCTGTTTAAATGCTGCATGAATATACTGTAACAGTGCTATGCTACTTGCCATAATGTTTGAATGATGATTAATGATGATTGTTTGATGATGTCAAATGCCATACTGTTGTTTTTTTTGATGAACATTGTTGATATCATGAAGCTGCCATGCTGGTTATGCCCTATTATTTTCCAACTTGTGTGCATGCTTAAAGAATCCATGCGAAATACATTGCATACTGCTATGTGCTGTTGCATTGTTTAACATGATGCTGAATGCCATACTGTCAAACCATGCTGTCAAACCATACTGTTATATGCTGTCGTGTATTTTTGTTTTGTTTGATATGATGCTGATAAACACATGCTGCCATGCCTCTTGAATTTTGGTTGAGAATGCATGTTGATGTTGAGCTTGGCTTGATTATATGATGAACATGAGTTGTTGCTGCTATTGCTGAACCTTACTGCAGTTTAGGAAACCCTCATGAACTGCATTTGAATGCTGTTGTTTGTTTGGATTGGTCGAGTGATGGTGATCATGAATGTGCCATTGGCCATGCTAAAACCATGTTGCTGTTGAATTTGCATGAAGTTTCTGTGGTTGTATGTTGTTATTTGCTTGCTTGGTCGGTTGTGCGATGTTGCTTGAAGCTTGCTCTTATGAGCTGAACATGATACCAATGCCATGCTTTTGTTGTTTTGTTTCATGATGATGATAACATTGAGAATACCTTGCCTTTGCCATGTTTCAACCTTAGGGTTTTGAAAAACCAGAAAATTTGAATTGTTTGGCCATGTACTGTTCTATTGGCTGGGAGCCAATCAGAACATTTCGTTTTGCCTTGCCAAAACGCAGTAGTTTTGATTAATGAACCCAATATTACAACTCTGCCATTGTTGACTTTGTTTGACCATGCATTTTTGTTCACATTTCATCCATATTTCACCCAATTTCACAAATCATTTTCTCCTTCATTTTTCATCAAAAAATCTTGAAATTTTTTCCACATATTCACAAGAATGTCCTTTATTTTATGGTGAATTTTAATTAATTTTTCATGTTCTGGATTTTAAATGATAATTATTTTCTTCACATGTGTGCATAAATGATACATTGTGCCATTTCAATTGTGAAATTCTCATGTTATATCCAATGCTCTTTGAAATTTTTTGTGGTGAAACTAGACACATTGATCTTCATTTCCATATAAAGTTTGTGGATTTCTCATTTGTGGTTTGATAGATATGAATTTTTGAATTAGGGTGTGACAATTTGTGTCACACCAATGTTATGCAAATGTATGATTTTTGTTCACATGCTCCCTCTTATCCAAATCACTCCAAATTTTGCATGAATGATCCCTTGCATGTCTAGTTGGTATATGAATTTTCTTGGAATTAATCTTGCTGTTTTCCATTTGATTGAGAATTTTCTTCCATACTTGGTCATTTGTTGACTTTTTGTGCTATGCCTTGCCAAATCTTTTGTGAAATTCTCAAATCTTATTGTATGACCATGAAATTTCATATGTGATAACTAGACATCTCAAGCTTTGCATTGGTGTTAATCTCATTCATTTATCTTCTGTTTTCTAATTGATATGATTTTTTGAAGTTGACCCTTATTTGTTGACTTTCACCATGCTTGCTTGAATTTGTTTTGGCTTCATGATTTTACTTGACTGCCTTCCTCTCATCCAAATGCCATGAAATTTTACATGTATACCATGTTAGATGTTAGGATTGAGTGTGATTTATTTCATGATTTTTGAAAATGTTTGAGTTGACTTTTGAATGAAGTCTTTGCTGTTGACTTTTGTATGCTTCTATTGTCATGTTTTGCATCCTTTGGCATATGAAATGACCTTGATGCATGATATAAGTTTGAATCCAATTGTGTTTGCTTCCTACATGATTGAATTTGACTTTGGTTGAACATTGCTTGCTGCCTTGACTTTTTCTTTCATCTTTGACCCTAGGCTAGTCCTAGTGGTCTTCTGAGCTTACAATTGAGCTGTTGTTTCAGGTTGAGCACCCATGCTTTAAGGATCACTCAAATGTGATTGAATTTGATTGTTTGCCACATGCTAACACTTGTTTTGTAGGTGACTCATATGCTTGAGTCTTTGTGCCTTGCACAAGTGGTCCCTCTGTGTGACCATTGGTTCATTTTCTTTTGCTTTTGACTGTTGATCTGTTTACTAATAAGTTTGACTTTTTCAGGTACTTTAGTTGCCTAAGTTCTTTGAACTTGATTGCTTGCTTTGCTTTTTAGCATTTGCTTTGAGGTATAATTACTTCTTCTTCATGTAGTCTGGAGACCCGGTCTGTTATTTGACCGGGCAAACTGTCTGAAGTCCTCCTTAAGAGGCAATGCCTGTGTGTGTTTAATTTTGTCCCAAGCAGGAAAAGTCCTTCAAGTAAGGCAATTGGTGGAAGGTAGGGATAAGTAATCTATCCCCCACTATTCAGTGTGTCCTCTCTTTGCTCCCAGTACCTGGTTGAAGCAATGAGATAAATACCCAAGATCTATAGAGTCAATAATGTGGAGAGAGTTCCTACTTTCTGAACTCCCACACTTTCTTATATGCTCTCTCTGATTTGAGATAGAAGCAATGAGGCACACCCCTCATCTCCTTTTCATCTGCTTCACCTGAGCCCTTCAATGGCCAGGTTAAGAGCAACCTTTACCCATTACAGTGGACTTTTAAAGTCAAACCCTCTTGTGTGAGCCCCCATTGTTTGGCTATAGAGTGTGCTGTTTGATATTCATTGATTGATTGATTGTTTCATGTGCACTTGCTTGCCTGTATGCTATGCATTTATCATCATCATCAATTGCCATTAGTGCATGATCATCTCATTTGTTTTTGTGATGCTATCATTGTTGTTTGCCCATTGAGGACAATTGTAAGTCCATTGCTTTGGCATTTGCTCCTATGATATGGAAGGATAGAGTGTAAGACCTCATTGGTCACTCATATCTTCTTGCTTATCTGTGTGTATGTGAGGATACAGTTATAAGTCCCTGTAAGTTGGCATCTGTTATCCTGTGATCATAATTCGATCTGTTTGATTTGTATGTGAGGTTGCAGTTATAAGCCCCTGTAAGTTGGCGTCTGCTTTCCTGTGATCATAGTTTGTTCATCTGTTTGTGTGAGAGGTTGCAATTATAAGTCCCTGTAAGTTGGCATTTGCATTCCTGTGATCATATTGTTTCTTTTGTTCTCGTATGTGAGGATCCATTGTAAGCCCCTGTGATGTGGCATTGGATTTCCTGTGAGCATACTGTGGAGTTAACCTAAGTCCAGATAAATTGGCAGTTGACTTCCATATTTCATCTTTGTTTTTTTCTTTTGAGGAGATTGGTGTAAGTCCATTGAGTGGCATCTGATATCCTGTTCTGTTTTAGGAGACTGGTGTAAATCCATTTATTGGTATCCGGTATCCGCCTTTTATTTCTTTGCCTGTGGAGATTAGTGTAAGACCATTGAGTGGCATCTGACATCCCATTTTGTTTTAGGAGATTGGTATAAGACCATTGATTGGCATCCGATATCCGCTTTTGGCTTGCTTTGTTTGTTTGTTATTATTAATTGCTATTCCAAAGGACACACTTGAATCATCTGCTATATGATTTCAAGAAGTGAACCTTCTAAGAAGTTTTACTATCCATCCCTCATCCATTCATCATTCATTACGTCTTAGAACCTTTTCATACTTTATCTTTTAAAACTTGACATAAGTGTTGTGCAAACATCTTCATGTTTTCTAACTAAAAACCTGGACTCAAGTCCTTGACCTTTTTTCAAAACTTCATTTTCATAATACTTATTTGAATTGATCTTAATCATACTTTGATTCCATTTTCATAATCATAATCAGTAACTCCACTCACTCACTTGTTTTGGCTTTGTCCATTAATCTTTTCATACATGAGCTATAGGTTTGATTTATCTTAGTGGTTGATGTTAATCTCACCTTCTGTCTTTAGTGATTGAATTGTAAGTCTTCCTCGCCTATTATAGGGTTAACCCCTCCCTGGCCAGTTGAAGCTGTTCTCACATGGTGGACGTTGTTGTTTGTATAAGGTTGAGTTTTCTCCCGTGGATGACGTAAGACCTAGGGTTTGTGTTTAAAATTGAACCTAACCCACTTTTGGAAATCTTTTAGCCGAACTACGGCGTTCTGATCCTTACCTTTGATGGAAGGTACGTAGGCAACGGGTTCATCCGTTCGAACCCAATAATAATAAAAATTGTATATTCTTTTCTCATCATCTCAATCATGTTTGCACAATATTTTTGTCATAACGAATAATAACTTTTTACAACAAGTGTGAAAAGGGCTCCCTAGGAGTACCTAGGACGTAGTGGGTGCCTAACACCTTCCCATTGCGTAATTTACCCCTTACCCAGAATCTCTGATCTTTTTATTAGTTTTCTACGTGTAAAACTTCTTAGGCTTTTGTTCGCTTTTTAGCCAATCCTTTGGATAAATAAAAGTGCGGTGGCGACTCGAAATTTCAATGTATCTCCTAGCTTATGGTTTAATCGATAGATCATATAGCGACGAATACACCGCTACAGGAACCATATGGTATTACCAAATGATCTGTAGGGAATAAGCAACTCGACGTCATCGGACAACTAGGAAAAACTCGACGTTTATCGACACCAACGAAGAGGAGGTTCAACTGGGGATGACCCTGTGGGGAAAGATAACAACTATACGCCAACGGACGCATAGGAAAAACTCGACGTTTATCGACACCAACGGAGAGGAGGACTCTTCTGGGGAGAGTGAACACAACCAAATCATCAACGAATGATCGGGAAAAACTCGACGTTTATCGACACCAACGGAGAGGAGGAACTTTTCACTAGGGAAGGAGGACGACGTTACAAACATCAAAAGATGATGTTTACCGACACCAAAGAAGACCAGATACTTACGCATGACTGGGAAAGCACCGAAAGATGGTGTTTACCGACACCAAAGAAATAACACACGCGGGTGTTAACAGAATATTGACATTTTCAAGATGACAGGGCAAGGCTGAACACTTGCAGGGGGTCCCACTCGGGATCAAGGTCACAACAGCGAGCAAACAGGAAGGAGCACCAAGAATACCGGGTTGTAGGTATGAAACGGGTGACCGACCAAAGCGTGAATTGGTTTGTGTTCCAAAACACTCAACATCCTGAAGAGGGCTAGAAAAGCATTCTTATTAAAGGATGGACATTCGATTCCACAAGGAATACGAATCTTACTCAGCTGGTGAAAACAATCAAAAGATTGACCAAAGAGCGCATGAGATACATTATCTATAGCCGTCAAAACGTAGATAACATACTCACATGGAAGATTATCCATAACTGGGTTGTAGGTTGTTAGATGGATAAATCGACCGACATCATCCTGAAGAGAGCAAAGGCAAACTTGTTAAAGGATGGACATTCGATTCCGAACAAAGGAATACGAATCTTACTCAACTGGGGAGGACGACTTCGACCCAAGAGCGCATGAGATATATTATCTATAGCCGTCAAAACGTAGATAACATACTCGCATGGAAGATTATCCATAACCGGGTTGTAGGTTGTTAGATGGATAAACGACCGAACAGAAAGGCATCGGGGTACCAGGAATAGGTATGCAAAAGATGACCGATCAAAACAGGATAAAGTTGCTTAATCACAGCCAGTATCCGAGAGGTGAAAGGAATACCAATACCGAGACAGGATAATGATAACCACAAAGAGGGGATTACATCTACCGGTTAGTAGGCAGAAAACCACGGAAACAGAAACCGTCAGCAACTAGGATGAGCACAGAGGGTTAACTCCACAACAGGGAGAACAGAGGATTCACATCTACCGGTTAGTAGGTAGAAGACCACAAAGATCGGACTTACAGCTACCGGGTTGTAGGTAGAGGCCAACAGACAGTCTCCTGAGAGACAGAGTGAGAAAAAAGGATTCACAACTACCGGGTAGTAGGTAGAAGACCGCGAAATCCGCCAACAATCAGAATGAACCACAAAGGTTACCTCTGCTAGGGGATGAAAGTGGGATTTTACAACTACCAGGAGTAGGTAGAAAACCACAAAGATAGGACTTACAACTACCGGTTCGTAGGTAGAGGCCCACAAACCCCGCTGAGGATAAGATGAATGAGTGCCGGTTAGTGAGCAACTATTCATTTATACCACAGGGAATCACAAGAGACAGCCACAAGGAAGCCAATTCATGATCGATCCGAAAAGGCAAACTGAATCAAGACATCCTAATGAGGAACAACCCAATAGGGAAAACCCTTCCCAAGGGGAGGGAACGGAAACAACCGTCATCCACGAGGATCTAACTCAGTGGGGAGCGCAGAAGGAAATGATCGACACTTTCTGCCTAAGGGGTCGACTCTATATGGAGAGATCAGACACACCCACATCTGCTGGGGGAATGGATTCAAGCATGCCAAATGCTACCAATTCTGGAGTAACAATGCTGAGGATACTCACTCGACTAAAGAGTCACTTGTTGGGGAAACACTTCTCTCGACCCTGCTGGGGAATCCAATTCTGAAATCGATCCAAGCGATGCTAAACTCTTTCCAACAATCCATTCTCGGTCACCACGGCTAAGGGCTAATGGATATGCTTGCAATGCAGATGCATGAGAGTTTTTTTTTAGCGCAATGCCCCATGATCATGGAAATGCTACGCACTAGTGATGCAATATGCTATGCTTATCTAAATGATGAATGCATAAACACACGTCTCCTCCAAAGACAACACCGGGGAACTCCAAGAACTGTGCTGAGGATCTCATTACCACGTCAATTTCCAACCTGCTGGGGAAAGACAAACCTCGCTGGGGATGACCTCCATCGAACCCGATCCGCTTGGAGATTACCCTGCTAGGGGAGGCAGCCCATGCTTATCTCTACTGGGGATAGTCTTCGCCGAACCCGATCCTCTTGGGGACCTTGCTGAGGGAAAACCATCAACACAACCTCTGCTGGGAAGACAGCTTCATACTTGGAAAACAATCACAACTCCGCTGGGGACATGGTAACCTTCAGGCTTGCTGAGGAGGCACCGATCTCGAATCTGCTAGGGAGATGACACTCTCAAACCCATCGGGGAAATACGGCCTATCGGTCACGGGCCGCCCTTCGATTCGTCGAACACTGGTGTTCACCATCCTACCACAGTGTTGACTTTCCACTTTTGAAAACTCTCAGACTCATCTGGACTTTCCTGACTCATCACCTTGTATTCCCGGCTCCTCCGTACTCCACGGGGATCGACCTCCTGGGATTCACACAACTTTCCAGTCCTCAGACTTTGAAGAGTCTTCTTGATTAACCCTCCAGGGATCGTCGTCACAACTCTGTCACGGGCTTTTCACCGTTCGTCTGCCCATTGCCCCTGGTTGGACTCTGTGGGGATTTCTTTTTTTTTCAAAAGGCTTCATATCACCACCTGTCAGCGAATGAAGATATCTAACAGCGCCTGCACAAGAGATTGTTAGATAAAAGTGTGCCCGGGCGTGCCAACACTTCAACATCTGGGTCACTCAAACCTCCGAATAAGATTTCCAGATTTCAATCTTATAAGCATGCATCGGAAGGGACCTCTTATGTTTCAAAATGCAAATATTCTTATCAAAAATGAACGGATGTTTTCGTAATCAAAGCGGTAATGAAAACAAAAACAAAACTATTTGACTGAACGCATTTATTGACTGAAACAAAAAGGTGGCTCAGAATCGAGCAACACACGGGAAGCAAACCCTGGAAAGAGGTGATTGCGCCCAAAAGGAAAAATCTATCCTAATGGCAATGTGAAACCGTGATCTCATCGGGTTCCAACTCGGTTACACCCCATATGTCCTCAAGACTTTCCGCACTTTCGGCTTTCTGAACCAGACGCTTCCGATCGATCTCTGTCGGAGATTATCCAAGTCACATCTCGAGCACAAACGATCATGCTGGACGCAGTTGTTCGTTTCAATCCCTCTTTTGCCTGGACCGCCCTTCCGGGTTTCAGTCCACCGGGATACCCTTTTTTGCCCAAGTCGCCCTTGTGGGGTTTTCGACTTGTCGGGTGTACTCTTTTCTTTTATTATCCCTAACTTTTGCTCGAACCTTTTCTCTTTTTCTTGGTTCGCCGGGATGCCCCTTTTTTGCCTGGACTCTTTTATTCTTTTTGTCCAGCGGGTCTCTTTTTACGAAGTATTTTCTAACTGCGTCCGCATTCATAGGGGATGGAAAATCCTCGCCACTCATGGTCGTCAGCAACAAAGCTCTGTCGGAGAAAACCTTCTTGACCATGCTGGGGATTCATGACTGTATATCCACTTGCCCCACGATCGTCTTGAGGAAGAAGGATCCTTTTCAACACCAACTCTCTTACATGGTACGCACGAGGTCGCACTCTTCGGTCAACAACACGCTTCATTCACTGGGTACAACTGCCCCATGACAAGTAACTGTCAGCCTCTTTTCTCCTCGGTCAGGCTCAGCGTGTCATACTGAGTCCTTATCCACTCATCCTTTTTCAAGTTCACGTCCAACGGGACCCCATGACGAAATCTGAGTCTCAAATGGTAGTACCACCCATATCTGAGTGAGAAAGGCGTTGCCCCAGTAGACGCACGTACCGAAGTACGACACTCAGGATACCAACTTCGTACTCAGCCACCATCGTGGATGCATTCAAATGTTATCGGGGAAGCACTAGCTCATTCACTTTAAACTCTCCCCATCAGACATCAGAATCCGTTCGGATTCAGGGTCAGGCCCCTCCTCCGGGATCGATCACTCTCAATCTTTCGATTTGAGTACCTCGAGATGTCCTCATCAGGGAATTCGGACTTCCTTGGTTGATAATCATCAATGGGTTGTTGGGCGAGATAACCATACCGTACCCTCCTCTTGGTTGCTTTCTGGGAGGTATACTGAATATCGTATTCAGTCGACGCCATTTGCCCTCTCGCAACCCGTCCGGTCCACGCTGACTTCTCAAGCATATACTCGATCAGATCCATTTTGGACATCCACAAAGCGGTATGAATCAGCGTACTGTCTCAGTCGGCGAGCAGCCTATGCCAAAGTACATCAAGTTTTCTCGAGCAGTGAGTGTATTGTTTCACAGTCGATAAACTTTTGCTTAGGTAAATTGCATGCTCTTTTCGACAAGACTCGTCATGCTGCCCCAGTACACACCTCATAGACCCCTCGAGGGCTGTCAAGTACCAGATTAACAGTTGTTTCTTCCACGGAATGTCTCAGAATCAGAGGTTCCTGCTACTCTTTTTTTTTTATCTTTCCATGCCCCTTGGCAGTCATCATTCCACCTGACCATTTGATTTCTTTCTTTTTTGGTTTTTGGTTCAGGCGTTTCTTGTATCGTTTTTTCTTTTTTCTTTTTTCCTTTTTTTTTTGCTTTTTTTTTTGCAGGATCGACCTCGATTCCTCTTTCCTTCACAATAAGCCTCGGCAACTTACCGGACAACACTCCACAAGCGCACTGGTTCGGACTCAACCTCAGTCTGAGTAGTTTCGATCCGGTCAAACAATTTGCCCCAGATCCACCGGATGCCCCTCTTCCGCTTGGGACTTTGTCATCATGTCATCAACATGGCATTCACTTTCACGATGAGTCATATCATGAAACAAAGTCACCGTAGCCCTTTGATCCGTGGCACCGACCTTCTTCTTCACCTTACAACAAGAAGGTACTCTTTGGTGTGATGGACATTGTTTACTCCATATCATCTGGCGACAATTCCACTTGCTTTTGGCCAGAAAGCCATCCATGGAGGTAAACACTGAGAACTGAGCTGTACTATCAACCAATACATCAATGTGAAGTACCGGGAATTCATCTCTCGAACTAGCTCTATTCACGTCTCGATAGTCCACACACATTCTCATCTTTTAGCACCGGTTTCCGCTTCACTAGAAGACAGTCTTCTCTCCATGGTAGCTCGTGCCCCACAACATGGGTATTCCACCCTGGTGTATCTTGATGCAACCAGGTGAAGATATCAACCTGCTCTTTCAACAGGGCTACCATTCTGTTCTCGACTCGCCTCTGAAGCGGCCTCAACTTTCATTTCCCTTCTGACCTCGGCGGTACTTGGGATGACAATCTTGACTCGCTCCTCGTGTGGTTGAATCACCTTCTCCTCTTGTTTCAACGCCCTGGCTAATTCCAGCAGATCACAATCTTCTTCGCCTTCTTCTTCGGCATGATAGATTGGATTGTCGAAGTCATACAGAGGTGTAACCAAATTGTTATCGATGAGATCAGGATGGTAATCACTTTTGAGGTCGAAACCAAATGAATCAAAAGGAAAGAGAATAAAAACATTGCCATTTTTATTTTTATTTTTTAAAACCGCAAAAAGTGAAAAACAGGGAACACCGCTTTTAATCACAAAAACATCCATTCATTACTGATGCAAAATGTTGCAAAAATGAAACACATGAGGTAGCCCTTACAATGGACCAGTACGTTTCGGGAAAAACGTATGGCTTTCATGCAAACAACAATTGAAACACAGAAATACTACACTTCCAGATGAGTGACAGTGATGCTTTTGGAGGCCTTCCAATTGCCTGTGTAGGTGTTTAATTGGCTGCATTATATGGTAAAACACTAGATGGTTACTAATGTCTTGACTGATGTCATGACATGTATGTGTGACTACAGTGTAGTTACTGCAGGACTAGCTAACACAGGATTGATTGGATGTCAAACTGGATGCTGTGACATTCATACCTGTCAACAGATACTAAGGAATAGAACAGCAGGTGTTCTGTTAGAACTTAGTATTTATTTCCAGTCTGGTTATCAAGGAAAGACCAGACCTGGCATAAGGCCTAATGACTGAATGTCAAACTGGATGTTATGACTTTCATCATTGACAGCAGCTGCTGAAGATTAGACAGAGTGGTGTTTTGCTATACTTCAGCATGTAACTTAGTTTGTTCTTCAAAAGAATTACAGAACTAACTTAAGGCCAATTGTGTAAATGTTAAGTTGGACACTTTGACATTTATTAATGTAAGCTTTCACTGTAGTATGGTCATTTTGATCATGTACAGGTCAGCAAAATTGTACAGTCTGTTTTCTGGAAAAACAAACTCAGCATATGGACCTTGATGTCAAGCTGAATGTCGTGACATTCATGCCTGACAGCATATGCTATATTGTAGGTTGTTCAGTTTTCTGTTTCAGCTTTTTCTCAGGCTATTCTTCAGGAAGTCAACAGCTTAGAGAAAAACCAGGAAATCAACAACCAATCTACATTCAATGAACCTAACAAATAGCCTATTTGTTAGTAACCTAAATGTTGAATTTATGGGAACTTGTGTGACCTTAAATTCAGGAGAATACAGGTGCAAAAGCCCAGGA
The DNA here is from genome assembly GCF_024323335.1 of Lathyrus oleraceus. Classification (NCBI taxonomy): domain Eukaryota; kingdom Viridiplantae; phylum Streptophyta; class Magnoliopsida; order Fabales; family Fabaceae; genus Lathyrus; species Lathyrus oleraceus. The sequence continues at coordinate 34,258,328 of NC_066583.1, read as the reverse complement.
TACTGCAATATAAAAGGAAGGCGTTCCTTCATTCAGTTTCGGGGATTTTGAGGCGTGAAGATTTTGTGTGTCCATCATACTTCACTGCTGTATTTTTGTGAGTCTAGTATTAGACGTAGCTTGTAAGCCAAGCCATTATCACGTTGATGATTGCTGTGGCATAGGGTGTTCATTGAGTTGTAAGTGTTGTGTCACTCAAAGCTTTTAAGCGTGAGTGCTGTGTATCTTGATTTAAGCTGTGAAGCATAATCAAGAGTTGTTTTTGAAGTGTGACTTCAAAGTGTCTTTAATATCACCGAGGTGATTGAGGGGGAGTGAGTAGGAACTCTGATCTTAGTGTAAGATTGAAATTGCATTGGGTAGGGATTAAGTGATAAGTTGTAAACGGGTGAGTTTAGCTTTGAATTGATACTACTAATAGTGGATTTCCTCCCTGGCTTGGTAGCCCCCAGACGTAGGTCATATTGGACTGAATTGGGTGAACAATTACTTGTGTTATTTACTGCACTTACTATTAAGTTCTGCATAATCCCTGTCTCTGCAGAATTGGATGTCATAACAACCAGTGTGACATCCAAAGTCTGATATCTAGAATTTCAATTGGCATCAGAGCAGGCACCCTGCCTGTGAATTTCTGGGTGAGATCTAGGGAAGTTACTTTCTAGTACCATGGACAAGGAGTTAGGACACTCAAACAGACCACCCATGTTGGATGGCTCTAATTATGATGACTGGAAGCCTCGTATGATAGCCTTCTTAAGGTCTCTAGACAGCAAAGTCTGGAGAGCTGTCAACAAAGGATGGGAACATCCAATGAGGACAGGTGAAGATGGAGTCAGTGTGCAGATTCCTGAAGAAGAGTGGGACAAGGAGCAAGAGGCGTTAGCTCTTGGAAATTCCAAGGCCTTGAATGCATTGTTCAATGGAATCAGCAAGAACATCTTCAGGCTGGTACACCACTGTGAACTAGCTAAGGAAGTTTGGGATACCCTCAAAGTAACACACGAAGGTACTTCCAAGGTGAAGATGTCCAAACTTCAGATGCTGACCACCAAGTTTGAAAATCTGAGGATGAAAGAGGATGAGACTATTCATGACTTTCACATGAATATTCTTGAAATTGCAAACACCTCTGGTGGACTAGGTGAGAAAATGGCTGAAGAGAAACTTGTAAGAAAGATTCTCAGGTCCTAGCCTAAGAGATTTGCTATGAAGGTCACAGCCATAGAGGAGGCGCAGGACATCTGCAACATGAAGGTGGATGAACTCATTGGTTCCCTCCAAACCTTTGAAATGGGCCTAGGTGAGTATGCTGAGAAGAAAAACAAAAGCATAGATTTTGTATCTAATGCTGAAGAGGAGTCAGAAGCAGGATATACTGGTGGTGATGAAAGTATATCAGAAGCCTTAGCCATGCTTGGGAGGCAGTTCAACAAGTTTGTGAAGAAAATTGATCAAAGAGGTAGACCTAATGTCAAGAACATCCCGTCTGACATTAAGAAAAGATCAACTTCTGATGAGAAGTTCAACCATGGCAAAGGAATCCAGTGTCATGGTTGTGAAGGGTATGGACACGTCAGAGCTGAATGCCCTACTTACCTCAAATTGCAAAATAAGGGGCTAGCTATCACTTGGTCTGAAGGAGATTCTGAAAGTGAATCTGAAGGAGAATCTGCCAAACATGTCACTGCACTAACCAGTGTTTGTGCCTCTGATGATGACTCAAGTGGAGATGAACTGTCCTTTGAAGAACTTGCTGCAGCCTATAAGAAGCTGTGTTCCACCAGTGCAGAAGTGCGTGCACAAGGAGAAAAGCAGAAGAAACTCATCACGGAACTGGAAGATGAGAGACAAAAGCAACTGTCTGTCATAGAGGGTCTAAATGGTGAAATAGCCCTGCTGACCTCCAAGCTGAACCAGATGACCAAATCCATCAGAATGATGAATAAGGGAACTGACACCTTGGAAGAGATTCTAAAGGTGGGACAGCAGTCTGGAACCAAATCTGGCCTAGGATTTGGGAAAAGATCCTCAACTGAACACAAACGCCCAAAGGCTAAAGTTCAGAAGTACCAGCGGAAGTCAAAGCCAATGTCTCAACATCGAGGAACTAGGATGAATGATCATCAGAAGAGGAAATACCAGGATTGGAAGTGTCACCACTGTGGTAGGCTTGGTCATATAAAAGCCTTCTGCTACTGGATTCATGGTTTCCCTAACCAAGCCTCGCATGTCAGACCTAAGCACAAAACACATAAGCGATGTGTTCCCATTAAGAAGCAACAATGGTATGCTAGGATAGCACACACTGCTCTAAGGGCTTCTTCCAGAGAAGACTGGTACTTTGACAGTGGATGCTCAAGACATATGACTGGTATGGAAAATCTACTGGTAGATATTCAACCTCACACTACCAGCTTTGTGACCTTTGGTGATGGTGCCAAAGGAAAAATAAGAGGTGTGGGCAAACTGGACTGTTCTGGAGTGCCAAAACTGAACAATGTGCTGTTAGTAAGAGGACTAACTGCAAACCTCATCAGCATAAGTCAGCTGTGTGATCAAGGTTTTCATGTTCAGTTTACTAAGGAGCTGTGCATTGTGACAAATGGTGACAATCAGGAAGTTATGAGAGGAACCAGGTCCAAAGACAACTGCTACCTGTGGGAACCTGAACTCTATAACTTTTCCACAACATGCTCCTCAGCCAAGGAAGAACAGGAGGTGAAGCTGTGGCATAGAAGACTTGGACATCTCCACTTACGGGGAATGAAGAAGATCATATCCAAGGAAGCAGTCAGAGGAATTCCAAAGCTTCTGATTGATGAAGGAAGAGTCTGTGGAGAATGCCAGGTGGGCAAGCAAACCAAGATGTCACACCCGAAGCTGGGACATTCCACAACCTCCAGAGTTCTGGAACTGTTGCACATGGACCTAATGGGACCTATGCAGGTTGAAAGTCTTGGTGGGAAGAAGTATGCTTACGTGGTGGTTGATGACCATTCCAGATACACGTGGATAAGCTTCATCAGAGAGAAGTCAGATACATTTGATATCTTCAAAGATCTGTGCATAAGACTTCAAAGGGAAAAGGACAGTTGTGTGGTCCGGATTAGAAGTGATCATGGTACGGAGTTCAAGAATTCCAAGTTTGATGAGTTTTGCTCGTCTGAAGGAATAAGCCATGAGTTCTCCTCTCCTATAACTCCTCAGCAGAATGGAATAGTTGAAATAAAAAATAGAACTATTCAAGAATCTGCTAGAGCAATGATTCATGCAAAGAAGCTCCCCATGCACTTTTGGGCTGAAGCAATGAATACCGCGTGCTATGTCCACAACAGAGTCACCTTGAGAAAAGGAACCTCCTCCACTCTGTATGAAATATGGAAGGGCAGAAAACCCACTGTGAAGTACTTTCATATCTTTGGAAGTAAATGCTACATTCTCACAGATCGTGAACAGAGAAGGAAGCTGGATCCCAAAAGTGATGAAGGTATATTTTTGGGATACTCCACAAACAGCAGAGCCTACAGAGTGTTCAACTACAGGACCAATGTCCTGATGGAATCCATAAATGTCATTGTGGACGATAAAGAGGAAGGAACCGATGTCATGGAGGATGTTGAAACATTCCTTGACAGTTCAACTGACAGTCCAGTCAAGTCTGAAGAAGTACAGGAACCTCCACCTGAATGTGAGGTAGATGCAACCACCAAAGTGCCATCTATCAGAATTCAGAAAGACCACCCTAAGGATCTTATCATAGGGGATCCCACCAGTGGTGTAACTACCAGGTCAAGAGGAATAAACTCAAATTCCTGCTTTGTATCCAAGGTTGAACCAAAGAATGTGAAGGAAGCCCTCACTGATGAATACTGGATCACTGCCATGCAAGAGGAACTTGAGCAGTTCAAAAGGAATGAAGTCTGGGAGCTAGTTCCAAGACCTGAAGGGACCAACATCATTGGTACCAAGTGGATCTACAAAAACAAATCTGATGAGAAAGGAGTAATTACTAGGAATAAAGCAAGACTAGTAGCTCAAGGGTACACTCAAGTTGAAGGGGTAGATTTTGATGAGACATTTGCTCCTGTGGCTAGGCTTGAGTCCATCAGATTGCTGTTGGGGGTAGCATGCATCCTGAAGTTTAAGCTGTTCCAAATGGATGTGAAGAGTGCATTCTTGAATGGCTACCTGAATGAAGAAGTCTATGTGGAACAACCTAAAGGGTTCTGTGATCCTAACCAACCTGAGCATGTATACAAGTTGAGGAAAGCCTTGTATGGGTTGAAACAAGCACCTAGAGCATGGTATGAAAGGTTAACCGAATTTCTGACCTCAAATGGATACAGAAAGGGTGGCATAGATAAAACCTTGTTTGTGAAGGATGAAGAAGGAAAAATCATGATAGCTCAAATCTATGTTGATGATATAGTCTTTGGTGGAATGTCAGAACAAATGGTTCAAAAATTTGTTCACCAGATGCAGTCTGAGTTTGAAATGAGTCTAGTGGGAGAACTGACCTATTTCCTTGGAATGCAAGTAAACCAAATGGAGGACTCTATGTTTCTCTCCCAAAGCAAGTATGCCAAGAACATAGTGAAGAAGTTTGGTATGGATAATGCTAGGCACAAGAGGACTCCTGCTCCCACTCATCTGAAGTTAACCAAAGATGATGGAGGGCCTAGTGTTGATCAATGCCTGTATAGAAGCATGATAGGTAGCCTGTTGTACCTAACTGCAAGTAGACCTGCCATTTCTTATGCAGTTGGAGTGTGTGCCAGATATCAAGCAGAGCCTAAGATGAGCCACTTGAATCAAGTCAAACGGATTCTCAAGTACATCAATGGGACATGTGACTATGGGATGCTGTACTCACATGGGTCTGAGCCTGTCCTATCTGGGTATTGTGATGCAGACTGGGCTGGGAGTGCTGATGACAGAAAAAGCACATCAGGTGGATGCTTCTTCTTAGGAGACAACCTCATATCTTGGTTCAGCAAGAAGCAGAACTGTGTCTCTCTGTCCACTGCAGAGGCTGAATACATAGCAGCTGGAAGCAGTTGTTCCCAACTGGTTTGGATGAAACAGATGCTCACTGAGTACAATGTCACTCAAAATGTCATGACATTGTTCTGTGATAATCTCAGTGCCATCAATATCTCCAAGAATCCCATCCAACACAGCAGGACCAAACATATTGACATTAGGCACCACTTCATCAGAGATCTGGTGGAAGACAAGGTGATCACTTTGGAACATGTAGCCACGGATCTTCAACTGGCTGACATATTTACAAAGGCTCTGGATGCTACTCAGTTTGAAAACTTAAGGAGCAAACTGGGAATATGTCTCTCTGAGACCTTATAGCAACCACTGATGTTTGGAATAAATTGTTTAATATCTCTGCCTGTTAAACAATTTGCACTAGGCTATGATTGGTCACCAGATCATAGCAATGCTACCTGTAACAAGGGTGGTTACAGGAGGGTAAGGAGACACCCTATTGTGAGAAGGCCAATGTATCTGCAGGAGTTCAAGGATGCTGTTCATGCAGGAGTGGTTCTGGATGTCAAAAACAACATCATGGCATCTGATATGGTGGTACCTACCGTAAAGCAAAAGTGGGTGATTACTTGATCAAAGCTGTGAAGCAAGATCAAGTGGATGGTAACTTGGTTGAAACTGTGAAGTAAAACCAAGTCTGTAACTATGTCGTTATTCTCTGGTTATGGTGTTGGCTTTGGCAACAATTTTGACAAACAGGGGGAGTAACCCCTGAACAGAGTGGGTGTCTCTACAACAGACACTCATGGGTCTCTACAACAGACTCTCAGGACGACAGATTCCTCCCATGCAGCAAATGTGTGTGCTGCTGTGTGAAGTTTTTATTTAACTTCTGTATGTGTGTGAGTGTGCTGCCACTCTGAGTGTATTAGCTAGTATTATTTCCTGCTAAGTGTGTGATTCCGCTGCCATGAACTCTGTTATGGGGATCAAAGTGTTTTAGCCAAAAATTTGCCAAAGGGGGAGTTTGTAGGTGTTTAATTGGCTGCATTATATGGTAAAACACTAGATGGTTACTAATGTCTTGACTGATGTCATGACATGTATGTGTGACTACAGTGTAGTTATTACAGGACTAGCTAACACAGGATTGATTGGATGTCAAACTGGATGTTGTGACATTCATACCTGTCAACAGATACTAAGGAATAGAACAGCAGGTGTTCTGTTAGAACTTAGTATTTATTTCCAGTCTGGTTATCAAGGAAAGATCAGACCTGGCATAAGGCCTAATGACTGAATGTCAAACTGGATGTTATGACTTTCATCATTGACAGCAGCTGCTGAAGATTAGACAGAGTGGTGTTCTGCTATACTTCAGCATGTAACTTAGTTTGTTCTTCAAAAGAATTACAGAACTAACTTAAGGCCAATTGTGTAAATGTTAAGTTGGACACTTTGACATTTATTAATGTAAGCTTTCACTGTAGTATGGTCATTTTGATCATGTACAGGTCAGCAAAATTGTACAGTCTGTTTTCTGGAAAAACAGACTCAGCATATGGACCTTGATGTCAAGCTGAATGTCGTGACATTCATGCCTGACAGCATATGCTATATTGTAGGTTGTTCAGTTTTCTGTTTCAGCTTTTTCTCAGGCTATTCTTCAGGAAGTCAACAGCTTAGAGAAAAACCAGGAAATCAACAACCAATCTACATTCAATGAACCTAACAAATAGCCTATTTGTTAGTAACCTAAATGTTGAATTTATGGGAACTTGTGTGACCTTAAATTCAGGAGAATACAGGTGCAAAAGCCCAGGATACTGCAATATAAAAGGAAGGCGTTCCTTCATTCAGTTTCGGGGATTTTGAGGCGTGAAGATTTTGTGTGTCCATCATACTTCACTGCTGTATTTTTGTGAGTCTAGTATTAGACGTAGCTTGTAAGCCAAGCCATTATCACGTTGATGATTGATGTGGCATAGGGTGTTCATTGAGTTGTAAGTGTTGTGTCACTCAAAGCTTTTAAGCGTGAGTGCTGTGTATCTTGATTTAAGATGTGAAGCATAATCAAGAGTTGTTTTTGAAGTGTGACTTCAAAGTGTCTTTAATATCACTGAGGTGATTGAGGGGGAGTGAGTAGGAACTCTGATCTTAGTGTAAGATTGAAATTGCATTGGGTAGGGATTAAGTGATAAGTTGTAAACGGGTGAGTTTAGCTTTGAATTGATACTACTAATAGTGGATTTCCTCCCTGGCTTGGTAGCCCCCAGACGTAGGTCATGTTGGACTGAACTGGGTGAACAATTACTTGTGTTATTTACTGCACTTACTGTTAAGTTCTGCATAATCCCTGTCTGTGCAGAATTGGATGTCATAACAACCAGTGTGACATCCAAAGTCTGATATCTAGAATTTCAGCCTGGTAAGCACGACTTTATCCACAGTTCGAGCTCGCGGTCTCGGTCGGTCTCTTCACTCACTGAACAAGCATGATCAGAATCCATCATTCCTGCACTGACAAAGATGTACGGCGGGCGACGTCCTCGGTTTGGTCTAGACGACTCTTGATCTGGATAACCAATCCCGAACATGTCTGCCTTTACCACTATGTCAATGATCCTCCCCCAGCCTTGGGCCTCTTTGTTCTTCACCACCTCTAGAGCTTGTTTATAAGAAGAAATGGACAACTTCTTCTCTTTCTCAACAACAGCATTCTCCACCTTGATGGTTTCGATTGCTTGACTGGGCATTTCAAATTTTCACTGTCCATTTCCCCTTCCTTCATCCCCTGGGTCGTATCTTTCATTCCTACACACCCCTCTGTGGCGATGGCAGCACAACAATCATCAACAACAGGGAAAGCTCCATCCTGTACCAGAGGTTTTGGGACCACGGCCATTGGAACCTTTAACTGATCTTCCTCAGTCACCCCATTCCTCTCTTGACCTTTTTCACCATCTTCATCTTTACAGGACCCTTCCTGGGTACAGGGTTGACATCCCCATCCATGATCTGTGCCAAGCTGATGGTCTTGGAGTCTACCATGTCCTGGACGACATGCTTGAAAGCCCTACAACCCTCAACACTGTGTCCGGGTGCCTCAGAATGGAACTCGCACCTGGCATTCTCATCATAGTGTGCAGGCCTCTTCTGTTGTGCTATGGGAATCAAAATCCTTGGCCGGACTAACCCCAAATCCCTCAATCTCCTGAACAGAAGGGTGTAGGTCACAGGTGGCTCCTCAAACTAACGCTCCTCCTTTTTCTTCTTCACCTGGCTCCTAGCTCTCGGTGCCTTCTGTTGAGGTGGTGGTTGTTGCGGTGGTACAAGTAGATTACCAACAGGGGCGGTTACAGCAGCAACATAAGGGTGATAACGATCCTTACCACGTTCCTTCTTTACTGGCACACCACTTGAGTCAACCTCTTTCTTGAGCGGACCATCGCCAGAGGGTTTCCTAGCTACAGTGCCAGAGAGTTTTGTCACTTCGGATGATGGAGCTTTTCCTTGAACTTTCTCCACCATCAGCCACTTCTCAATCTTTTCCAATCTCTCAGCCATGGCTTTCTGCCCCAAGGCAAGCCCTTGCACAATACTGAACAAATCCCTCACCATCTCTTTCAGTTCAAGGATGTCGGTGTTGGGAAGATCCATCAGTTTGGATTTGTTGCCCCTAGCAGGATATCTGAGCAAACGAGCTATACACACTGGTTGACACCTACAAAACAGCAAATTGGTTAGTATGACTCACACATGCAATGTCTATCCGTACCAGGAATATTCCTTCCTTTGATTCTAGCGTCACTGAGACAGATAATTTTTCATCAATAACAATCTGACATCTGGATGTCTCTCAACCAGAATCTCAATCAACACTGGACCCTGAGTACGGATCGACATGGGTTGAATGCGGATGAATGCAAAGTGGGATGATGCAAATGCATGAATGCAAGTCACTGGGCCACCAAGTCATCTGAAGACCCATTCTCTGAACCAGTCACAGTCAACTGAGTCACCATAAATCCGACTTGGGGAGTTCCGAAATAAACGGAACTGGAGATTACATCACTATCATCACAGGAATATCCACTGAACGGATGACAGCCAGATCCTCTGGACAGGTACTCTCAAATTCAACCCGGGGATCCGAAATAAACGGAACCCGCTGATAAACCACGGACAGAACTCCGGCGTCCCAAAAATAAATGTCCATAATCCATAGTCACCATCAGTACCAAGAGTCACCAACAAATCACCAACAAGTCAGCAACTGTACCTGTAAAAATGATCATTCCCTCCCCACTCACGGGTGTCATCTAGGCCAGGGTAAGGTCGAGAGAAACGCAGGATAAACAACCCTTTCAAGAATATCATCCTGTGCACACCAGATGTATGCACCGATAATACCCCATCAGAGTCTGAACTGCTCGTGATATCAATGTTCCGCTAAGTGGCGTACACCACCCGCTTCCCATGAATCACTCTATTCCTAGGTTTCCTAGATTTCACTCATAGCCTGGGTATTGGGCCTTTTACCTCATAGAACTCCCACCCCCACACAGAGAAACACATCCAGCACAGCAGATGAATATGAATGAATGCAAACATCAATGCAAACAATAAACAATGAATGCAATAAATAACACAGCAAAAAGCAACCAAAGCCCTAACCTAGAGAGCGCTAGGAGAGACTCGCTTAGGGAAGATGGACCAGCACAGGTCAACTTCTCTAGTCCCCAGCAGAGTCGCCAGCTGTCGCATTACGCGAAAAACCGGCGGGAAAACAAGAACAACATAGCCGCCACCGTGCGTTATTTATCCCAAAAGAGGGAAAGGAAACGCTCAGAGTAAACCTGGAAAAAAGCATGGTCTCGCGACCAAAGAGAATGGGATCGGGAGTCGGTTATGCGAAGGGAAGGTATTAGCACCCCTACGCATCTGTCGTACTCGACGGGATCCACGCACAAAAGGAAGGGAAATGGTTGCTAAAACACTGCTCACACACACACACTGGCTGAAAGAGACACAAGAAAACAGACTGGAATTGACTCGGCAGGATATCGCATCCTGGGCCTACTTAGTCTATCAGGCATAGACATCAGAGTCAAAGTAGTTCGGACTGGGGAACGACACATGCTCGCTAGGATGTCGCATCCTATGCATACGTATCTCCTTTGGACGAAGGAGAATCAGAGCATTCGTAGCTCGGCTAACACGCACACAAAACCACGCAAACACGGGGAAACATGGAACCCGATTGCCAATCGCTGGACTTACATCAGCTTCCGAACCAAACACACGCACACAGGAACCCGAATGCCACTCGATGGACTTACATCAGCTTCCGAACCAAAACACACGCACACTGGAACCCGAATGCCACTCAATGGACTTACATCAGCTTCCAAGCACACAACAAGACAAAACAAAGACACAGGCGCCCGGAGAGATCTGCTCATCTCCTGCCTACGTACCTCATCTGGTATGAGGATCAGGGCGACGTAGTTCCCCTACGAAGGGACACAAGGCTAGCCTAACCAGATAACAAAGGGAGACACAACTAGGGAGACTACGACTCGAGCCTAGATGTTATCATGCAAAATCATCCCTAAGTTAAGGTTTCTAGCTAACTTGCACAGGAAGCAAGCCTATCTTAAAGCACAAGCAATAGCAAATGATCACAAACATCACGCACTATATGCACACAAGTGAGGCTCAAACAAGGGTGGGGCTGCAAGAGCAAGCCAACTGTACAGGGTGAGTTTTGCTCTTAACCTTGACATTGAGAGCCAAGGTGAAGCAGATGAAAGGTGAGTGAAGATGAGACTTCACAGCTCTTATCCCTGGCCAGGGAGAGCTTTAGACAAAGAAGTGTGGGTCCAGAAAGTGGGAACCCTTCTACACTTTAAGACACTGACACAACTGTACATTGTACAAGATCTTGGGTTTGTATCCCACTGCATCAACACCTTGGTCTGAGCAGAGGGATGACTCAACAGAAGAGCTGGAGATAGATTGCATATCTTTCTTATCCGCCAATTGCCTCATAGAGGTCTTTACCTGCTTGGGGACAAAAATAAACAAGCACAAACATCGCCTCTTAAGGAGGACTTCAGACAGGTGCCTGGCTAGGTAACAAGCCAGGTCTTCCAGACTACATGGAGACAAGAATGTTATACCTCAGTGCAAATTGCTTATCAATCAAAGCAAAGCAATCTTAGCAACTAATGTACCTGAAATCAATCAAATACAATCAGTATACCAATCACAAAACCAAACAGCAAATGGTTCACAATTAACTATATACAGACAAACACAAGCCAATGCACCAAGGTGCAAGCCATTAAGGCTCAAACTCAAGTATCAATCCCTGCAAAACAAAGTCAAAATTAGCTATACACAGGTCACAAGTCAACTCCAATGGAAGCACATCATCAAGCATAGGCCATTTGTGCTATTAACCTGAAACACAACTCAAAAGTGAGATCACAAACCACTAGTCCAAGACTAGGGTCAAAAGGAGATGAAAAATCCAAAACAGCAAGTGAAAAATGATCAAAACCAAGATAAATCAATTAATAAGAGAATCCAATTGGTCTCACATCAAAACTATGCACTAAATTCATTTCATGCACAATTTAAGTCAAACTAGGCAAGTGTGAACCACATATGAGCAAACAGAATGATCATAATCAAACAAATACCAAAACAGCTCAATAAATTCCACAAAATTTCAAGTCTAAACAGAACACATTCAATGAGCATCATGTCAAATTTCATGCTGTTTGGACAAGAGGAAGTAGGGGAATTAAATCAGGAAGTCATGGTATGCAAAAATCAACCTAAACTAGGTCACAAATCATGTGTCAACTTCAATCAATTGTAAAGCTGTGGGAACAAATGAGAAATGAATGGGACCAAAGCCAAAGTGAAGCTAAACATATCAAGAAACACTCCACCAAATTTCATCCTCATATGATAAGGAATGAGCATTTCACAAGCTATGTAAGTTAATCACTCAAGAAAACCCTAAAAATGACTAAACAGCAAACAAAAATCCTAATCAAATAGGAAATGGTTCAACAAATCCTACAAAAAATCATGGTGAAACTAGACATACAGATGGCATCTCATGAAAAAATTGGGAGCAAATGGCAAAGCATAGGCATGGAAACAAAATTCAAGAACCCAGCACAACATAGTGTGACACAAATTGTCACACTCAACTTCAACACATCATATCTCTCAAACCATAAGCTCAAAAATAGCAAACTATACATCAAAATCACCAGAAAAGAATCAAGAACATGCCTATAAAATTTCATGCATTTTGGCTAAGGCATCAAGATTTCATGATTAAAATGGTGAAAGATACAATTGAAACACACATATCAAAGGAATTAGACAAAGTCAAAAAATTCACCAGGCACAACTTTGACTATCATACCTAAAAAAAACTAGAGAAAATTTGCAGATCAATGCAAAAATCCTCACTCAATTTGGATAATCCATGATTTAATTGTGATTTTTTGAAGTTAGGTCATGAAATGAAATATTTATTTAAACATTTAAATGAAATAATGGCGCTCAGTGGCAAACTTGTAAATACGCCTGGCCAGAACCAAAACGCGGCGTTTAAATAATTGGCGTGGTAACGTGTGATTTGCTGGTTCGCGCGGTAAACAACAATTCAAATTAGAAACGAAGAAATATGGATCAAATGCGCGCCTGGAGCTGTTCTTCCTCATGTTCTTCAACAGAATTCCAGAAAATCCAAAATGCACAAATCTTCACCAAAATGAACAAATCGTACATGGATAGAACCTTCTAAGCAAGCACAAGCCTAATATCCACATGAAATTATCTAATTCCTAACATACTGAACGGATCGAGCAAGAATAGGTTTTACATCCAAAGTTCAATTCAAGATTTCTCTCTCAAATCTTGATGAAAATCAATTCTACGAGTTGCATTGTGTTCTATGATCTACACTCTACAAGAACCACATCATGATTTTGAGAATAGTGAGAATCGAATGCCAACCTTTGATGATAGCAGCGGTGGATTTCGCGCGTTTCCAAGTGTAAAAGTGTGAAACAGATGATGCTTGGTGCTACAGAAGGTGTGTGGAATGATTTTCTTAGCTCAACTGTGCTCCAGGTAGCAGATTTCTCCAACTGTCATGGAAGTTGAGCTGGAATGGACAGCGAAGATCTTTCAATTTTCTTCCCAAAGTCTTGATCAACAGTTCCTCATATGCACCTGTGAATGATGGATCAAGCAAGAACTAGCACGATAGGTGATGTTTTCAATGGAAATTGTGAGAAAAAGTGTGTGAAAATGTGAAGAAAAATGGAGAGAATTGTGATGATTTTCTGTTTGGATCTGAGAAAATGATTTGTGTTTAAGCATTCTGTTATGATTAGAACCTTTATACCTCACACTAATCCAAAATTTAATCAAGATTAAGCAAATTGGAATGATTAGTGCAAAATGCATTTTTAAGCAATGTGGCCAAAATGCCCTTTTCCAAACCAGTCAATGTATCAGTCCAAACTTGGTTCAAGCAAGTCTAAAATGACATTTTGGATGTGTATGAAAAGGTCCCATGTGCAAATTCCATGTAATTCACAAAATCACTATTTCACACAAAAAATGCTAAATAGTTCACTTAAAATGCCATTTTGCTATGATAATTTTTGATGAAATGCAATGATGCACCATGAAAGTTCATATGAAATGTGGTTTGCTCAAAGAAAAATCAACCAATTTGGCCTTTTCATGTGAAAGTTATGGCACTTTGAATTTAGGCATTTTCTGAAAATGAATGGACCATATCTTGCCAACCATACATGGGAATTTCAAGTTCTTGGACTTTTTGGAATGGTGAGAACAAGATCTTCAACTTTCATGTTGGACAAAATTCCATTTGAAGCTTGTATGATGAAGTAATTTTGAGGAGCAAAACTTTCCATTTTGGCCAGTTGAAATTACAGGTCACCTGCCATTTTAGGAAACTTCTTGTCTGACCTCCAATTCTTCAACCTTGGTCTTTGATATGTCAAATGAGACTTATATGGACATGAATGAAGCCTTTCAAACCATCTCACACCTTCCAATCCATAAAATCAGGCACAATTGACCACAATTGACCACCGTTGACTTTCTGGGGTTTCAGTTGAAATTCAGCTTGACTGATGACTTCTGAGCATCCAATCTTTGGCCAAACCACTTCAAAATGATCACATAATCATATGAACTTGATAAACCAACCCTAGGGCCTTGTCTCAATGAAAATGGCACTTGCTTGCTTGTTTGACCTGATCTCCTGACCAGTTTGACCTAACTTGTCAGCTGAGCTTGCACTTGGGCAAATGGCTATGCAATGCTATGCAATGGACTTTGTTATGTTAATGACCTAAAAATGAAAATGTATGCACAAAAGGGGGGTGCAAATTTGAGGTGCTACAACAACAATAAAAAATTTCCACACTTCAAGAGGAGAGATTTACGGCCTTGCAGGATCAGCTTCAGATTCAAAGTGATAAATTTTCCTCTTTTGCAACTCTCCAAGAGGAACGGTACTCATACATAAGGAGTCAGATCCAAACCCACAGTGACAACTTCAATTCATTTGCCTCCATAATCATGCAACGGATTGATGCCACTCATCGCTCTCTCTCTAGATCCTTCAATATGCTTAACCAGGACGTCATTGAATTCATCGATATTTATGAACAAGACAGACCTACGCATCAACCTTCTGGTTATAGAGACATAAATGAATCGTCACGGGAGAGACGACCTTAGATGATTGATTCATTCAGTGCAATTCCATTTCTTCATGCTTGCATGTTATTGTATTTTACTTATTTGTCTTAAAGTTTATGTTGAACAAATGTGGCAATGTTATTTACTTATTTTCTTTTGCTTCGTGACTTATTTATGACTATAATTCTTACATTGACTTCATTTTATGTGAATGGTTATTAATATTAATCTGTTGCAAAGTAGTTGACTACGTGCTTATGAATATATTTGTTTCTCGTTGACCGTGTCCTTGTCTCTTTTTTATGTTATCAAGGGGGGGGGGGGGACGCAATGGAAACACACACAACTTGATTATAATAGCAAATTTATGATAGCCGACTTTTTAAAGGAATGCATAAAATCAGGGGGAGGTGTCACAACCTGAAAAATACAGTGTGCGAAAAAACAACCGGCGAAAGAAAAAGACAGAAGAGTCGCCACAGTGCGTTATTTATCCCAAGGGAGGGAAAGGAAACGCTCGAAGTAAACCTGAAAAAGGAAAGGACAAGACGGGGTCTCGCAACCAAATCTTGGGTTTGGGAGTCGGTTATGCGAATGGAAGGTATTAGCACCCCTACGCATCCGTAGTACTCTACGGGATCCACTTTTGTAGTTCTTGTCTAAAGGGTGTGGGTTTATCTTGTGCTGTTTGCCAAAAAAAACAAAAAAGGGTTAAATGAAAATGACTCGCGCGGATGTTGCATCCACTGCATACGTATCTCATCTGAATATGAGAATCAGAGTCTTCGTAGCTCGGCTGACCTATGGGTTGGGGGGATGTGTGCTCGCTAAGACATCGCGTCTTATGCCTACGTATCTCATCTGGAATGAGAATCAGAGCAAGCCGTAGTTCGGCTAACTACGGGGTTATGGATTGGGTTTTGGACGAACGACGTTACTACGCAATCTACCAGATGCTCGACCTTTGGAGACTTACTCGCCTGTAGTAGAAGGAGTTAGCGTGTTGCTTTGGGTTTTAGGGTTTGGGATGCTCGAGGGCAAACAGGCAGTCCTTGACGAAGGAACCGCGCTACATGTGGGGATATGAATACAAAACACAAAACATGTATCTCAAAGTAAAATGCCACCAAGGGGCTCAAACATTGCCTCCTATCGAGGTCTTCCAGCTAAGAAAGCGATAAAGTATGAGAAAGGGAAAAAATTACCACACGGATAAAGATCCGAAGCTATAGCAGTTAAAGGGGCAAGAAACCCTGAAATGTCTCCAGCTGGACCGTCAAAGGAAATCAGTCAACACGAATAATCAGAATAAAACTCCAGGGGGTATCCCTGCAAGAGTATGTGAGCCCTCGCGAAAACTCAACAGAAAGGTTAGACAAACAAGGTGAAATCCAGGGAAAACAATGCCATGGCAACGCAAAGACAGGTTAGAGAAACAAAATAGGGTAACCCAGAGTTGCCCCTAAATCAAAATGTAACCACATAAATAATTCCATCAAAATTCACAAAAGGCTCACAAAAAAGGTATCAAATTCACCCATAATACCTCATACATTTAGAGCATTCAAATTAAAGGCATAAAGATAATGGATATAGGGCAAACCTAATTGGAGAGCTTGATTGAAATTGAGTTGCACCCGTGAGGTTTACAAGTTGAGTTCCCTTCAGGGTTTTGAGGCTGCTCTGAGTTCTCTGTCAGGTCTTCTCTCACTATCTTTTTCCTCAGGGTTTTGTTCCAAGGAAACCTCAGAGTGTTTTGTTTCTCCTCAAAATCCCCCTTTCTTCTGTCTTCTTTCTCTCACTATCTTTCTCCAGTGAATCTCCCAGTGTAACTCCAAGTGTCACTCCTCTACTGAAACTTCAGTATTTATAGACTGATTTTCGTGGGTAGTGGGCTCAAATGAGGGAGACCCAAGTCCAAAATAATTTGTTATATTTTATTTATTTATTTTATTTGTTTATTTATTTATTTAATTAATTAATTAATTAATTAATTAATTAATTAAATAATTTTTATTTTTATTTTCGTTCTTTTTTTTTTTTCAGGAAAAATGAAGGGTAAATTTTGGGGTATTACAGCTACCCCTATTCAATCAACTGGAGACCCGGAAAGAAGATGGCAGCTGCTTTCGTGCTTTCGAGGTATCAAGGGATTGAATATAATAAAAGCCCAAAAATTTGCACTGAAGTGAAGTGAAGTAACAATGTCTGTCAGAATCGGCAAAGAGGTGGTCTTGAAAGAAGAATCCGTCTGGTACGGTGAAAGTCAGTCTGAATATCGAAAAAGAATGTTAAACTGGATACCAAAATAAATGGTAACACAGAAATAACCATGGCCTGAATGCCGCTCATCAGTCTGAATACTGGAAAGGATTTCGATCTGAACATCGGAAAATTGGCCTGAATGCCACAAGTCGCATCGACCTGAACGTCGGAGACTTCTTCGATCCGAACATCGGAAAGGCTTGGCCTGAATGCCACAAGTCGCATCGACCTGAACGTCGGAAACTTCTTCGATCTGAACATCGGAAAGACTTGGCCTGAATGCCACTTCGATCTGAATATTGGAAAATTGGCCTGAATGCCACAAGCTGCATCGACCTGAACGTCGGAAACTTCTTCGATCTGAACATCAGAACACTGGCCTGAATGCCACTTCGATCTGGATACCGGAAAACTGGCCTGAATGCCACTTCGGTCTGGATACCGGAAAACTGGCTTGAATGCCACTTCGGTCTGGATACCGGAAAACTGGCCTGAATGCCAAAAGTTGCATTGACCTGAACGTCGGAAACTTCTTCGATCTGAACATCGGAAAACTTCATGCCTGTCAGCATTGGCAAAAATAGGGAATGATAATAGAGGCGGCGCATGGGCCAATGACACTTGCTGGGGATAACAAAGGTAAGTCATGAACAATCTTCAGTCTGAGTACTGGAAACAACTTCTAGCTTATCACTTAGGATACCGAGAATGTTTTATGCTTACATGCGTATGTTTGAATTTTTCAATGGCGTAATGCTCCATGAAAATGGAAATGCTACGCGATTTGGAAGGATGCAATGCAATATGATTCTACATGCAGGGATGCAAAATGCTGGGTAGAATGCCAAGCCGAGGCAAGGGGATCTGCTGGGGAAATGATTACCATCCTCTGGGCTCTGGCCAGGCTGCTGGAGATACACACCACAATGAACTCTGTGGGGAGATGACTAGCCATGCGGTGTTCTGGCCATACCGAGACTCTGATCGGGGAAGGAATGGCATTGGAAGCCTGCTGCTGAGGAAAGCTACAATGGTTCTGGCAACCACGATTTGCGAGAGATGACTCAGTAGTGGGAGCAAACACTGATACGTTACCGAGGTTCTGCTTCAAGGAAAGAAACCATGGATCTGGCATTGGGATTATCGATCTGGCATCGAACTCTAAGGAGCAGCCACTTCTGCTGGGAAGATACAGTCTGGCACTGTCAACTCCGCTGGGGATATATAGTCTGGCACTGTCAACTCTACTGGGGAGTGTATGTCCTGAAACAAACGCTTGGGGAAGTACAGTGGTGAGAACCTGCTGGGGATTGAAGAATCCAACACTCTGATCAGCTCTGCAGGGATAAGACACCAGATCCGTCTGTTGGCGACTTCACTGGGGAAGATATTCACGATCATCCGCAGGGGATTTTAATGGAATGCCCCGAGGGTATCTGTTCTAAATAGACGATCCAAAGCACTTAAAATTTACAGCAATTTTAAATGTTTATTAAGCATGTACCTGTAAAGCCCTTATGTGTCATGATGCAATGTTTATCAAAAATTCGGACGTCATTTTTGCAAACAAAACAGTAAAATGAAAATGAAAACAGAGATATACTGAATAACATGATTTTATTGATTGAATGGCCTCTGAATAGGCATTTACACTAAGAAGCAATCCCTGGAAAGAGGTAATCGCACAATAGATAAAAACAGAAATTAATCTAATGGCAATGTGAAATGGATTTCTATTGGGTTCCAATTCTGCTATGACTTGCCCGTCTTCAAGATCCTCCAGATGATCAGCTTTCTGAAAGAGTGATTGGACTGTTTCCTATCCTTCAAAAATTTCCAGTCATTGGCACGAGATGAGATTCAGAACTACTCAGAACGCAGTCATTCGCTTAATCCCTAACTTTTGCCTGGATCGCCCTTTTCGGGTTTTCAATCCACCGGGATACCCATGTTTGCCTAAGTTGCCTTTTCAGGTTTTCAACTTACCGGGTGTACAATCTTTTTTTATTTTTGTCCCTAATTTTTGCCCGAACCCTTTCATTTTCTTGGTTCGCCGGGACGCCCATTTTTTCCTGGACTATTCTTTTTACTGTCCAGCGGGTCTATTTTATGCGAAGTATTTTTTAACTGCGTCTGAGTTCACAGGGGAAGTGAAGTTTTCACCATCCATAGTTGCAAGCATTAAGGCCCCACCATCAAAACCTTGGTGACAATATACGGTCCATCATAGTTAGGAGTCCACTTGCCCCTGTGATCTGTCTGAGGAGGAAGGATCCTTTTCAACACTAAATCTCCGACTTGGAAACAACGAGGACGCACTTTCCGATCAAAGGCTCTCTTCATCCGACTCTGATACAACTGCCCATGACAAATGGCTGTCATTCGCTTCTCTTCGATAAGACTCAACTCATTGAACCTTGTCCGAATCCATTCAGCTTCATCTAACTTGACATCCAACAGGACTCTTAGAGAAGGAATCTCCACTTCAACAGGTAGGACTGCTTCCATACCATACACAAGGGAGTAAGGGGTTGCCCCGGTCGATGTACGTACTGAAGTGCGGTACCCATGCAAGGCGAAAGGTAGCATCTCATGCCAATCTCTGTACGTGACGACCATCTTCTGCACAATCTTCTTTATGTTCTTATTTGCCGCCTCAATAGCGCCGTTCATCTTAGGGCGGTGTAATACCCCAAAATTTACCCTTCATTTTTCCTAAAAAAAAAAAAAAAAAAAAAAAAAAAAAACGAAAAAAAAAAAAAAAAAAAAAATTTAATTAATTATTTAATTAATTAACTAATTAAATAAATAAATAAAATATAACAAATTATTTTGGACTTGGGTCTCCCTCATTTGAGCCCATTACCCACGAAAATCAGTCTATAAATACTGAAGTTTCAGTAGAGGAGTGACACTTGGAGTTACACTGGGAGATTCACTGGAGAAAGAAGGAAGAGAAGCAAAACACTCTGAGGTTTCCTTGGAACAAAACCCTGAGGAAAAAGATAGTGAGAGAAAAGCCAACAGAGTTCAGAGCAACCTCCAAACCCTGAAGGGAACTCAACTACACAGAATCACCTCTGCCTCACATAAACCCTGAAGATTGTTTTGTAAACCTCACGGGTGCAACTCAATTTCAATCAAGCTCCCCAATCAGGTTTGCCTTTATTCCCATTACCTTTTGCTTTGAAGTTGAATACTCTGAATGTATGAGGTATGATCGATGAATTTCATTAGGTTTTTCGCCTATGGGTTTAATATGTATATGAATGTATAAACAATGCCTTGAATGTTTAACCGTTTAATTTTTGAGTGTATGCCACAGGGTTTGAGGTTTCTGATACCATACTGTTATTCATGATAAAAATGCTTATGGTGTTTCACTAACCCTTTTGTTTAGTTTTTGTGAGGGCTCACATGACTTTTGCAGGGATAACTTGCGTGGTTTCCCACTTTATTTGTGGGATAACCCCTGGAGGTTCGTTCCGATTACCTGTACTGACTCACTTTTCTTTGATGGCATTAGCTTGGAAGGATCTCAGGGTTTCCCATTCCTCTAATTGCTGTTACTTCGGATCTTTATCCGCGTGGTACTTTTACATTTTTCCCGCATTTTACTGCTTTCCTAGCTGGAAGACCTCGATAGGAGGCAACGTTTGAGCCCCTTGGTGGCATTTTACTTTGAGATACATGTTTTGTGTTTTGTATTCATATCCCTGCAGGTAGCGCGGTTCCTTCGTCAAGGACTGCCTTTTTGCCCTCGAGCATCCCAAACCCTAAAACCCAAAGCAACACGTTTACTCCTTATACTACAGGCGAGTAAGTCTCCAAAGGTCGAGCATCCGGTAGATTGCGTAGTAACGTCGTTCGTCCAAAACCCAATCCATAACCCCGTAGTTAGCCGAACTACGGCTTGCTCTGATTCTCATTCCAGATGAGATACGTAGGCATAAGACGCGATGTCTTAGCGAGCACACATCCCCCCAACCCATAGGTCAGCCGAGCTACGAAGACTCTGATTCTCATATTCAGATGAGATACGTATGCAGTGGATGCGACATCCGCGCGAGTCATTTTCATTTAACCTTTTTTTTTGACAAACAGCACAAGATAAACCCACACCCTTTAGACAAGAACTACAAAAGTGGATCCCGTAGAGTACTACGGATGCGTAGGGGTGCTAATACCTTCCCTTCGCATAACCGACTCCCGAACCCAAGATTTGGTTGCGAGACCGTTTTGTCCTTTCCTTTTTTCAGGTTTACTTCGAGCGTTTCCTTTCCCTCCTTTGGGATGAATAACGCACGGTGGCGACTCTTCTGTCATTTCCTTTCGCCGGTTGTTTTTTCGCACACTGTATTTTTCAGGTTGCGACAGCTGGCGACTCTGCTGGGGACCCTAAGAAGTTGACCTCTTGCTGGTCCATTTCCCTAAGCGAGTCCCTCCTAGCTTTTGTAGTTTGTTTGTTTATTGGGTGTTCATGCTTTTGTACAGTTATTTATTTACCTGCTTTACCTTATTACATTGTGTACATATCGTTGTTGTATCTGTTGGTTGGCTATGGCTGCTTGGTGATCTTTGTGAGATGGGTTCTATACCCGAACTCGAGTGCACTTAAGATAGGAGAATGGCATAGTCCTGTCAACTTGTGTGGAGTATTCCTTAGCGAGTTGACTTGCAAGCCCATTCACTTGGTGGAGGTCATGTTGAGATCAATAATGTCACATAAGTAAGTTGTGGTTAGACATTACTTGTTCCAATATAGACCTAAGAAGCCAAGGACCTTAGTTTACCTAACCCATCTTGGCCTATTCGTAGGATGTAGTGCGAAAGTCGTTCAAATGTAAGATTTGATACGATTGTTACGCGATACTACACTCATAAGAGTCTCTCTTGAGAATATTGTTGGAATACGAGTAGTCGTTCCTCTGATAATATCTGAAAGATGGGATTATGACTATGGGAACCTTTTGTAGAACATGTTTGGCAGGTTTAAACCTTAGTACACTCCTTTTGGGTGGTTCTTAACCTAAACTCCATGCTCGTGACTTGCGACAAACCCTTGATTCATGGTTGATCCGATCAGGTATCCTTAATATCAATGAAACTCGGGTATTGATAAGGTGTAAACCATAATCCGCCAAAATGGGTGGTTGATATTAAGGATAACATGATCCATCCCATGACCTTTGTTTGGGGTGCTCTTAATTTCTCTCCAGACAGTGCAACCTGACAGATGTTCAAGCAGATACAGCAATCCTGATTGACATGCCACTGCATTGCATTCACATCGTTTCATCACATCATTTGCATTCATATCATTTAACACATGTTTATCCTTTTCAAGGAGGTTTAAATCTTCTTCTTGATTCTAGTCGGGGTTTTCTTCTTACACTGTTTATCAAATGTGAGACTGGAATCAAGGGGGTAGAATACTTTTGGAATTGATAAACATGTCATTGCATTTGCATAGTCATCCGCATGTCTTGCATAACAGGTACCGCCACAATGTTCTCAGTTTGTTTGGTGTTCCACTAGCAGGATAGCTGACTCAGGCATTCACCGATACGGTACCCGCAGGAACCAACAGAGAGTAATGGAAAGCCTACAAGCAGAGCTCGCCGAGATGAAGATTCGCATGAATCAATTCATGGATTTGGTTCAAGGGGTGGCTCAAGGACAGCAGGAGCTTAGATTATTGGTGCAGAAGGATCCCCCTATTACTCAACCGGAGACGTTGGCTGATCCTCCAGCTGGAGAGGCTAATGGTCCCAATGGACCGGGGCCTATCCCAATCCTACATGTCACCTCCGGTCAACAACCCATTCAGGATGGTCAGGATGATCAGTTCCCCTTGCTTCAGGAAGACTTTGGCATGGACCCCATGTTTAGAAGATTGGAAGAAAGGTTGAAGGCAGTGGAAGGACAGAATCCTCTGGGAGTAGATGTTGCTGACTTGGGGCTGGTCCCAGATGTGAGGGTGCCACCGAAATTCAAGGTCCCGATATTCGACAAATACAATGGCAGCTCTTGCCCCAAAACTCACGTGCAAGCCTATTTCCGTAAAATGGTTGCATACTCTAATGACGAGAAGCTACTTATGTACTTCTTCCAGGATAGCCTAGCTGGGGCATCCTTGGAATGGTATATGAGGCTGGACAGAGCCCACATCCGTTGCTGGAGGGATTTGGCAGAGGCTTTCGTGAAGCAGTATCAGTATAATGCAGACATGGCTCCGGACAGAACTCAACTTCAGAATCTGTCTCTTAAAAGCAATGAGTGCTTCAGGGAATACGCTCAACGCTGGAGGGATACAGCTTCCCGTGTTCAGCCTCCTATGTTGGAAAAGGAAATGGCCAACATGTTCATGAATACGCTGCCCGAACCTTACTTGGAGCGTCTGGTAGGTTGCAATGCTTCCAACTTTGCTGATGTGGTCTCTACTGGAGAAAGGGTGGAGAATTACCTAAAGACATACAAGATCCAGAGTGGAGGTGGATCCTCATCAGGGGTGAAGAAGCCGTTCATTCAGGGACAGAAGAGGAGAGAAGGGGATGCAAATGCCATATCTTCTTATCAGAACAGGGATAACCGGAGGAATAATTTTCAGAATTATCATCAGCAACCGTATGTTGCGGCTGTGACCATTCCAGCTGCAGCACCACTACAACAACAACAATCACAACGTCAACCAGCTCAGTATCAACAGCAGCAACAACCGGGTAACAGACCCGCTTATCAACAGAGGCAAAGGATGATGGACCGGCGTTTCGACACCCTTCCAATGTCGTACGCTCAGTTGCTTTCTAGTCTTCAACAACTACAACTTGTGCAATTGCGCACTCTGGCTCCTCCTGTTGGTAGACTTCTGGTGGGTTACGACGCCAACGCTAGGTGTAGCTTCCACTCTGGGGCACCTGGCCATGACATTGAGAACTGCAAAGCTTTTAAGCACGTAGTTCAAGACCTCATAGATTCAAAGGCCATCGACCTTGCACCGGCTCCGAATGTCGTCAACAATCCCATGCCCCAGCATGGTGGTGCAAATGTTAATTTGGTAGAGGGAGAAGCCAAGTCCATTAAGGATGTGTTGAAGTTGAAGACTCCATTGTTGGATATCAAAGGATGCTTGCTGAAGGCCGATGTTTTCCCCGATTGTGGGAAGGATTGTTTGGATTGTGCTACTCAGAGTGGAGGTTGTTTGAAGCTACAGCAGGGTATCCAGGCCTTGCTCGACAAAGGTATCCTCCAGGTTGAAGATCTGTCTGTCCAAGAGTCTGCGGAAGGGGTTGAGGAAGAAGAGTTTGAAGATGCTACTGATGAATTCGCAGATGTTGTTCCTGTTAATTTTGTGATTCCCAGTGAAGTCTCTGCAATCAACGAAGCAGATGGGGATAGTGATTGTGACATTGACAACTGGGTGCGTCCGAGGATCCCGGGTGAAGTTCTCAATAATTGGTCTTCTGAAGAGATTATCCAAGTCACTCTTCTTGAAGAGTAATTTTCTTTGTTTATTCATGCATATCCAAGTCTTACGTTCCGCCCAGGGCGTAATGACTCATTGTAGGGCCCATCTATGTGACACTTGCATTTTTATCATAAATAAAGGACGTATTTTTGCATTCAAATATTTCGTTCCCTGTCTTTCTATTTTTGCAGTTTTTCAAAATAAAAAAAATGGCAATGTTTCGTTTAGTTTTCACTTCTTGTTCACACTCATAAGCACATACCATCACTCATGCAGATGCACATCACCGGATCCTATTGATAACGGTTCTGCTATGGCTCGTTTCGACTTTGAAAATCCAATCTTTCAAGCTGAAGAAGAGGGTGATGAAGACTGTGAACTCCCTGAAGAACTTACCAGGTTATTAAAACAGGAAGAAAGGGTCATTCAACCGCATCAAGAGTCTGTTGAAGTAATTAATCTCGGCACCGAGGACGCCAAGAGAGAAATCAAGATAGGGGCTGCTTTGGGAGATGATGTGAAGAAAGAGCTGATTGAATTGCTGCAAGAATACGTTGACATCTTTGCCTGGTCTTATCAGGACATGCCTGGGCTGGACACAGACATCGTGGTGCACCGCTTGCCTCTCAAAGAAGGTTGTCCTCCGGTCAAGCAGAAGCTCAGAAGAACAAGACCAGAGATGGCTGTCAAGATAAAGGAAGAAGTGCAAAAGCAGTTGGATGCAGGGTTTCTAGCAGTCACCAATTATCCGCCATGGGTTGCGAACATCGTCCCAGTACCTAAGAAGGACGGAAAGGTACGGATGTGTGTCGACTATCGGGATCTGAACAGAGCTAGCCCTAAAGATGATTTCCCATTACCTCACATCGACGTTTTGGTGGATAATACAGCTCAGTTCTCGGTATTCTCCTTCATGGATGGATTTTCTGGCTATAACCAAATCAAGATGGCACCAGAGGACATGGAAAAGACAACTTTCATAACCCCATGGGGCACCTTCTGCTACAAGGTGATGCCGTTTGGTCTGAAAAATGCCGGAGCAACATATCAGCGGCCAATGGTGACTCTGTTCCATGATATGATTCATCATGAAATCGAGGTTTATGTGGATGATATGATTGCCAAATCTCAGACAGAAGAAAAACATTTGGTGAATTTGCAGAAACTGTTTGAGCGTTTGAGGAAATTCAAACTGAGACTTAATCCGAACAAGTGCACTTTCGGGGTGAGATCGGGAAAATTGCTGGGTTTTATTGTTAGCGGAAAAGGGATTGAGGTGGATCCCGACAAAGTAAAAGCGATACAGGAAATGCCAGAGCCAAGAACAGAGAAGCAAGTCCGTAGTTTCTTAGGGAGGTTGAACTACATTGCAAGGTTCATCTCTCACCTAACAACCACGTGTGAGCCAATTTTCAAATTGCTGAGGAAAGATCAGGCTATCAGGTGGAATGAAGATTGTCAAAGGGCTTTCGAGAAGATAAAAGAGTATCTACAGAAACCTCCAATCCTTATACCTCCAGTTCCTGGGAGACCTCTGATAATGTACCTGTCAGTGACCGAGAACTCGATGGGGTGTGTATTGGGACAGCATGACGAGTCTGGTCGAAAAGAGCATGCCATATACTACCTTAGCAAAAAGTTTACCGACTGTGAAATCAAATATTCGCAGCTTGAGAAAACTTGCTGTGCTTTGGCCTGGGCTGCTCGCCGACTGAGGCAGTATATGTTGAACCATACTACCTTGTTGATTTCTAAGATGGATCCAGTGAAGTACATCTTTGAGAAGCCGGCTCTCACCGGACGTGTTGCCCGTTGGCAGATGATTTTAACAGAGTATGATATCCAGTATACGTCACAGAAGGCCATCAAAGGGAGTATTCTGTCAGACTACCTTGCCGAGCAACCGATTGATGATTATGAGCCAATGAAGTTTGAATTCCCTGATGAAGACATCATGTTCCTCAAGATGAAAGACTGTGAAGAGCCAGTTGTTAAGGAGGGACCTGATCCAAACGAAAAGTGGACTTTGTTGTTTGATGGGGCTGTCAATGCTAGAGGTAGTGGAATTGGCGCTGTCATTACTACTCCGAAGGGTGCCCATATGCCTTTCACCGCTCGTTTGACTTTTGAGTGCACAAATAATGAAGCTGAGTACGAGGCCTGTATCTTGGGTATTGAGCAAGCCATTGATCTGAGAATCAAGACTCTGGACATCTTCGGAGATTTAGCTCTGGTGATCAATCAAGTGAATGGTGATTGGAATACTCTCCAACCCACTCTGGTCCCCTACAGAGATTACACGAGAAGACTTTTGACTTTCTTCACAACGGTAAAATTGTATCATATACCTCGTGATGAGAACCAGATAGCAGACGCACTTGCTACTCTATCCTCCATGATCAAGGTAATTCGTTGGAACCATGCTCCCAGGATCGATGTGATGCGCCTTGACAGGGCCGCGTATGTGTTTGCTGCTGAACTGGTAGTCGATGACAAGCCCTGGTATCACGATATCAAGTGCTTTCTGAAGAATCAAGAGTACCCTGCAGGGGCATCCAACAATGACAGAAAGACTTTGAGAAGATTGGCAGGCAGTTTCTTCTTGAACAAAGACGATGTGCTGTATAAGAAGAACTTCGACATGGTTTTGCTCAGATGCGTGGACAGACACGAGGCGGACATGTTAATGCAGGAAGTTCATGAAGGTTCCTTCGGTACGCATGCCGGTGGACATGCAATGGCTAAGAAATTGTTGAGAGCGGGTTATTATTGGATGACCATGGAATCAGATTGTTTCAAGTATGCTCGGAAGTGTCATAAATGCCAGATTTATGCTGATAAGGTGCATGTACCGCCGAATCCTCTGAATGTGATGTCTTCGCCGTGGCCGTTTGCCATGTGGGGCATTGACATGATTGGAAAGATT
This sequence comes from Lathyrus oleraceus, assembly GCF_024323335.1. NCBI lineage: Eukaryota > Viridiplantae > Streptophyta > Magnoliopsida > Fabales > Fabaceae > Lathyrus > Lathyrus oleraceus. The sequence continues at coordinate 34,230,888 of NC_066583.1, read as the reverse complement.
GAGCCGACTGCTTCCAATGGGCATCGCTTCATCCTTGTTGCCATCGACTATTTCACCAAGTGGGTCGAGGCAGCGTCGTTCGCGAATGTCACCAGACATGTGGTTGCCCGTTTCATCAAGAAAGAAATCATTTGTCGCTATGGGATTCCCGAAAGAATCATTACTGATAATGGTTCTAATCTCAACAACAAAATGATGAAGGAGTTGTGTCATAACTTCAACATTCAGCATCGCAATTCTTCCCCTTACCGCCCTAAGATGAACGGCGCTGTTGAGGCGGCAAATAAGAACATAAAGAAGATTGTGCAGAAGATGGTCGTCACGTACAAAGATTGGCATGAGATGCTACCTTTCGCCTTGCATGGGTACCGCACTTCAGTACGTACATCGACCGGGGCAACCCCTTACTCCCTTGTGTATGGTATGGAAGCAGTCCTACCTGTTGAAGTGGAGATTCCTTCCCTAAGAGTCTTGTTGGATGTCAAGCTAGACGAAGCTGAATGGATTCGGACAAGGTTCAATGAGTTGAGTCTTATCGAAGAGAAGTGAATGGCAGCCATTTGTCATGGGCAGTTGTATCAGAGTCGAATGAAGAGAGCCTTTGATCAGAAAGTGCATCCTCGTTGTTTCCAAGTCGGAGATTTAGTGTTGAAAAGGGTCCTTCCTCCTCAGACAGATCACAGGGGCAAGTGGACTCCTAACTATGATGGACCGTATATTGTCACCAAGGTTTTTGATGGTGGGGCTTTAATGCTTGCAACTATGGATGGTGAAAACTTCACTTCCCCTGTGAACTCAGACGCAGTTAAAAAATACTTCGCATAAAATAGACCCACTGGACAGTAAAAAGAATAGTCCAGGCAAAAAATGGGCATCCCGGCGAACCAAGAAAATGAAAAGGTTCGGGCAAAAATTAGGGACAAAAATAAAAAAAGATTGTACACCCGGTAAGTTGAAAACCTGAAAAGGCAACTTAGGAAAAAATGGGTATCCCGGTGGATTGAAAACCCGAAAAGGGCGATCCAGGCAAAAGTTAGGGATTAAGCGAATGACTGCGTGCTGAGTAGTTCTGAATCTCATCTCGTGCCAATGACTGGAAATTTTCGAAAGGGTAGGAAACAGTCCAATCACCTTCTCAGAAGGCTGATCATCTGGAGGATCTTGAAGATGGGCAAGTCATAGCAGAATTGGAACCCAATAGAAATCCATTTCACATTGCCATTAGATTAATTTTTGTTTTTATCTTTTGTGCGATTACCTCTTTCCAGGGATTGCTTCCTAATGTAAATGCCTATCCAGAGGCTATTCAATCAATAAAATCATGTTATTCAGTATATCTCTGTTTTCATTTTCATTTTACTGTTTTGTTTGCAAAAATGACGTTCGAATTTTTGATAAACATTGCATCGTGACATATAAGGGCTTTACAGGTACATGCTTAATAAACATTTAAAATTGCTGTAAATTTTAAGTGCTTTGGATCGTCTATTCAGAACAGATACCCTCGGGGCATTTCCTTAAAATTCCCTGCAGATGATCGTGAATATCTTCCTCAGTGAAGTCACCAACAGACAAATTCGGTGTCTTATCCCTGCAGAGCTGATCAGAGCGTTGGATTCTTCAATCCCCAGCAGTTTCTCACCACCACACTTCCCCAAGCGGTTGTTTCAGGACATACACTCCCCAGCGGAGTTGACAGTGCCAGACTGTATCTTCCCAGCAGAAGTGGCTGCTCCTTAGAGTTCGATGCCAGATCGATAATCCCAATGCAAGATCCATGGTTTCTTTTCTTGAAGCAGAACCTCGGTACCGTATCAGTGTTTGCTCCCCCTACTGAGTCATCTCTCGCAAATCGTGGTTGCCAGAACCATTGTAGCTTTCCTCAGCAGCAGGCTTCCAATGCCATTCTTTCCCCGATCAGAGTCTCGGTATGGCCAGAACACCGCATGGCTAGTCATCTCCCCACAGAGTTCATTGTGGTGTGTATCTCCAGCAGCCTGGCCAGAGCCCAGAGGATGGTAATCATTTCCCCAGCAGATCCCCTTGCCTCGGCTTGGCATTCTACCCAGCATTTCGCATCCCTGCATGTAGAATCATATTGCATTGCATCCTTCCAAATCGCGTAGCATTTCCATTTTCATGGAGCATTACGCCATTGAAAAATTCAAACATACGCATGTAAGCATAAAACATTCTCGGTATCCCAAGTGATAAGCTAGAAGTTGTTTCCAGTACTCAGACTGAAGATTGTTCATGACTTACCTTTGTTATCCCCAACAAGTGTCATTGGCCCATGCGCCGCCTCTATTATCATTCCCTATTTCTGTCAATGCTGACAGGCATGAAGTTTTCCGATGTTCAGATCGAAGAAGTTTCCGACGTTCAGGTCGATGCAACTTATGGCATTCAGGCCAGTTTTCCGGTATCCAGACCGAAGTGGCATTCAGGCCACTTTTCCGATATTCAGATCAAAGAAGTTTCCGACGTTCAGGTCGATGCAACTTGTGGCATTCAGGCCAGTTTTTCGGTATCCAGACCGAAGTGGCATTCAAGCCAGTTTTCCGGTATCCAGACCGAAGTGGCATTCAGGCCAGTTTTCCGGTATCCAGACCGAAGTGGCATTCAGGCCAATTTTCCGATATTCAGATCGAAGAAGTTTCCGACGTTCAGGTCGATGCAACTTGTGGCATTCAGGCCAGTTTTCCGGTATCCAGACCGAAGTGGCATTCAGGCCAGTTTTCCGGTATCCAGACCGAAGTGGCATTCAAGCCAGTTTTCCGGTATCCAGACCGAAGTGGCATTCAGGCCAATTTTCCGGTATCCAGACCGAAGTGGCATTCAGGCCAGTGTTCCGATTTTCAGATCGAAGAAGTTTCCGACGTTCAGGTCGATGCAGCTTGTGGCATTCAGGCCAATTTTCCGATATTCAGATCGAAGTGGCATTCAGGCCAAGTCTTTCCGATGTTCAGATCGAAGAAGTTTCCGACGTTCAGGTCGATGCGACTTGTGGCATTCAGGCCATGTCTTTCCGATGTTCAGATCGAAGAAGTTTCCGACGTTCAGGTCGATGCGACTTGTGGCATTCTGGCCAATTTTCCGATGTTCAAATCGAAATCCTTTCCAGTATTCAGACTGCTGAGCGGCATTCAGGCCATGGTTATTTCTGTGTTACCATTTATTTTGGTATCCAGTTTAACATTCTTTTTCGATATTCAGACTGACTCTCACCGTACCAGACGGATTCTTCTTTCAAGACCACCTCTTTGCCGATTCTGACAGACATTGTTACTTCACTTCACTTCAGTGCAAATTTTTGGGCTTTTATTGTATTCAATCCCTTGATACCTCGAAAGCACGAAAGCAACTGCCATCTCCTTTTCGGGTCTCCAGTTGATTGAATAGGGGCAGCTGTAATACCCCAAAATTTACCCTTCATTTTTCCTGGAAAAAAAAACGAAAAAAAAAAAAACGAAAAAAAAAATTATTTAATTAATTAATTAATTAATTAAATAAATAAATAAAATAAATAAATAAAATATAACAAATTATTTTGGACTTGGGTCTCCCTCATTTGAGCCCATTACCCACGAAAATCAGTCTATAAATACTGAAGTTTCAGTAGAGGAGTGACACTTGGAGTTACACTGGGAGATTCACTGGAGAAAGAAGGAAGAGAAGCAAAACACTCTGAGGTTTCCTTGGAACAAAACCCTGAGGAAAAAGATAGTGAGAGAAAAGCCAACAGAGTTCAGAGCAACCTCCAAACCCTGAAGGGAACTCAACTACACAGAATCACCTCTGCCTCACATAAACCCTGAAGATTGTTTTGTAAACCTCACGGGTGCAACTCAATTTCAATCAAGCTCCCCAATCAGATTTGCCTTTATTCCCATTACCTTTTGCTTTGAAGTTGAATACTCTGAATGTATGAGGTATGATGGATGAATTTCATTAGGTTTTTCGCCCATGGGTTTAATATGTATATGAATGTATAAACAATGCCTTGAATGTTTAACCGTTTAATTTTTGAGTGTATGCCACAGGGTTTGAGGTTTCTGATACCATACTGTTATTCATGATAAAAATGCTTATGGTGTTTCACTAACCCTTTTATTGAGTTTTTGTGAGGGCTCACATGACTTTTACAGGGATAACTTGCGTGGTTTCCCACTTTATTTGTGGGATAACCCCTGGAGGTTCGTTCCGATTACCTGTACTGACTCACTTTTCTTTGATGGCATTAGCTTGGAAGGATCTCAGGGTTTCCCATTCCTCTAATTGTTGTTACTTCGGATCTTTATCCGCGTGGTACTTTTACATTTTTCCCGCATTTTACTACTTTCCTAGCTGGAAGACCTCGATAGGAGGCAACGTTTGAGCCCCTTGGTGGCATTTTACTTTGAGATACATGTTTTGTATTTTGTATTCATATCCCTGCAGGTAGCGCGGTTCCTTCGTCAAGGACTGCCTTTTTGCCCTCGAGCATCCCAAACCCTAAAACCCAAAGCAACACGTTTACTCCTTCTACTACAGGCGAGTAAGTCTCCAAAGGTCGAGCATCCGGTAGATTGCATAGTAACGTCGTTCGTTCAAAACCCAATCCATAACCCCGTAGTTAGCCGAACTACGGCTTGCTCTGATTCTCATTCCAGATGAGATACGTAGGCATAAGACGTGATGTCTTAGTGAGCACACATCCCCCCAACCCATAGGTCAGCCGAGCTACGAAGACTCTGATTCTCATATTCAGATGAGATACGTATGCAGTGGATGCGACATCCACGCGAGTCATTTTCATTTAACCCTTTTTTTTTGGCAAACAGCACAAGATAAACCCACACCCTTTAGACAAGAACTACAAAAGTGGATCCCGTAGAGTACTACGGATGCGTAGGGGTGCTAATACCTTCCCTTCGCATAACCGACTCCCGAACCCAAGATTTGGTTGCGAGACCGTTTTGTCCTTTCCTTTTTTCAGGTTTACTTCGAGCGTTTCCTTTCCCTCTTTTGGGATGAATAACGCACGGTGGCGACTCTTCTGTCATTTCCTTTCGCCGGTTGTTTTTTCGCACACTGTATTTTTCAGGTTGCGACAGGCGGTAAGGGGAAGAATTGTGATGCTGAATGTTGAAGTTCTGACACAACTCCTTCATCATTTTGTTGTTGAGATTAGAACCATTATCAGTAATGATTCTTTCGGGAATCCCATAGCGACAAATGATTTCTTTCTTGATAAAACGGGCAATCACATGGCTGGTGACATTCGCGAACGACGCTGCTTCGACCCACTTGGTGAAATAGTCGATGGCAACAAGGATGAAGCGATGCCCATTGGAAGCAGTCGGCTCAATCTTTCCAATCATGTCAATACCCCACATAGCAAACGGCCACGGCGAAGCCATCACATTCAGAGGATTCGGCGGTACATGCACCTTATCAGCATAAATCTGGCATTTATGACACTTCCGAGCATACTTGAAACAATCTGATTCCATGGTCATCCAATAATAACTCGCTCTCAACAATTTCTTAGCCATTGCATGTCCGCCGGCATGAGTACCGAAGGAACCTTCATGAACTTCCTGTATTAATATGTCCGCCTCGTGTCTGTCCACACATCTGAGCAAAACCATGTCGAAGTTCCTCTTATACAACACATCGTCTTTGTTCAAGAAGAAACTGCCTGTCAATCTTCTCAAAGTCTTTCTGTCATTGTTGGATGCCCCTGCAGGGTACTCTTGATTCTTCAGAAAGCACTTGATATTGTGATACCAGGGCTTGTCATCGACTACCAGCTCAGCAGCAAACACATACGCGGCCCTGTCAAGGCGCATCACATCGATCCTGGGAGCATGGTTCCAACGAATTACCTTGATCATGGAGGATAGAGTAGCAAGTGCGTCTGCCATCTGGTTCTCATCACGAGGTATATGATACAATTTTACTATTGTGAAGAAAGTCAACAGTCTTCTCGTGTAATCTCTGTAGGGGACCAGAGTGGGCTAGAGAGTATTCCAATCACCATTCCCTTGATTAATCACCAGAGCTGAATCTCCGAAGATGTCCAGAGTCTTGATTCTCAGATCAATGGCTTGCTCAATGCCCAAGATACAAGCCTCGTACTCAGCTTCATTATTGGTGCACTCGAAAGTCAGACGAGCGGTGAAAGGCATGTGGGCACCTTTCGGAGTTGTGATGACAGCGCCAATTCCACTTCCTCTAGCATTGACAGCCCCATCAAACAACAAAGTCCACTTTTCGTTTGGATCAGGTCCCTCCTCAACAACTGGCTCTTCACAGTCTTTTATCTTGAGGAACATGATGTCTTCATCAGGGAATTCAAACTTCATCGGTTCATAATCATCAATCGGTTGCTCGGCAAGGTAGTCTGACAGAATACTACCTTTGATGGCTTTCTGGGATGTATACTGGATATCATACTCTGTTAAAATCATCTGCCAACGGGCAACACGTCCGGTGAGAGCCGGCTTCTCAAAGATGTACTTCACTGGATCCACCTTAGAAATCAACAAGGTAGTATGGTTCAACATATACTGCCTCAGTCGGCGAGCAGCCCAGGCCAAAGCACAGCAAGTTTTCTCAAGCTGCGAATATTTGATTTCACAGTCGGTAAACTTTTTGCTAAGGTAGTATATGGCATGCTCTTTTCGACCAGACTCGTCATGCTGTCCCAATACACACCCCATCGAGTTCTCAGTCACTGATAGGTACATTATCAGAGGTCTCCCAGGAACTAGAGGTATAAGGATCGGAGGTTTCTGTAGATACTCTTTTATCTTCTCGAAAGCCCTTTGACAATCTTCATTCCACCTGATAGCCTGATCTTTCCTCAGCAATTTGAAAATTGGCTCACACGTGGTTGTTAGGTGAGAGATGAACCTTGCAATGTAGTTCAACCTCTCTAAGAAACTACGGACTTGCTTCTCTGTTCTTGGCTCTGGCATTTCCTGTATCGCTTTTACTTTGTCGGGATCCACCTCAATCCCTTTCCCGCTAACGATAAAACCCAGCAATTTTCCCGATCTCACCCCGAAAGTGCACTTGTTCGGGTTAAGTCTCAGTTTGAATTTCCTCAAACGCTCAAACAGTTTCTGCAAATTCAACAAATGTTCTTCTTCTGTCTGAGATTTGGCAATCATATCGTCCACATAAACCTCGATTTCATGATGAATCATATCATGGAACAGAGTCACCATTGCTCGCTAATATGTTGCTCCGGCATTTTTCAGACCAAACAGCATCACCTTGTAGCAGAAGGTTCCCCATGGGGTTATGAAAGTTGTCTTTTCCATGTCTTCTGGTGCCATCTTGATTTGGTTATAGCCAGAAAAGCCATCCATGAAGGAGAATACCGAGAATTGAGTTGTATTATCCACCAAAACGTCGATGTGAGGTAATGAGAAATCATCTTTAGGGCTAGCTCTGTTCAGATCCCGGTAGTCGACACACATCCGTACCTTTCCATCCTTCTTAGGTACTGGGACGATGTTTGCAACCCATGGCGGATAATTGGTGACTGCTAGAAACCCTGCATCCAACTGCTTTTGCACTTCTTCCTTTATCTTGACAGCCATCTCTGGTCTTGTTCTTCTGAGCTTCTGCTTGACCGGAGGACAACCTTCTTTGAGAGGCAAGCGGTGTACCACGATGTCTGTGTCCAGCCCAGGCATGTCCTGATAAGACCAGGCGAAGATGTCAACGTATTCTTGCAGCAATTCAATCAGCCCTTTCTTCACATTATCTTCCAAAGCAGCCCCTATTTTGATTTCTCTCTTGGCGTCTTCGGTGCCAAGATTAATCACTTCAACAGACTCTTGATGCGGTTGAATGACTCTTTCTTCCTGTTTTAATAACCTGGTAAGTTCTTCAGGGAGTTCACAGTCTTCATCACCCTCTTCTTCAGCTTGAAAGATTGGATTTTCAAAGTCGAAGCGAGCCATAGCAGAACCGTTATCAATAGGATTCGGTGTTGTGCATTTGCATGAGTGATGGTATGTGCTTATGAGTGTGAACAAGAAGTGAAAACTAAACAAAACATTGCCATTTTTTTATTTTGAAAAACTGCAAAAATAGAAAGACAGGGAACGAAATATTTGAATGCAAAAATACGTCCTTTATTTATGATAAAAATGCAAGTGTCACATAAATGGGCCCTACAATGAGTCATTACGCCCTGGGCGGAACGTAAGACTTGGATATGCATGAATAAACAAAGAAAATTACTCTTCAAGAAGAGTGACTTGGATAATCTCTTCAGAAGACCAATTGTTGATGACTTCACCCGGGATCCTCGGACGCACCTAGTTGTCAATGTCACAATCACTATCCCCATCTTCTTCGTCGACTGCAGAGACTTGACCATACTGAATGATGTCAGCACTGGAGAAAGTGATCGGCCCCTGAAGTGTTGTAGAAGTCAAAACTGGCTGATACCCAATACCGAACTTATCTTCTTTCACTGGTAATTCCAACAGACGCCCCCAACCGGGAGCAACACCTGAATCCACCACGGCCCGTGCCTGCTTAAAGGATGAGATAGAGGCACCCGCTTTTACCTCTTCCACCGGAGCTACATCCTTGATTTGAACTGATTCAAAAGCCTGACACAGAGTCTCATGAATTTCACCTTCTACTTCTACATACTTGAACGTAGACAGGTTACTGACCAGGATGTCTTCCTCACCACAGACGGTGATAATTCGTCCGTTGACCGGAAACTTAATCTTCTGGTGTAGAGTTGAAGAGACTGCCCCAGCATTATGGATCCAAGGACGACCCAGCAGGCAACTGTAGGAAGGACTGATATCCATCACGTAGAAGACAGTGTTGAAGGTTTGTGATCCAATCAGAATTGGCAATTCTACCTCTCCAAACACCGATCTCTTAGAACCATCGAAGGCTCTCACAATAAGATCTGAAGGTTTCAAGACCAAACCCTCTACTTCTAACTTCGACAGGGCTCTCTTGGGTAGCACATTGAGAGAGGAGCCTGTATCCACCAGAACATGCGATAGCACGGTGTCTCTGCATTCCATCGAGATGTGCAGAGCCTTGTTATGATTGCGTCCGACTGGTGTTAAGTCAGAATCAGTAAAACCTAACCCGTTGCTTGTATGCACATTGGCGACAATCCCTTCTAGTTGGTTTACCGAGATCTCTTGAGGTACATAAGCAGCATTAAGAACCTTCAGAAGTGCCTCCCTGTGCGCCTCCGAACACAACAGGAGTGAGAGAATGGATATCTTGGACGGAGTCTGAATCAACTGATCGACTACCTTGTAATCGCTTTTCTTTATGATTCTCAGAAGCTCGTCCACATCCTTTGCAAAAGTGGGCTCAGAACTTCCCTGGGGTGCAGAGGTATCCCCATTCACGACTTGCTTGCCCTTGGCTTTCGCCACAGCATCAGCATTATCAGCTTGGGTAATCGGTGGTGAGAACAGTCTACCACTCCTGGTGAATCGCCCAATTCCACCGACATTATCCACTGCGGGACCTTCAAGTTCAGGCTTCTGACCCTCTTCTACTTTCAGTGGTCGTTCCACCTTATGATCGTGCGTATACACGCTCCCCCCATAATGCCACGGAATGGCCCTTTCACTGGTGAAGGGTAAAGGACCAGGGGTTGTGATGGTCATAGTAGATCGTCGCACTGGTGGCACGGGTTGCGCTTCTGGCGCACTGATCTGATTAGTTGGGTAGAAAATGGTGATAGTAGCAACATCATAGTCATACTCTGAAATCTCATTCATTGAAAAGTAAGCATCCGAAACATCGGAATCAAGTTCAATTACATCAGAATCATCCACATTGGAAAAAATAACTACATCATCACGGATTACAGAATCAGTAGGAACAACATCTGCGAATTCATCAGTAGCGTCTTCAAACACTTCTCCCTCAACCCCTTCCATAGACTCTTGGACAGACAAATCTTCAACCTGGAGGATACCTTTGTCGAGCAAGGCCTGGATACCCTGCTGTAACTTCAAACAACCTCCGCCCCGAGTGGCACAATCCAAACAACCCTTCCCACAACCGGGGAAAACGTCGGCCTTCAGCAAGCATCCTTTGACATCCGACAATGGGGTCTTCAGCTTCAACACATCCTTAATGGACTTGGCTTCTCCCTCTACCAAATTAACGTTCGCACCACCATGCTGGGGCATGGGATTGTTGACGACATTCGGAGCTGGTGCAAGGTCGATGGCCTTTGAATCTATGAGGTCCTGAACTACGTGCTTAAAAGCTTTGCAGTTCTCAATGTCATGGCCAGGTGCCCCATAGTGGAAGCTACACCTAGCGTTGGCGTCGTAACCCACCGGAAGTCTACCAACAGGAGGAGGCAGAGTGCGCAGTTGCACAAGTTGTAGTTGTTGAAGACTAGAAAGCAACTGAGCGTACGACATTGGAAGGGTGTCGAAACGCCGGTCCATCATCCTTTGCCTCTGTTGATAAGCGGGTCTGTTACCCGGTTGTTGCTGCTGTTGATACTGAGCTGATTGACGTTGTGATTGTTGTTGTTGTAGTGGTGCTGCAGCTGGAATGGTCACAGCCGCAACATACGGTTGCTGATGATAATTCTGAAAATTATTCCTCCGGTTATCCCTGTTCTGATAAGAAGATATGGCATTTGCATCCCCTTCTCTCCTCTTCTGTCCCTGAATGAACGGCTTCTTCACCCCTGATGAGGATCCACCTCCACTCTGGATCTTGTATGTATTTAGGTAATTCTCCACCCTTTCTCCAGTAGAGACCACATCAGCAAAGTTGGAAGCATTGCAACCTACCAGACGCTCCAAGTAAGGTTCAGGCAGCGTATTCATGAACATGTTGGCCATTTCCTTTTCCAACATAGGAGGCTGAACACGGGAAGCTGTATCCCTCCAGCGTTGAGCGTATTCCCTGAAGCACTCATTGCTTTTAAGAGACAGATTCTGAAGTTGAGTTCTGTCCGGAGCCATGTCTGCATTATACTGATACTGCTTCACGAAAGCCTCTGCCAAATCCCTCCAGCAACGGATGTGGGCTCTGTCCAGCCTCATATACCATTCCAAGGATGCCCCAGCTAGACTATCCTGGAAGAAGTACATAAGTAGCTTCTCGTCATTAGAGTATGCAACCATTTTACGGAAATAGGCTTGCACGTGAGTTTTGGGGCAAGAGCTGCCATTGTATTTGTCGAATATCGGGACCTTGAATTTCGGTGGCACCCTCACACCTGGGACCAACCCCAAGTCAGCAACATCTACTCCCAGAGGATTCTGTCCTTCCACTGCCTTCAACCTTTCTTCCAATCTTCTAAACATGGGGTCCATGCCAAAGTCTTCCTGAAGCAAGGGGAACTGATCATCCTGACCATCCTGAATGGGTTGTTGACCGGAGGTGACATGTAGGATTGGGATAGGCCCCGGTCCATTGGGACCATTAGCCTCTCCAGCTGGAGGATCAGCCAACGTGTCCGGTTGAGTAATAGGGGGATCCTTCTGCACCAATAATCTAAGCTCCTGCTGTCCTTGAGCCACCCCTTGAACCAAATCCATGAATTGATTCATGCGAATCTTCATCTCGGCGAGCTCTGCCTGTAGGCTTTCCATTACTCTCTGTTGATTCCTGCGGGTACCGTATCGGTGAATGCCTGAGTCAGCTATCCTGCTAGTGGAAGACCAAACAAACTGAGAACATTGTGGCAGTACCTGTTATGCAAGACATGCGGATGACTATGCAAATGCAATGACATGTTTATCAATTCCAAAAGTATTCTACCCCCTTGATTCCAGTCTCACATTTGATAAACAGTGTAAGAAGAAAACCCCGACTAGAATCAAGAAGAAGATTTAAACCTCCTTGAAAAGGATAAACATGTGTTAAATGATATGAATGCAAATGATGTGATGAAACGATGTGAATGCAATGCAGTGGCATGTCAATCAGGATTGCTGTATCTGCTTGAACATCTGTCAGGTTGCACTGTCTGGAGAGAAATTAAGAGCACACCAAACAAAGGTCATGGGATGGATCATGTTATCCTTAATATCAACCACCCATTTTGGCGGATTATGGTTTACACCTTATCAATACTCGAGTTTCATTGATATTAAGGATACCTGATCGGATCAACCATGAATCAAGGGTTTGTCGCAAGTCAAGAGCATGGAGTTTAGGTTAAGAACCACCCAAAAGGAGTGTACTAAGGTTTAAACCTGCCAAACATGTTCTACAAAAGGTTCCCATAGTCATAATCCCATCTTTCGGATATTATCAGAGGAACGACTACTCGTATTCCAACAATATTCTCAAGAGAGACTCTTATGAGTGTAGTATCGCATAACAATCGTATCAAATCTTACATTTGAACGACTTTCGCACTACGTCCTACGAATAGGCCAAGATGGGTTAGGTAAACTAAGGTCCTTGGCTTCTTAGGTCTATATTGGAACAAGTAATGTCTAACCACAACTTACTTATGTGACATTATTGATCTCAACATGACCTCCACCAAGTGAATGGGCTTGCAAGTCAACTCGCTAAGGAATACTCCACACAAGTTGACAGGACTATGCCATTCTCCTATCTTAAGTGCACTCGAGTTCGGGTATAGAACTCATCTCACAAAGATCACCAAGCAGCCATAGCCAGCCAACAGATACAACAATGATATGTACACAATGCAATAAGGTAAAGCAGGTAAATAAATAACTGTACAAAAGCATGAACACCCAATAAACAAACAAACTACAAAAGCTAGGAGGGACTCGCTTAGGGAAGATGGACCAACAAGAGGTCAACTTCTTAGATTCCCCAGCAGAGTCGCCAGCTGTCGCAACTTGAAAAATACAGTGTGCGAAAAAACAACCGGCGAAAGAAAAAGACAGAAGAGTCGCCATCGTGCGTTATTTATCCCAAGGGAGGGAAAGGAAACGCTCGAAGTAAACCTGAAAAAGGAAAGGACAAGACGGGGTCTCGCAACCAAATCTTGGGTTCGGGAGTCGGTTATGCGAAGGGAAGGTATTAGCACCCCTACGCATCCGTAGTACTCTACGGGATCCACTTTTGTAGTTCTTGTCTAAAGGGTGTGGGTTTATCTTGTGCTGTTTGCCAAAAAAAACAAAAAAGGGTTAAATGAAAATGACTCGCGCGGATGTTGCATCCACTGCATACGTATCTCATCTGAATATGAGAATCAGAGTCTTCGTAGCTCGGCTGACCTATGGGTTGGGGGGATGTGTGCTCGCTAAGACATCGCGTCTTATGCCTACGTATCTCATCTGGAATGAGAATCAGAGCAAGCCGTAGTTCGGCTAACTACGGGGTTATGGATTGGGTTTTGGACGAACGACGTTACTACGCAATCTACCGGATGCTCGACCTTTGGAGACTTACTCGCCTGTAGTAGAAGGAGTTAGCGTGTTGCTTTGGGTTTTAGGGTTTGGGATGCTCGAGGGCAAACAGGCAGTCCTTGACGAAGGAACCGCGCTACATGTGGGGATATGAATACAAAACACAAAACATGTATCTCAAAGTAAAATGCCACCAAGGGGCTCAAACATTGCCTCCTATCGAGGTCTTCCAGCTAAGAAAACGATAAAGTATGAGAAAGGGAAAAAATTACCACACGGATAAAGATCCGAAGCTATAGCAGTTAAAGGGGCAAGAAACCCTGAAATGTCTCCAGCTGGACCGTCAAAGGAAATCAGTCAACACGAATAATCAGAATAAAACTCCAGGGGGTATCCCTGCAAGAGTATGTGAGCCCTCGCGAAAACTCAACAAAAAGGTTAGACAAACAAGGTGAAATCCAGGGAACACAATGCCATGGCAACGCAAAGACAGGTTAGAGAAACAAAATAGGGTAACCCAGAGTTGCCCCTAAATCAAAATGTAACCACATAAATAATTCCATCAAAATTCACAAAAGGCTCACAAAAAAGGTATCAAATTCACCCATAATACCTCATACATTTAGAGCATTCAAATTAAAGGCATAAAGATGATGGATATAGGGCAAACCTGATTGGAGAGCTTGATTGAAATTGAGTTGCACCCGTGAGGTTTACAAGTTAAGTTCCCTTCAGTGTTTGGAGGCTGCTCTGAGTTCTCTGTCAGGTCTTCTCTCACTATCTTTTTCTTCAGGGTTTTGTTCCAAGGAAACCTCAGAGTGTTTTGTTTCTCCTCAAAATCCCCCTTTGTTCTGTCTTATTTCTCTCACTATCTTTCTCCAGTGAATCTCCCAGTGTAACTCCAAGTGTCACTCCTCTACTGAAACTTCAGTATTTATAGACTGATTTTCGTGGGTAGTGGGCTCAAATGAGGGAGACCCAAGTCCAAAATAATTTGTTATATTTTATTTATTTATTTATTTTATTTATTTAATTAATTAATTAAATAATTTTTTTTCTTTTTTCTTTTTTTTTTTTTTCGTTTTTTTTCGTTTTTTTTTTTCCAGGAAAAATGAAGGGTAAATTTTGGAGTATTACAGGAGGATGTCTATCAATGTACGCAATTGTACCATGGTTTGCCATCATCAAAATGGGGAGTATGTGAGGGAAAAACTTCTTAGTCCTTGTTTTAATGATGTCAAACCTTTTTAGTTGCACATAATGTGTACTTTGGACGGTGTCATCATATAATAGAATGCATTCATACCCCAACATGCTCAAAGTATAAATTTAATGTGTCCATACATATAGGAGCATCTCATAGATGTGAATAATGCACTTGATCATCGTTGGTACCTTAGGTTCATAAGAGAATGGTTTAAATTGTCCAAAATATGTCTCAAAAACCCAATTTTTGACAGTTTAAGAACTTTGAGTCGACTCATGCCTTGGAGTAGTCGACTCATTCATGCATATCCCATTATGTATAACTTTCGGGTCTGAACAGGTCGAGTCATAGGTTTGTAAGAACGAAGTGCGCCTAAAAGGGGGGGGGGGGGGGGGTGAATTAGGTTCTTTAAAATTTTATCCGGTTTTATGATATGAAGTTGATAATATTTCTGGTTTGGAAATTTATGAAAGATGTAAAGGCGGAAAGATAAATGACACAAGGATATATCCTGGTTCCCCTCACAATCCGAGAGTACTCCAGTCCCCTTACGCAGTAAGAGATTTTCACTATGTTTGGTAACTTGTGCAAGAAATAACCAAAAACCAAGAACAATCCTCTTGGACCAAGAACAATCCTCTTGGATTTTCACTAAGTCACCCTATGAGAACAATCCTCTCAATGTGACTAATATTACTTCCTAACAATCCTAGAAAGCAATGATACAACAAGTATAATTTTTGTATAAGAGTTTGAATAGATGAAATATATCAATCACTTGATTGATCTTCTCTTTCAAGTAAAACAAATCACAAGGATAATATTAGTGCTCAATGTGTATGAATATATGAGAGTATTTTTCTGAAATATGTATATAACAATATTGGAAAAATATCTCAATGAAAGTTGATGCATATATGAACACTTTGGTTAAAAGTTGGTATATTTGAAGTTTGTAATTTGTATGAAAGAGGTGAGTGATAAAATCTGAAAAGTATAGTATATATAGGAGACTCTATACCCTTTAGAAAGGCTGCATATAAGTGGAACAATGCAATGGTCAAGGGCAAGAGATATGAATTCGTATGACACTGGATAACAATAAAGAAGTGCCACTGGTTCAGGTGTAACCGGTTACCTGAAGGATGTAACCGGTTACATGGTTACATTATGGCCTAGAATTTCAAAAAACTCGATCATGTAACCGGTTACTTAAATGATGTAACTGGTTACATCATATTGAAAATGATCAAATATAAAGGTTTTTTTTGCTACTTCCAGGGATGTAACCGGTTACATGATATTGGTAACCGGTTACATGAACTTAAAAGACCAAAAATAGTGTTTTGTAAAAGGGTAAGTGTTTATGGTATGTATTTGATGTTTTGGTAATGCATTTGACTAAATGTTTTGAGCACTAACAAATATCAATGCAAAGATTTTTAGCTTGTACCCATATAAGTTGAAGATCAATAACTTTGAGTCTTTAATCTTCATGAAATTTGTAAGCAAGATTTGATCCTTATGCAATTTGTCTTGGCTCATCCTTTTTGATATTCTTGAAATATGTTGTCTTCATCAAAACAAAGTCTTTAAGCAATTTTGGAGAAGCTTGAAAATACATTCTCCCCCTTTTTGATGATGACATCCAATGAGCCTTTGAGCTTTGTTATTTTTGTCCAAGAGTATATGCTCCCCCTATCTTGATATCTACCCCTATCTTGATAGCCTTTCTTTACTTATATATGGACTGCATAAAAGTTGGACAAAAAGCAACATACAAGCAATATACATACCAACCAAGCTCTTTTCCCCCTTTGGAATTATAAAAAGGATGGGGAAAAAGAAGATATAACAATTTTTACCAAATAATATAGAGGAGGTTGAATCTTGACTAAGTGAGGAGGATGAATGTTGACCAAGCATTTAAGAGAATTCAACCATAATTAAAGTAGTAGAAGATAAAAATAGAAGGTATATATAAAACAGCATTTATGGCAAAAACGCAGTGATGTAACCGGTTACTTACTTCATGTAACCGGTTACATGGTGTGAAAAAAGAAAAAGAGAATCAAATAAAATGTAAGTTATAGTGATGTAACCGGTTACTTACTTCATGTAACCGGTTACATGGTGCATAAATGACCAAACAGAGGCAAAAATACATATACGCACAGTAATGTAACCGATTACTTACCTTATGTAACCGGTTACAGGATGCAAAAAAAACGAGAATTAAAAGCAATAAAAACATATTTTTGCACATGTAACACATATAGAACCTTCACAAATGAAATTGTGAAGATTTATTAAGGTAGAGGAATATATAGCATGCACCTTAAGTGATGAATATGCGTGTCATACGTCATGTTCGTCCAAAATCCCAAGTTCTCTCCGAATCTTGAAGAAGGGTTCTTTGGCAAGCGGTTTTGTGAAGATATCTGCTAACTGATTATGTGTATCTACAAAAGTGACTTCAACATCTCCTTTAAGCACATGATCGCGAAGAAAATGATGTCGAATGTCTATGTGTTTGGTACGAGAATGCATGACCGGATTCTTTGTAATATTTATCGCACTTGTGTTGTCGCATCGAAGAGGTATGCAACCAAGATTTACTCCGTAGTCACTAAGTTGTTGTTTTAGCCATAAAATTTGAGCACAACAACTACCAGCCGCAATGTATTCTGCTTCAACCGTACTAAGTGCTACACAGGCTTGTTTCTTGCATGACCATGAAACTAAAGCATTTCCTAAGACGTGACATGTTCCACTCGTACTTTTGCGGTCAGTTTTGCACCTGCATAGTCCGCGTCAGAATAACCAAGTAAATTACATACACTACCTTTAGGATACCATAATCTGACGTTTGTTGTTCCCTTCAGATATTTCATAATCTTTTTCACCGCCATGAGATGAGATTCTTTCATGTTTGCTTGAAAGTGAGCACACAAACAAACACTAAATATTATGTCAGGACGGCTTGCCGTCAAATATAATAACGAACCGATCATACTTCGATACTTTGTAATATCAATAGAGACACTGGATTCGTCTTGATCAACATAAGTTCCGGATCCCATTGGTGTAGACATTGTTTTACAACTATCCATGTCGAATCTTTTCAACAACTCTTTGCAATACTTTGATTGGTTGATGAAAATGCCATCGTTTAGTTGCTTGATTTGAAGTCCAAGAAAATAGTTCATCTTTCCCATCATGGACATTTCAAATTCTCCTTGCATTATGGATGAGAATTCTTCACATAATTCTTTGTTGGTTGATCCGAAGATGATATCGTCAACATATACTTGAACTAATAGAGTATGGTTCTTAATTTTCTTTATGAACAATGTCTTGTCAACTTTACCTTTTTCAAAGCCATGTTCGAATAAAAAGTTGCTAAGACGATCACACCATGCTCTTGGTGCTTGCTTTAATCCATAGAGTGCCTTTTTCAACTTGTAGACATGTGAGGGATGCTTGAAGTCTTCAAAGCCCGGGGGTTGTTTGACATAGACTTCTTCATTGATATAGCCACTCAAGAATGCGCTCTTGACATCCATTTGAAAAAGCTGAAAATTTAAAGAGCAAGCATAAGCAAGTAAAAGACGAATAGCTTCTAACCTTGCAACGGGAGAGAAAGTTTCTTCAAAGTCGATTCCTTCCTCTTGATTATACCCTTGAGCCACCAACCTTGCTTTGTTTCGAACAATTATACCATTCTCATCAAGCTTGTTCTTAAACACCCATCTTGTACCTATGATGTGTTTATCACTTGGTCTAGGAACAAGTTCCCAAACTTGATTCCTTTCGAATTGGTTTAACTCTTCTTGCATAGCAATTATCCATTGATCGTCTCCTAAGGCTTCATCAAATTTGGAAGGTTCAATTTGAGAAACAAACGCCATATTCAAACAAGCATCTTGAAGATTTAGTCTTGTTGCAACGCCTTGACTAATGTCACCAATAACTTTATCAATTGGATGATCTCTATGAGTTCTCCATTCTTTCGGTAGATCGTTGACATTTGTATTTGGTTGTGAAACTTCTTCTTGTTGTTCCGATGGATCTTTGTTGGTATCTTTGGAAGAAATTTCTTGAGGGATATCTATTATATCATCATCATCATCACATATAATAATATCCTCCTTGGAAGGGTTAGATTCATCAAAAGATACATGCATTGATTCTTCAATTTTTAAAGTTCTTTTGTTATAAATTCTAAAAGCTTTACTAGTAAGAGAATAACCAAGAAAAATACCTTCATCGGATTTTTCGTCAAACTTACCAAGATTATCTTTGTCATTGTTAAGGACAAAGCATTTGCATCCAAAGATGTGAAAATAAGCAATGTTTGGTTTCTTACCTTTAAATAGTTCATATGGAGTCTTCTTTAAGATAGGACGAATATTAACTCTATTACTTACAAAACATGTCGTGCTCACCGCATCCGCCCAAAAATACTTAGGAAGATTTGAATCGCTAAGCATTGTTCTTGCAAGTTCAACAAGTGATCTATTCTTTCTTTCAACAACTCCATTTTGTTGAGGAGTTCTTGGTGTCGAGAAGTTTTGAGATATTCCATGTTCTCCGCAAAATTCTTCAAACGAAGCATTTTGAAATTCTCCACCGTGATCACTTCTTATGGAGGCGATTGTTAATGATTTCTCATTTTGAATTTGTTTGGCATATTTCTTGAATGCCTTAAATGCATCATTTTTCTGCACTAAAAAAAATGTCCAAGTGTATCTAGAAAAATCCTCAACAATAACTAAAGCATATAAATTACCTCCGAAGCTTCTTGTTCTTGATGGACCAAATAAGTCCATGTGTAACAGTTGTAGTGGCCTAGAAGTGGACACCACATTTTTGGATGTGAAAGTTGACTTGGTTTGCTTCCCCTTTTGACATGCATCGCAAAGCCTATCTTTGATGAATTTTATCTTTGGCAATCCAATGACAAGGTCATGTTTTACTAACTTATTCAAGTGCTCCATGTGAATGTGAGCAAATCTCTTATGCCATAACCATGAGTCGTTGTTATTTGCCACAAGACACTTAACCTTCAAAGAAACATCGTCAAGGGAAATCATGAAAATATTATTAATTCGCTTACCCATAAGCATTACCTCTTGTGTGATTTCGTCTTCAATTAAGCATTCATCTTTTGTGAACCTTATTTTGAATTCTTTGTCACAAAGTTGGCTTATGCTTAAGAGATTGTGCTTTAGTCCTTCGACATATAGCACATCTTCGATGGATATGAAATTTGGTGCACCTACTTTGCCTATGCCAAGAATTATTCCTTTATTGTTATCTCCATAAGTAACATAACCCTTGGCCTTAAGCTTTAGATCTGAAAATTTGTGCACATCACCGGTCATATGCTTGGAGCACCCACTATCCAAATACCAAAGATTTGTTGTGGCCTTCAAGCATACCTATAAAACAAAGTTAAGTTTTGTTAGGTACCCAAATTGATTTGGGTCCTTTATAATTAGTTCCTTTATCAACCCAAACATAATGCCCTTTTGCTACACTAAAATTTCTAATGTAGCAAGCATTAGGTGTATGGCCAATAATGCCACAATAAAAACAGGTTGGTTCAAAATTTCTTTTATATCTAGGAACGAAAGACTTTTTCTTGATAAACTTTTTCTTTTTAGGATGTTGATGCACTACTTTTGGTGTGTTATCTCTTTCTTTTGGAGGTTGATCCTTAGGCCTTACAAAGATAGTTTTACTTGTACTTGGGTTAGAAAATTTGGAGTAACCAAGTCCACTTTTGTCATTTGAGTACCTTTGTTGGCTAAGAACCCCTTCCAAACCAATTTGTCCTTTTTCATATCTTTCAAGGAATCTTTTAAGTTGGACAATTTGGAACGAGAGAGACTCACACTCTAGACATACAAGATTCTTCTTTTCACTAATCATCTCTTGTTTCTTATTTTCAAGAACTTCAATCTTATCTTCCAAGGAATAAATTTGTTTCTTTTGATACGATATAGTTTTATAAAGAATTTTGCATTCATTTAGCAATTCATTAATTGCATCTTGTGCATCATCATCAAAAAGAGAAAAATTGTTACTAACCTCTTCTTCATCATTGGAATGATGTGAGGCCATTAGCGCCAAGTTTGCACATTCCTCGCTATCCGATCTAGATGAAGAGCTAATTTCATTGTCCTCCCATGCAAGATATGCCTTTTTATTCTTGAAGTCCTTCTTGCTCTTGAATCCTCCTTTCTTTGAAAGTTTAGGACATTCCGGCTTTATATGGCCTTGTTTTCCACATTCGTAGCATGTTACATCTTGCGTAGATGTGGTGGCCTCCTTCTTCCTGAAATGTCTATTCTTTTTAGCGTTAAAGGATTTATCATTTTTGTTAAAGAACTTACCGAGCCTTTTAAGAAGGAGCATGAAATTCTCATCTTCCTCCAATGCGTCATCATCTTTATCTTCTTTTGCGTCTACCTTCAAGGCAATCCCTTTAGATTTCTTTTCTTGGCTTTCATGTTTCTCAAGCCTACCGAGTTCTAACTCATGTTCTTGAAGTTTGCCAAAGAGAGATGCGGACGTCATTGTTGAGAGACTTTTCTTTTCGGAGATAGCTGTCACCTTCGGTTGCCATTCTCGAGTTAATGATCTTAGTACTTTAAGATTGACATCGTCATTTGTAAATGTTTTTCCGAGAGCAATCAAGTGGTTTGTCAGGTGAACAAATCTCTTTTGTAGCGCCACGATGGATTCTCCGGGCAGCATTCTAAACATCTCATATTCTTGACTTAATGTATTCAACCTTGATCTCTTTACTTCGGTGGTGCCTTCATGTGTCTCCACTAAGGTGTCCCATATTTCTTTTGCCGACTTGCATTGAGATATGCGGAAGAACTCATCCATGCTTAAAGCACTTTGAAGAATGTTTACTGCTTTCTTTCCATTTAAGATTTTTTTCTTATCATCTTCATCGTACAAACTCTTTACCTTTGGAATACCAACGCCATTGATCACACTCGTAGGATTATGTGGGCCACTTTCAACGACTTCCCATATGCCTTCTCCTTGGGCTTCTAGATGTGTCTTCATACGGATCTTCCAAAAATCAAAATATTATCCAGAGAATAGTGGTGGTTTGTTACTACTTCCACCGTCTTTAAAAATCGGATTCGTGCTTGCGGAAGCCATGCGGATCTTTTAGGAACAGGTTACCTATAACCTGCTATGATGCCAATTGTAAGAACGAAGTGCGCCTAAGAGGGGGGGGGGGGTGAATTAGGTTCTTTAAAATTTTATCCGGGTTTTATGATATGAAGTTGATAGTATTTCTGGTTTGGAAATTTATGAAAGATGTAAAGGCGGAAAGATAAATGACACAAGGATATATCCTGGTTCCCCTCACAATCCGAGAGTACTCCAGTCTCCTTATGCAGTAAGAGATTTTCACTATGTTTGGTAACTTGTGCAAGAAATAACCAAAAACCAAGAACAATCCTCTTGGACCAAGAACAATCCTCTTGGATTTTCACTAAGTCACCCTATGAGAACAATCCTCTCAATGTGACTAATATTGCTTCCTAACAATCCTAGAAAGCAATGATACAACAAGTATAATTTTTGTATAAGAGTTTGAATAGATGAAATATATCAATCACTTGATTGATCTTCTCTTTCAAGTAAAACAAATCACAAGGAAAATATTAGTGCTCAATGTGTATGAATATATGAGAGTATTTTTCTGAATATGTATGTAACAATGTTGGAAAAATATCTCAATGAAAGTTGATGTATATATGAATACTTTGGTTAAAAGTTGGTATATTTGAAGTTTGTAATTTGTATGAAAGAGGTGAGTGATAAAATCTGAAAAGTATAGTATATATAGGAGACTCTATACCCTTTAGAAAGGCTGCATATAAGTGGAACAATGCAATGGTCAAGGGCAAGAGATATAAATTCGAATGGCACTGAATAACAATAAAGAAGTGTCACTGGTTCAGGTGTAACCGATTACCTGAAGGATGTAACCGGTTACATGGTTACGTTATGGCCCAAAGCTTCAAAAAATTCGATCATGTAACCGGTTACTTAAATGATGTAACCGGTTAAATCATATTGAAAATGATCAAATATAAAGGTTTTTTTTGCTACTGCCAGGGATGTAACCGGTTACATGATATTGGTAACCGGTTACATGAACTAAAGACCAAAAATAGTGTTTTGTAAAAGGGTAAGTGTTTATGGTATGTATTTGATGTTTTGGTAATGCATTTGACTAAATGTTTTGAGCACTAACAAATATCAATGCAAAGAGTTTTAGCTTGTACCCATATAAGTTGAAGATCAATAACTTTGAGTCTTTAATCTTCATGAAATTTGTAAGCAAGCTTTGATCCTTATGCAATTTGTCTCGGCTCATCCTTTTTGATATTCTTGAAATATGTTGTCTTCATAAAAACAAAGTCTTTAAGCAATTTTGGAGAAGCTTGAAAATACAAGGTCGACTCAATCTTGGGAAAACTAAACGAGTCGACTCATCCACCTGTTGCATCAACTCATTACCTATTTCATTTGAACCATGTTGCCACGGGTCTGAACAGGTCGAGTCATAGGTCAACTCAACTCTCGAAAAACTTGATTGAGTCGACTCATAACCTGTTTGAGTCGATTCATCCCCTGTTTGAGTCGACTCATCTCCTACTTCACTTGAGTAATTTTGCTGCGGGTCTGAACAGGTCGAGTGACCTGTGTTAACAGGTCGAGTGGTCGCTGTTGGTACTCAATTTTCTGCTGTGTATTTTTGCAAAAATATTATGTTGTGTATGTTACTTGGTCCATGCATCACATACACACACACACACACACACACACACATATATATATATATAAATATATATATATTCTAGAGTCTCTTCTTCAACTGTTAAAAAAAAAGTTACAGATACACACTAAAGTTCCTCTCCATCTTGAAATTCTAGTTATCAGACTTTGGATGTCACACTGGTTGTTATGACATCCAATTCTGCACAGACAGGGATTATGCAGAACATAACAGTAAGTGCAGTAAATAACACAAGTAATTGTTCACCCAGTTCAGTCCAACATGACCTACATCTGGGGGCTACCAAGCCAGGGAGGAAATCCACTATTAGTAGTATCAATTCAAAGCTAAACTCACCCGTTTACAACTTCTCACTTAATCCCTACCCAATGCAATTTCAATCTTAACCTAAGATCAGAGTTCCTACTCACTCCCCCTCAATCACCTCAGTGATATTAAAGACACTTTGAAGTCACACTTCAAAAACAACTCTTGATTATGCTTCACAGCTTAAATCAAGATACACAGCACTCACGCTTAAAAGCTTTGAGTGACATAACACTTACAACTCAATGAACACCCTATGCCAAAGCTATCATCTACTTGATAATGGCTTGGCTTACAAGATACGTCTAATACTAGACTCACAAAATACAGCAGTGAAGTATGATGGACACACTAAATCTTCACGCCTCAAAATCCCCGAAACTGAATGAAGGAATGCCTTCCTTTTTATATTGCAGCACCTGGGCTTTTGCACCTGTATTTTCCTGAATTTTAGGTCACACAAGTTCCCTCAAATTCAACATTTAGGTTGCTAACAAATAGGCTATTTGTTAGGTTCATTGAATGTAGCTTGGTTGTTGATTTCCTGGATTTTCTCTCAGCTGTTGAATCCCTAAAGAATAGCCTGAGAAAAAGCTGAAACAGAAAACTGAACAACCTACAATTTAGCATATGCTGTCAGGAATGAATGTCACGACATTCAGCTTGACATCAAGGTCCATATGCTGAGTCTGTTTTTCCAGAAAACAGACTGTACAAATTTGCTGACCTGTACATGATCAAAATGACCATACTACAGTAACAGCTTACATTAATAAATGTCAAAGTGTCCAACTTAACATTTACACAATTGGCCTTAAGTTAGTTCTGTTATTCTCTTGAAGAACAAACTAAGTAATATGCTGAAGTATAGTAGAACACCACTCTGCCTAATCTTCAGTAGCTGCTGTCAATGATGAATGTCACAACATCCAGTTTGACATTCAGTCAGTAGGCCTTATGCCAGGTCTGGTTCTTCCTTGATAACCAGACTGCAAATGAATACTAAGTTCTAACAGAACTTCTGTTCCTTAGTATCTGTTGACAGGTATGAATGTCACAGCATTCAATAATCCTGTGTTAGCTAGTCCTGTAGTAACTACAATGTAGTCACACATACATGTCATGACATCAGTCAAGACATTAGTGTTTTACCATATAATGCAGCCAATTAAACACCTACAAACTCCCCCTTTGGCAAATTTTTGGCTAAAACACTTTGATCCCCATAACAGAGTTCATAGCAGCGGAATAATACTAGCTAATACACTCAGAGTGGCAGCACACTCACACACATGGAAGTTAAGAAAGAACTTCACATAGCAGCACACACTTATGAGAAGTTGCACCTAAACTTCAACATCAGCTGCAGGGGGGGAATCTTCAGATCTGTCATGAGAGTCTGTTGTAGAGACCCACTCTGTTTGTCAGGGGTATTGGTGGTTATTACTCCCCATTTTTGTCACAAATGTTGCCAAAGCCAACAACATAGCCAGAGCACAATGACAGAGTTCCAGACTTGGTTTTACTTCACAGTTTCAACCAAGTTAACATCCACTTGATCTTGCTTCACAGCTTCGATCAAGTGATCACCCACTTTTGCTTTACAGTAGGTACCACCATATCAGATGCCATGATTTTGTTTCTGACATCCAGAACCACTCCTGCATGAACAACATCCTTGAACTCCTGCAGGTACATTGGCCTTCTCTCTGTAGGGTGTCTCCTTACCCTCTTGTATCCACCCTTGTTGTAAGCAGCATAGCTATGATCTGTTGACCCATCATAGCCTAGTACAAATTGTTTAATAGGCAGAGATATTAAACAATTTATCCCAAACATCAGTGGTTGCTATAAGGTCTCAGAGAGACATATTCCCAGTTTGCTCCTTAAGTTTTCAAACTGAGTAGCATCCAGAGCCTTTGTAAATATGTCAGCCAGTTGAAGATCCGTGGCTACATGTTCCAAAGTGATCACCTTGTCTTCCACCAGATCTCTGATGAAGTGGTGCCTAATGTCAATATGTTTGGTCCTGCTGTGTTGGATGGGATTCTTGGAGATATTGATGGCACTGAGATTATCACAGAACAATGTCATGACATTTTGAGAGACATTGTACTCAGTGAGCATCTGTTTCATCCAGACCAGTTGGGAGCAACTGCTTCCTGCAGCTATGTATTCAGCCTCTGCAGTGGACAGAGAGACACAATTCTGCTTCTTGCTGAACCACGATATGAGGTTTTCTCCTAAGAAGAAACATCCACCTGATGTGCTTTTTCTGTCATCAGCACTTCCAGCCCAATCAGCATCACAGTACCCAGATAGGACAGGCTCAGACCCATGTGAATACAGCATCCCATAGTCACACGTCCCATTGATGTACTTGAGAATCCTTTTGACTTGATTCAAGTGGCTCACCTTGGGCTCTGCTTGGTATCTGGCACATACTCCAACTGCATAAGAAATATCAGGTCTACTTGCAGTTAGATACAGTAGACTACCTATCATGCTTCTATACAGGCATTGATCGACACTAGGCCCTCCATCATCTTTGGTTAACTTCAGATGAGTAGGAGCAGGAGTCCTCTTGTGCCTGGCATTATCCATACCAAACTTCTTAACTATGTTCTTGGCATACTTGCTTTGGGAGAGAAACATAGAGTCCTCCATTTGGTTTACTTGCATTCTAAGGAAATAGGTCAGTTCTCCCACTAGACTCATTTCAAACTCAGACTGCATCTGGTGAACAAATTGTTTAACCATTTGTTCTGACATTCCACCAAAGACTATATCATCAACATAGATTTGAGCTATCATGATTTTGCCTTCTTCATCCTTTACAAACAAGGTTTTATCAATGCCACCCTTTCTGTATCCATTTGAGGTCAGAAATTTGGTTAACCTTTCATACCAAGCTCTGGGTGCTTGCTTCAACCCATACAGGGCTTTCTTCAACTTGTATACATGCTCAGGTTGGTTAGGATCACAGAACCCTTTGGGTTGTTCCACATAAACTTCTTCATTCAGGTAGCCATTCAAGAATGCACTCTTCACATCCATTTGGAATAGCTTAAACTTCAGGATGCATGCTACCCCCAACAGCAATCTGATGGACTCAAGTCTAGCCACAGGAGCAAATGTCTCATCAAAGTCTACCCCTTCTACTTGAGTGTATCCTTGAGCTACTAGTCTTGCTTTATTTCTAGTAATTACTCCTTTCTCATCAGATTTGTTTTTGTAGATCCACTTGGTACCAATGATGTTGGACCCTTCAGGTCTTGGAACTAGCTCCCATACTTCATGCCTTGTGAACTGCTCGAGTTCCTCTTGCATGGCAATGATCCAGTATTCATCAGTCAGGGCTTCTTTCACATTCTTTGGTTCAACCTTGGAAACAAAGCAGGAATTTGAGTTTATTCCTCTTGACCTGGTAGTTACACCACTGGTGGGATCCCCTATGATAAGATCCTTAGGGTGGTCTTTCTGAATCCTGATAGATGGCACTTTGGAGGGTGCCTCTACTTCACATTCAGGAGGAGGTTCCTGTACTTCTTCAGACTTGACTGGACTGTCAGTTGGACTGTCAAGGAATGTTTCAACATCCTCCATGACATCGGTTCCTTCCTCTTTATCATCCACAATGACATTTATGGATTCCATCAGGACATTGGTCCTGTAGTTGAACACTCTGTAGGCTCTGCTGTTAGTGGAGTATCCCAGAAATATGCCTTCATCACTTTTGGGATCTAGCTTCCTTCTCTGTTCACGATCTGTGAGAATGTAGCATTTACTTCCAAAAATATGAAAGTACTTCACAGTGGGTTTTCTGCCCTTCCATATTTCATACAGAGTGGAGGAGGTTCCTTTTCTCAAGGTGACTCTGTTGTGAACATAGCACGCGATATTCATTGCTTCAGCCCAAAAGTGCGGGAGCTTCTTTGCATGAATCATTGCTCTGGCAGATTCTTGGATAGTTCTATTTTTTCTTTCAACTATTCGCTTCTGCTGAGGAGTTATAGGAGAGGAGAACTCATGGCTTATTCCTTCAGACGAGCAAAACTCATCAAACTTGGAATTCTTGAATTCAGTACCATGATCACTTCTAATCCGGACCACACAACTGTCCTTTTCCCTTTGAAGTCTTATGCACAGATCTTTGAAGACATCAAATGTATCTGACTTCTCTCTGATGAAGCTTATCCACGTGTATCTGGAATGGTCATCAACCACCACGTAAGCATACTTCTTCCCACCAAGACTTTCAACCTGCATAGGTCCCATTAGGTCCATGTGCAACAGTTCCAGAACTCTGGAGGTTGTGGAATGTCCCAGCTTCGGGTGTGACATCTTGGTTTGCTTGCCCACCTGGCATTCTCCACAGACTCTTCCTTCATCAATCAGAAGCTTTGGAATTCCTCTGACTGCTTCCTTGGATATGATCTTCTTCATTCCCCGTAAGTGGAGATGTCCAAGTCTTCTATGCCACAGCTTCACCTCCTGTTCTTCCTTGGCTGAGGAGCATGTTGTGGAGAAGTTAGAGAGTTCAGGTTCCCACAGGTAGCAGTTGTATTTGGACCTGGTTCCTCTCATAACTTCCTGATTGTCACCATTTGTCACAATGCACAGCTCCTTAGTAAACTGAACATGAAAACCTTGATCACACAGCTGACTTATGCTGATGAGGTTTGCAGTTAGTCCTCTTACTAACAGCACATTGTTCAGTTTTGGCACTCCAGAACAGTCCAGTTTGCCCACACCTCTTATTTTTCCTTTGGCACCATCACCAAAAGTCACATAGCTGGTAGTGTGAGGTTGAATATCTACCAGTAGATTTTCCATACCAGTCATATGTCTTGAGCATCCACTGTCAAAGTACCAGTCTTCTCTGGAAGAAGCCCTTAGGGCAGTGTGTGCTATCCTAGCATACCATTGTTGCTTCTTAATGGGAACACATCGCTTACGTGTTTTATGCTTAGGTCTGACATGTGAGGCTCTGTTAGGGAAACCATGAATCCAGTAGCAGAAGGCTTTTATATGTCCAAGCCTACCACAGTGATGACACCTCCAATCCTGGTATTTCCTCTTCTGATGATCATTCATCCTAGTTCCTCGATGTTGAGACATTGGCTTTGACATCCGCTTGAACTTCTGAACTCTAGCCTTTGGGCGTTTGTGTTCAGCTCTTTTTCCAAATCCTAGCCCAGATTTGGTTCCAGACTGCTGTCCCACCTTTAAAATCTCTTCCTTATTCATCATTCTGATGGATTTGGTCATCTGGTTCAGCTTGGAGGTCAGCAGGGCTATCTCACCATTTAGCCCCTCTATGGCAGACAGTTGCTTCTGTCTCTCATCTTCCAATTCCTTGATGAGTTTCTTCTGCTTTTCTCCTTGTGCACGCACTTCTGCACTGGTGGTACACAGCTTCTTATATGCTGCAGCAAGTTCATCAAATGTCAGCTCATCTGCACTTGTGTCATCTTCAGAGACACAAACACTGGTTAGTGCAGTGACATGTTTGGCAGATTCTCCTTCAGATTCACTTTCAGAATCTCCTTCAGACCATATGATAGCTAGCCCCTTATTTTGCAATTTGAGGTAAGTAGGACATTCAGCTCTGACGTGTCCATACCCTTCACAACCATGACACTGGATTCCCTTCCCATGGTTGAACTTCTCCTCAGAAGTTGATCTTTTCTTAATGTCAGACGGGATGTTCTTAACATTAGGTCTACCTCTTTGATCAATCTTCTTCATGAACTTGTTGAATTGCCTCCCAAGCATGGCTAAGGCTTCTGATATACTTTCATCACCTCCAGTATATCCTTCTTCTGACTCCTCTTCAGCATTAGATATAAAGGCTATGCTTTTCTTCTTCTCAGCATACTCACCTAAGCCCATTTCAAAGGTTTGGAGAGAACCAATGAGCTCATCTACCTTCATATTGCTGATGTCCTGAGCCTCCTCTATGGCTGTGACCTTCATAGCAAACCTCTTAGGCAAGGACCTGAGAATCTTTCTTACAAGTTTCTCTTCAGTCATTTTCTCACCTAGTCCACCAGAGGTGTTTGCAATTTCAAGAATATTCATGTGAAAGTCATGAATAGTCTCATCCTCTTTCATCCTCAGATTTTCAAACTTGGTTGTCAACATCTGAAGTTTGGACATCTTCACCTTGGAAGTACCTTCATGAGTTACCTTGAGGGTATCCCAGACTTCCTTAGCTAGTTCACAATGGTGCACCAGCCTGAAGATGTTCTTAGTGATTCCATTGAACAGTGCATTCAAGGCTTTGGAATTTCCAAGAGCTAATGCCTCTTGTTCCTTGTCCCAATCTTCTTCAGGAATCTGCACACTGACTCCATCTTCATCTGTCCTCGTTGGATGTTCCCATCCCTTGTTGACAGCTCTCCAGACTTTGCTGTCTAGAGACTTTAAGAAGGCTATCATACGAGGCTTCCAGTCATCATAATTAGATCCATCCAACATGGGTGGTCTGTTTGAGTGTCCTAAATCCTTGTCCATGGTACTAGAAAGTAACTTCCCTAGATCTCACCCAGAACTTCACAGGCAGGGTGCCTGCTCTGATGCCAATTGAAATTCTAGTTATCAGACTTTGGATGTCACACTGGTTGTTATGACATCCAATTCTGCACAGACAGGGATTATGCAGAACTTAACAGTAAGTGCAGTAAATAACACAAGTAATTGTTCACCCAGTTCAGTCCAACATGACCTACATCTGGGGGCTACCAAGCCAGGGAGGAAATCCACTATTAGTAGTATCAATTCAAAGCTAAACTCACCCGTTTACAACTTCTCACTTAATCCCTACCCAATGCAATTTCAATCTTAACCTAAGATCAGAGTTCCTACTCACTCCCCATCAATCACCTCAGTGATATTAAAGACACTTTGAAGTCACACTTCAAAAACAACTCTTGATTATGCTTCACAGCTTAAATCAAGATACACAGCACTCACGCTTAAAAGCTTTGAGTGACACAACACTTACAACTCAATGAACACCCTATGCCAAAGCTATCATCTACTTGATAATGGCTTGGCTTACAAGATACGTCTAATACTAGACTCACAAAATACAGCAGTGAAGTATGATGGACACACTAAATCTTCACGCCTCAAAATCCCCGAAACTGAATGAAGGAATGCCTTCCTTTTTATATTGCAGCACCTGGGCTTTTGCACCTGTATTTTCCTGAATTTTAGGTCACACAAGTTCCCTCAAATTCAACATTTAGGTTGCTAACAAATAGGCTATTTGTTAGGTTCATTGAATGTAGCTTGGTTGTTGATTTCCTGGATTTTCTCTCAGCTGTTGAATCCCTAAAGAATAGCCTGAGAAAAAGCTGAAACAGAAAACTGAACAACCTACAATTTAGCATATGCTGTCAGGAATGAATGTCACGACATTCAGCTTGACATCAAGGTCCATATGCTGAGTCTGTTTTTCCAGAAAACAGACTGTACAAATTTGCTGACCTGGACATGATCAAAATGACCATACTACAGTAACAGCTTACATTAATAAATGTCAAAGTGTCCAACTTAACATTTACACAATTGGCCTTAAGTTAGTTCTGTTATTCTCTTGAAGAGCAAACTAATTAATATGCTGAAGTATAGCAGAACACCACTCTGCCTAATCTTCAGTAGCTGCTGTCAATGATGAATGTCACAACATCCAGTTTGACATTCAGTCAGTAGGCCTTATGCCAGGTCTGGTTCTTCCTTGATAACCAGACTGCAAATGAATACTAAGTTCTAACAGAACTTCTGTTCCTTAGTATCTGTTGACAGGTATGAATGTCACAGCATTCAATAATCCTGTGTTAGTTAGTCCTGTAGTAACTACAATGTAGTCACACATACATGTCATGACATCAGTCAAGACATTAGTGTTTTACCATATAATGCAGCCAATTAAACACCTACACATCTTCATTCTTCATTGCATTTTTCAACAACTACACATAACAATTTTTGTTGATCAAAGTGCATTGTTGTGGTGATAACGTCCAAATAGGATTGTGCAATCTTAGTTTGGGTAGAGGTTTTGAGTGAGTTTTTATTGAATAAATATGTTGGGTTTTATCCTCTAAGAATTGGGTTTTTTTTGCACAAATCTTTGCTTCATAGATTCAGTTGAGCGAAAGGTTTGAAGAACGGTGGGTTCGTTCAAACAAGTAACGGTAACCGGAGGATTGTGAAAAAAGGTTTGGGTTCAAGCGTCTTGCATTGAAGTCATCCTAGTTAGAATTTTGGAGAACATGGAGTTCTTGCAATAAGGTAGCTACAATCGGAGGTTTGTTCGAAACGCTTGAAGCACTCGGTTCAACTCGAATCAAGGGGAGAAAAGTAAATAGGATCTGCAATAACACTTAGGTTTGGTTGGTGGTAATCATTTCTTCTCTTGTATAAACTTTGCAAATTGATAATAAATATCTCATTTCTTGTTTTAGAATTGGGGGCAGACGTACCCTAAGCGAGGACGAAAGGGGAACTGCCTAAACAAATCTGGTGTTGTTCTCTATTTCTCTAACTCTTTAAATTCCTCATAAATTGAGTCTTGTGTGAAATTAATTATAAACTTAATCCGCTTAATTGTTGTGCATTAAATTTGTTCGATAAATTGGTGCAATCACTTTGATTACAACTAAGGAAAATTCTACACAGTTAATTTTAGTGAAATTGAGACTTGGTGTGGATTGCCCACCAAGTGTTTGATAAAATTAATTTCACACAAGTGTATCAATATTTTACTTATTCTCTTATTGTGTTAACTCATCATTAGCGGTAACTATATCAAGGATTGGTGTAATTAATCGATTGATTAAGATAGTTGTTGATTATCTTTATCTTAGTCATTCCATTTGGTTTCACGCATATCCGATCTTTCCATTAACAGATTGTTTAGAGGATTGTGGTCTAGGGAGCTTTCGCAACCTTTAAAAACAATTTTAAAAAGCGCTAAATTTTAAATATTGATCTATTCAACGCCCCTTCTATATCGGTACTATCGTCTAACAAGAAGAAGGAACATGTTATGTTTATTGGGTTAGTAGCAAGGAATATTCACAAGGATCATGATCCAATGACAATACACAACCCTAAAAGTTAGAGGGTGTAAAAGGAGCCTCTTGGATGAAATGAAGGAAGGTTCAGAAGTTTAAAACTTGAGAAGTTACTCTGAAAAATATCTTATTGAAGAAGACGAATAAGAAGTATGAACCACTAGTGAGAGTTCCTTCCATTCTCCCTCCATTGAAGAAGTGTTGAGCATCTTGGCATGACAGAACTCGCTTCCTGCTAATTGAGGGATTGCAAGGAATAGAGTTTCATACTTAGGTTTATATTTTATTTTCATTTTTGTTTAGAAATATTGAATGCAAGAACATGCGTTGATGTGTTCTTTTGCTCATCATAATCTAAAAATCTTTATATTAAGCAATGTGAAGTTTAATGGACATTAGTATTTTGTGTTAAATGGTGTGATTTGAAGTGATACATTTTACCATGTGAAATAATGTTATATATTTGTTTCTTTGTTTGATCACCTTAAAAATATGTAAGAGTTTGTTGAGGGTTGAGAGATTCATTAACTAACAGACTTCATAAGTAAATATGGTTGAAAATAGTATGATATACACATTCACTAGATTAGTCACTTTAGAGATAAATGATTACAACCATAAGGAAAATCTGAAGTTAAGAATAGACATGCTTCATTGTTATTGTGAGACCTCGAGAGTTTCTCCCTTGACTTGATGTGTATACTTTAATGTTGTAGAGATACACCACTAGATCACTTTCTGCCTCATCTGTCATGACATATCTCCTCAGACACACATAAAATATGAACTTCATTAGATGAATCATTACCCAATGCACCTCTTATTAAAAATTTAAATTCTTCATCATTACTTATCATTTATTGTATTTCAACCTGAATCTATGACAACCCAATATTATGGTTGCCTTTTTGCTCACGGCTAATCACAAGATTTTGATTTGAGAATCAATTTAAGTTCTTACAATTTTTGTGGGATCGACACTCTTACTTTCACACCATTTTCTATTGTTTGATTGTGTATACTTGCACATATCAATAGTTCACACAACAAGTTTTTGGCGCCTTTGTCGGGGATTGTATTAATAACACTTTGATTTTCTAAATTTTTTGTGAAAAGTACATTAGATCTTTTTATGTTTTCTATCTTTTGTTGACACAACATGTATATGTATGCTACATGCACATGTTTCTGACTTCAGTATGTAAAGGGGATTTTGACCTTGAAAAAATACTCAGATTACTAAGGAGATTTCAATCTACCTGTCATTTACTAGGAAATCCTCCACATATTCTTGTTTTTAGGAACTTGGAAGAGTCATTTGAAGGAAACTTTGAAGAAGTACAACTGAAAGAGGAAAGAGTCGTGGCAGAAAATGACATTATTGGCATTGCCAATGATAGAGCAAGAAACATAAAGGATTATGTTGTGTTTGATCCCAATTCCATAAATACAGAGATTATTAGAACAAATATCACAGTCACACAATTTGAATTCAAGCCCGTGATGATTCAATTGTTACAATTCATTGGCCAATACTCATGAGCTGCCAATAAAGATCCACATCTACACTTGAGGCAATTTCTGGAAGATGCTAGTAACTTCAAAATTCCTGGAATTATTGATGATGCTTTTAGACTAAGGTTGTTTCCATATTATATAAGGGATAAGGCAAAAAATTAGTTCAATTCCTTAGAGCCCAATTACATAGTCACATGGAATGCCTTGGATGAATTTTTTTTAGCTAAGTATTTTCCTCCTGTCAAGAATTCTAAGATGAGAAAGGAGATTACCTCATTTAAACAAGGAGATGATGAGTCTGTGTTTGATGCTTAGGAAAGTTTCAGTGAGTTTCTAAGGCAATATCCTTAACATGAAATACTAATCTGCATTCAATTGGAGACATTCTACAATAGACGGGTAGTGTAAAACTTTCCCGATTGATTAAAAAATCTTCTTAATTAATTCCATGCAAGTCATGATAGGTTTTCAATAAGTTTTATGAGATAAGAGATGGTTTTTGAAAACTTTTTTGAATGTATATGATTGTCATAGTACTTCTAAACTTACTATTGACCTTTTACACTTAAACTGACCACTTTAAGACGCTAAGAGTATGACAAAGAGAGCTTTCTCACTTTCTCTCTTTTAAACATGAAGATCCACTACTAGATACAACAATGACTTAACACTTCAACTGGAACGTGAATCTTTTGTCTGATGAGGCTTAAGATATCTTTTTGATCAGATATCGTCATTAGAAGCTTTATTTTTACAATTAAATTAACACCCCATATCACATAGAACTCTTAACATCCACAAACCGTTTGGCCTATGAAGTTGTTATCTTCAAAAACTACTACTTCATTATTTGTCATCATCAAAACCAATTGATGGTCATTCCTGCAAGCACAAAGAACCATAATGCACACATTATGTTGTCGTCATAATCATAACTTACTTTCTCACTGACCATTGTTGTGCTGCCTACAATGACCCTTGTTGTGCAAGCACAAATGAAACCAATATTTCTTTTCTTCATTAGTTGTCATCATCAAAACCGATTGATGTGAAATTTTATATGCATGATCTATATGATAATAACTCTCAATCCAACGTTGAATTTTGTTATACGGACATGGAGTGAAGAGTTATCGAAGGTGTCATGTTATTAAGTTTGGCATCTTGATGTCATTTGATCCAAAAAAAATTATATACTTCATTATTTAAATTGACACAACGTAAGAAATATTTTACCTTTTAAAGTTTTAAAAATCACATCATTAATTTTTTTTTCCTTTTTCCTTCTAATCATGCAAATAAATATAAGGTGTTTATTGAAATTAAAAAAACAAAACATTTTTTTTTCTATATTTCGCTATCCAACTATGAATTTGTTTTTTAATTTAATCGATATCTAGTATAAAAAATATCATAGAAGTTAAAGGGTGTACACAATAATTAATCTCTTTATTTTTTTCTTTATAATTTTATACTCATTTATTTATCATTCAATTGGTGTCAATAATTTTTTTTTAAAGTTATAATGAACAATAACAAATTTTCATCGATAATTTGAGAGAGAGAAAAAAGTCCATCAAACTTTAATGGATCTAGAGAATACGAGAATAATTGTGACAAA
The DNA here is from genome assembly GCF_024323335.1 of Lathyrus oleraceus. Classification (NCBI taxonomy): domain Eukaryota; kingdom Viridiplantae; phylum Streptophyta; class Magnoliopsida; order Fabales; family Fabaceae; genus Lathyrus; species Lathyrus oleraceus. The sequence goes on along the minus strand of NC_066583.1, from coordinate 34,194,944 downwards.
CAGTCAAACACAACTGTAATGATTGTTGCACGAATTGCCCATCAATCATCGTATGATAATCTAATGCAAAAATAAGACATCTCATACAAATTCAATTAAATGTTATATTTTTTTTCCTTTTGCCCTAATTTCCTCCCTATTACTCAAATAACCATCCACTTTTCAAATCTACCTCACTTTCGAATAATTTAATATATTTTTTTACTTGAAAGCTATTGGCCTCACCTCAATAATAGCAAAATCTTTCCTTATTTTTGTTTATTTTAATTTATTTAATATGTTTTAAAATATTATTTTCATTATTTTAATTTTATTTAATTAAATATAATTTAAGTAATTAGTAATTATTTTAATTAATTTTAATTACATATCATTTTTTGTTATTTGTAATTAATTATTTTTTATTTTTTAATTGAGTTTAATTATACTATTTTATGTTATTTGTAGTTAATTATTTTATATTTTATTTGTAGTTGCAAGAATAATTTAATTAAATAGTTAAATAAATTTTTTCATTTATTATAATTTTAAGAAATTTTAGTCTTTAATTACAGGATCACTATTTTTAATAGGGTTGCACTAATATATCTAATTTAGACTCGTTGATTGTATTGGCCCATGCATTGTATACTTTATATAAATAGAAGTCATTTGTCAAACATTTTTGCACACCTTCTCCTTTCTTCTTCTCATAATTTTCGTTTTGTTTTTTAACATGTTTGTTAATGATTATATTTTTTTATTAGAGACATGCTTCTTATGAGAATTTGCTGTGAGCTGGATTGAAAAATTCATCAGTTTGAGACATGTTTAAACGGTTGGTTGAAACAACACTTGAATGAGAGACAAGAAAGGTAAGAAGAATTGAAAAAAACATATCAAACATATCGATTATGGATGATAATGGTACATCTAATATTATTATCAGCGTGTTAAAATTGAGACATATGTCCCTCCTATATATTCTTTTATTATTCGTATATTATTTATATTATTACTCAGACATTTGAATTGTATTTATTAGATAACACTTTATCTATTTCATTATTTATGGGTATAACATAACTTAACACATGACAATTAACACAACTTAATACAATCAATTACATAACTTAACAAAACAATAATAAATAACAAAGCTTAGACACTACTAGATGATTATGGAATGTATTAACATCTTAATTATATCATCGACAAATCTAACGATTGTCACATCAAACTCGACTGATCCCATTGTTTGCCTATGGTGATATGTTCTTCACATAACCTTCAAATCTTCATCAGTCTTCAGCTCAATATTTTTGTATTTCACATTTCCTTCAGTATCAATCTGTGATGCACGAAATTCGATCTTACCCATATTCCTGTTCTCGGTGTGGTATGGGGACATAGATTATCAAATAAGGATCTCAGAACAGCGAAACTGGTGGTGTCCTCGGGGAGCCGAAAATCAACCAGAGGTTTCACACCACTTAAGGACACTACCATAAACGAATATTGAGATATTCTGAGATGTTTTTTAACAACACATGATCCATGTTTATATAAGTTTGAATTCATTAGGGACCACACACAATTGTCTGTGTAATCACAGTCGTATAGACTGTCGGCAAAATCTCAAGTGTTGAAATTTAAACTACCAGATATTTTGTAGTCCTACAAAATATCTGATGAGAAGTTAACACACAATAATAGACCATTACACAATAGATATAAAACTCTAAAATTTGTAAGAATCTTGAGGATCAACAACAAATATATGGCAGCACATAGAACAAATAAAGGTACAAGAGAACATTGATATTTTAACGTGGAAAACCCCTCGATATGAGAGTCAAAACCACAAGTCATCCAGACTAAAAGAATAGCTCCACTATAATCAAATAAGGATGCAAGAGAGTCTTAAAGGGATTCACAAACTAATGCTAATGACCGTAAAATCACAAAGCAAACTAGCTTACAAATAAGAATCAAGAAGCTAAAAAATTACCCAAATTTGCAACTTCAATGCGAAGTAGATATCACCCAGCTTAGACTTTGTTTTGAAGATATGAACGATCAAAAGTTAGACACAAGTTTTGCGAACTTGCCTTCTAAATTTGAGCTCGATCCAATGGTTAAGAATCCAGAATCCCCAATTTAGTGAGACTGGTTGCAGAAAAACGAAAATATGATTCTCTCCCTTTCCATCTCTTTTGAAGCCTTCTTTTCTCTCTATCTCTCATCATCCTAAATTGACCCTCTCCACTTGAATAAGTGAGATAAATGAGCTAACATATTTGGGCCTTTTTTCACATAGGAATGGAGCCCAAACCTAACAAATCTCCGCCTCACTACTATGTGGAGGAAATCATCAAATCAACGATATCACAATAAGCTTTAAATTTCCATCTTGGTAACATTTTAGTCATCAAATCATAACCATTATCATTCGTATCAACTTTAGATAACTCCAACAACTTGGCATCCAAAACATCATGTATCTAATGATATCTCACATCAATGTGTTTTGACTCATTATGAAAAATTCGATTTTACCAAGATGAATAGCACTTTGAGTATCAAAAAATAACACATACTTTTATTAAACAAAACCAAGTTCCTGCAACAATTTCTTCAACCATAGTAACTCTTTGCATGCATCGGTAATGGCAATGAAGTCAGTCTCTATAGTAGATAATGTTACACACTTTTTCAATTTGGATTGTCAAGCCATAACTCCCCTACAAATATAATCATTATCTCGAAGTTGAATTTCTGGAATAAATGCCTCCAACAATATGATAGTCAGAGTACTCCAGTATAATAGGCTTATCTCCTCCAAATTAAATCCTCACAAAAATAGTACCGCGAAGACACCTTAAAATCCATTTTACAACATTCTAATGCTCTCTACTTAGATTTGAAAAAAATCTATTGACTGTACCAACATTATGTGATATAGTTGGTCTTGTACACACCATTGCATACATCAAACTACCCATAACAAACGCATAAGGAACACAATTCATATCAAACGTTCTATCTAAATCTACATACATGATCTTTTTTGCCTTTAACTTGAAAACCATCGACTTTTTTCATGTACTTCCTCCAAATAATCATGAAGAAAACCGTTTTTACATCCATTTGTTCAACCTCTAAATCAAGAGTAGCAGCCAAACTCAACACGGTTCTAATTGATGACATCTTTACAACAAGTGAGAAAATCTCATTAAAATCAACACCCTTTCTTTGACGGAAACCTTTCACCACTAATAAAGATTTATAAATTGGAGACTGAGAGTTACTCTCATGTTTAACTCTCTAAATCCACTTGTTTTACAATGCCTTTTTGTCTTTAGGAAACTTCACTAAATCATAAGTGTGATTATTATGCAATGATTTCATCTCATCATGCAATGCATCCAACCACTTTTGATTTTCATCACTTTCCACAGCCTTTTGAAAAGACTCAGGTTCACCCTCATCAGTCAAGGTCACATGCTTGTCAAAATTATACCTTGTAGAAGGCTGACTCTGCATGTTAGACCTCCTAAGTTGAACTTAAGATGATTTCGGACTTTCACCAAGACTATCATCATGTGACATATAATTCTCCCTTTCATCATCATTAGTTGGAATATCCACCTCATATCTAAGTTGTTTATCAACAACATAATCATATGGCTCACCATTATGATCATCACTGCCAATAGTATCCAAATTATGAACAGGTAACCAAACTGGATCAATATTAGACAAAATGATATCTTTCTTAGGCGTAGTCTTCTCCACCTTATCAATGTATTCAATAGTTTAGTCTTACATGAACATTACATCGTGACTTTTGATAAGCTTTTTCCCTATAGGCTCATACAACCCATAGCCAAACTCATATTGCTCATAGTCAATGAATATACATTGTTTTGACTTTGCGTCCAACTTGGGTATTTCATCCTTTGGAATATGAACAAAATCCTTACAACCAAAGACTCTCAAATTATCATACTTGACTGTTGTTCCAAACCAAAATTTATCTGAAAATTCACTGTTCAAAGCAACAATAGGAGTGATATTAAGAACATGCACCACCATGTAAAGTGTCTCACCCTAATAATGATTGGGTAACTTAGCTTAATGGAGAATACACCTTACTCTCTCAATTAGTGTTTAATTCATCCTCTTGACTAAAACATTCAATTGAGGAGTTTTAGGATGAGTTTTTTCATGTGCAATACCATGTTGCTTGAAATAGGCATCAAATGGTCCACAATACTCACTGTCATTATCAAAACAAACACATTTTAGCTTCTCAACTATCTGCCTCTCAACTAAATCATGGAGTTCTTTGAACTTATACAAAACTTGGCCTTTTGTCTTCAAGGAATAAACACATAATTTCCTGGAACAAACATCAATAAAGGTAACAAATGATAATTAGAATCATTCAACAATACCATCTTCATATCTATATTTAACTCCATTATTGAAACAACTAATATATCCCCTAACCAAGAGCTCTGATGCCACTCTAAGGGGAAATTAACACACAATAACAGACCAATACTCAACTAATATAAAATCCCCCGAACTTGTAAGATCCTTGAGGATCAACAACAAATATATGGCAACAAATAGAATAAATAAAAGCACAATATAATACCGATATTTTAACATGGAAAACCCCTCAATATGCGAGTAAAAACCATGAGTCGTCTAGACCAAAGAAATAGCTTCACTATAATTAAATAAGGGTTACTACTACAAAAAACACATCTTACCTCGGTTACATAGGCGAGGTAACGAAGGGCAACATAAAAAATTGTCGCTTTACCCCTCAGTTTTGAAATAACCAGGGGGTAGAGTGGAAATGGTCATGAGTTCGATCCCCATTGAGATCCTTTAAGGAATTTTTAAATGGCTAAAAAACATATCCCCTCGGTTTTGAAATATAACCAACGGGTAAAACAAGCTTGAGTTTATTACATCTAATGTTGATTGCTTGTATCATTTAGCCATACTTTAACATATAACTTTTCAAATTAGTTTACAAAATAATTATATGAACAATTCTATTTGAATAAAAAATTAAACTAATTAATGTTTTTCGGGCATCTTGCAACTCATCATTCATCTCAAGTTCTTTAATTGTTAAAATCTTTCTAATGCTTCTAGTTTTTGTCCAACTTTCTTCCATACTTGTTCATTCAAAAAGTATGAAAGAAAGTTGAACGAAATCTAGAAGTATTAGAAATATTTTGACGATTAAAGAACGTGGGATGGACGATGAGTTTAAAATTCCAGAAAAGTATTGATTAGTGTAAGATGCTTTTCAAATACAACATAATTGTTCATATTATTATTTTCAAAAAAAATCAATATATTATATTTCCAAAGAGGGATTAGGAACAAGATGAGAGATGCACAAAAAATCACAAAAAAGATAATCTTAGTCTCATTCTCAAACTCAATAACAATAATTAAATCCTAAACATATATATTTCAAAACTTTGCTAAGTATAACAACTAGACAACAACAACAACAATAATATCAAAAAATTAAAAACAACAATAAATAACAACATCATTAACATTATCTCAATCTAAATAACAACTAACATTAAACAACAACTAAAAAAAACCTCTCAACAAAAATACAACAACGTCAACAATAAACCTATAACATCAATCTCAATAAACCTATAACGTATTTTTGTTGAAAGACTGCTCGCAGACAAAGTTGGGAGTTATCCAATGAACGATTAACTAATGTAAATCACATAGACAAGAAATCAATGGGATCAGGTGGGTTGTCACACACAAATACTTGGATCAGGTTATTGTGTATAGCAAGATTATTGGCTCAAGAGCTTTAAGGATCTTGTTTTTGTTAGCATTTTGAGTGTTTGCATCAACAAAGGGAATTATCATATGATAGTTTGTTGTAATCAAAATTCTTGTATCAAACTTATCAAAATAGTGGAATATAGTGATTATTTATCGATGATTTATTAACACCATTGAAGAGTGGAGTAGGCAAAATGAGGACGAATGTCTAACCACTATATATATCAGTGTATCTTTTCTCTCTTCCCTCGCCTTCTTAATTTTATAACATTCATTAATGTTGCTATTGTGTTACTGCATTATTGCATCATTTGTATGTCATTTTGTTTAGACCGTGCTTACAAAGATTTAATGTGTAAGCTTAGGTCTGCGATGCATCCTTCTTATTGGATCATCATAAATCCAATTATGTTTTGAATGAGTATTTACGTAAATTATTTTCAAATCCCTCTGTTTATAATGGATTTAGTTATCTTGTAATTGACTTGCATTAGAAGTAATCAATTCCTTAGTGATATTATGTAATAACTTAGTTGGTTAAATTCATTGAGATGGTTCCAAGCTCTGTTAGTGTTGCATTTTTCTTCTACGCATCTTAAAATCAATGATTTCGTTTATGGAATCTAAAATGTTTTTGAAATTATCTTTTTGGGTATAAGTCTATTCAACCCCCCTCTAGACCTCGTTGTGTCCATATTCTCATCTAATAATTGGTATCACAATGGGGCCTTTGATTAGAGTCTTGTGAACCAAAACTTTGAGGATATGGTCCCTTCGATCCTAGACGAGTTTTTCTATCCGTTTGGAAGCTTATACAATTCAATAAATTCCAATAATGTCACATTGATTTCCTAATGTCTAATCGTTCGTTGTGTGCATTACATAGATTAATCTAAAGTAAAACCTTACTAGTGTATTCTTAAACATTAATTATAATTAAGATATTTTTTAAGTTTTGATTCATCTAGGATTGAACTGACAATATTTTGAAGTATATGCAGTTTAACCAGAAACCTGACACCATGTCTTAAAGTTTTTTCTTGATTGATCCTACTCAAAGATGGACATGCATTCATATGACAAATTTCTTGAAGTTTTCAAGAGATAAAAGAAAAAAACAAAAAACATCTTCTAAGTCACCTATTATTCCAAGGTTGTCATAAAAAGAAGATGAAGGCAGGTCGTGTCATTTGGCAATGTTCTCTTAAGTTTAAACAATTATAAAATATTCAAGAGTAGAAATGTTTTCATTTAAGTGCTAATAATTGTCAAAGAGTTGAATTGGTTATTCGGGATTGACAAGATGTGTCAAGCAATGATAATCATAATAGATGCCTACAAGTTCATTTGAAGCCTTATGAAGGAGAGTTAGATAGTATTCTTCAAACTTGCAAGGGGAATTGTACCCAATTAGTATATGATAAATCATATTTTAGCTTATGATATTATTGTTGTTGATTACTAACTTCTTTCATGTGCAGCGAGTTAAGCCTAGATCGTCTAAATTTATATGATTTTTCCAACCCTCCTTTGTTTCTTTTTGAGTATACATGCTAGTAATATTTGAGTGCCCAAACGTGTTGTTTGGTTGAAATGTGTGTGTGATATGTTTGTGCATCTCATGCCTTAATCGTTCAATCATTCCATACATCAATTTGATTTTATTTTGTTCGTTCATTGTATATATATGTGCATAATTCATTCATTCATTCATGAATTACCATTTATTTCAAGAATTAAAAACTATTTTGGTATTTGGATCAAAGTTATTTATCATTAACACTTTAATTAAAAATTTAACATATCATTAAAATCAATTTTCATACATTAAATTTTTCTTTTAAATTATTCAAAAATTAACTTCTTGATTTGAGTCAGGCTTATAACTTGATTTGAATCATAAGTCTAGAAGTTGTTGAGTTTTTGGGTTGTTGAATTTGATTAGAGATTTGCACTTGATTCGAATCAACTTGCTTTTTCACTAAAAAAAGCATATGATTTGAACCACAATTACTACTTGATTTGAATCACAAATCCAAAAGTCACGTTATTTTTTAATTTCTTCAGTTTTTCATTTCAAAACCACTCATCTCACTAAAACCTTTTTCTCTGAAAATCTTCATAACACCCATTCATCATCAATCATCATAAACACTCATATCATATCATTTTCATCACTTTCAATCATCACCATCAAACCCTTTTTCTCTTCAAACCTCATCAATATTTCTTCAAGCCTCCCATAAAAGAATTTTCAGAAAAGAAAAAAGGGTAGAGGATCATTTCATCATCAAGTCAATCACCTCCTCCAATTCCAAAGAAAGCCAGAAGCAAGATGCAAGCAAGCAAAGACTCATCTGATGCAAGAATCTTGAAAAGGGAGAGTGTAGCACCTCAAATTTGCACCTCCCATTTGTATATACATTTCATTGTTTAGGTCATTAACATTGCATTGTCATTGCATGGTCCCTTACATTCCATCAGTCAAGACTGGTCAGGAGATTCAACTGTTCAAGACAACAAAAGCATTCTCCATGAGATCAAAGCCCTAGGGTGATTCCCATGAGTTCACATGATTCAAAGATAATTTTGAAGTGATTTGGCCAAGTGTTGAAGGCTTAGAATTCATTAGTCCATGTGCAAATCATCTGAGGTCCTGAAAAGTCAACAGAAGTCAACTGCACAGTCAACTATGGATTTGGAGGTGGGAAGTGGTTAGAGATGCCTCATTCATGTTCAAACAAGTCTCATTTGACATTTCAAACATCAACATTGAAGAATTTGAAGTCAGATCAAGACTTTCCAAAAATAGCAGGTGACCTGTAATTTGAACTTTCCAAAAATGGAAAGATTTTGGACCAACTTCAACTCAATATTACATCATCAAGAAAGCTTCAAATGAAATTTTGTCCAACATGAAAGTTTAAGATCTTTCTCTCTCATTTCCAAAAAGTCCAAGATCATGGATTTCTCATGTGTGGTTGAGAAGATATGGTCCAATCATGGCAAAGTATGGTTCAAACTTCAAATGAGCATAACTTTCAAACCAAAACTCCAAATTGAGTGGTTCTTTTTGCACTTTGATCCTTGTAACATGTATTTTCCAAGCATACTATCACTTGGCATGAAATCTCATTGCATGATCATTGGTGCATTCATGAAGATTTTTGGGAAAAATTTCATAAACTCATCTTGGTTGAACATATGCATACCAAACCAATTCCAATATATGCATGAACTCATTTTTTGGCATTTTGGATCAATAACATGCACTGTTCACGTGCATGAAGGTGCATGAAGTAGAAAATGCATTTTTGCACTTACACCTTAAAAGTGATTAACCTCATTGGCATTTGCCCAAAACATTTCTTAAACATGATTAGCATGAGGTATATATGCTTAATCATAACTGTTTTGATCAGAATTAACATTTCAGATCTAGATTCAACCAAATTCTCAAAATTTTCTCTCACTTTTTTTTCCAAAATTCTTCAAACCTAAACACTTTTCATTGATTAATTCATCATCATGAAGCATAATTGAGTAGAATTGGACAAGAATTCAGAGGAAATTGTGGCTGTATTATTCATGTTCATAGCTTGGAGCATCCATGGCAAGTGAAGATTGAGCTAGATTCGTGTGCATTCAAGCTTCCAGTTCATCATCATTTACTTCAAGAAGCATATTGGAGAAGGATTGAAGCGTGGCAAGGCTTGGAAGCAAGTGATTTCAATTATGTTCATCAAGAGGTTGGTTTTTCGACCTCTTTAATTTTCCAATCCATTATGCTAGTTATGAAGATCTTTGAATGGTGATAAATCTGAGCTTTGAATCGAGTAAAATGATGCATTATACACAAAGTTACATGTAATTAAAGTTTTGATGATGATTTGTAATTCCTTCGATCCAAGCCTATTTTGATGTTTTTGCATGAATGATTTGTGGATTCTTGATGTATGATGCCTAATGATTCGAATGTTGTGCTCATTTTTCATTTCTGGAACTTTTGAAAAAAATCTGGAAAAGTTGGATGAAAATCTTCATGATCTTCATCGTGTTCTTCAAGAGATTCATGCATTTTCTAGTTTCCTGCGGATTCTGCTGAGAAACGCATATGGATTTCCTGCGGATTTCAAATAACCATGCAGCGCGCACGTTTTAGGGTTTTATGGTTAAACGCTGTCGTTTGGTTGTTAGCGCGCATTTGGATTCAAAAATGTACATGGTTCGAGTCTGGTTGAGAGCATTTTCACATTGCCTTGTATTTTCTCACTATTTCCTTCATATTTGCCATGCTTGCTCCATTTCATTTTTTATTTCTTCCATGAACTTCTAAAATTCATAATAAATTGAAAATTCATCCAAATGACCTCCAATTTTTTGCATTGTGATCCTTATCTTGTCTATTATTTTTTTATCATTAATTTCAAAATTGTGATTGGCTGGATATTTTTTGGTGCTAGAATGTTTGAGTACATGTCCATATTTGACCTTGCCTTGGTTATCATGTTGTGAAATGCTGGTCTTTGATCCAATGAATGTGAAATTTGGTATGCTATAATTAGACACATTGCTTGACATTTTGGTGTTGATTTGGTATTTTTATCACTTGTCATTTCTGTTTTATGAATGTGTTAAGTTGGTGTGACAATTTGTGTCACACCTTGTGATGTTCAACTTGAATGATGTGTTTGCCATGCCAAATGATATCCTATGCTCCTGATTTTTTGTGTGATGCATGATATAGATGTTGTGATGGCTCATGAATTTTGTTGGAATTATTTGAATCATTTCTGATTTAATTGAGATTTTTCATTCTGGTTGGTCACATTTGAGTTTTAAAATTGCCTTGAACTTCAATTGATCATGAAATGCTTTTGGTTAATGATATTGATGTGAGACCTTTTGGAATGTTTCAAGATGTGATTGAAGTTGACTCATGTTAAATTTCAAGTTCTGTTTTGAATGTTTGACCTTCTTTTGACCCTAGGCTTTAACCTAGTGGTTTGGACTCACTGTTTGGATTGTGGATTTCAGGTTAAGATGCACCTTGCCATGATTGGAGTGGTTCACTCATTTGAGTTGATTAATTGGTTGATGATTGGCTAACCTTGTGTTGTTTTGTAGGTTGATACCAATTCATTTGTGTTTGAGCTTGTGCCTTGCACATTGTTGCCTGATGCTTTGACTATATGTCTGATTGTATAGTTGACTGTTGTCTGTCTGTTGGTTTGAATTGTAAACTGATTGGTTTAGATTTTTTCAGGTACCTAAGTTGCTTTGAGTTCTTTTGAACTTGCTTTTGCTTTGCTTGGTTGCTTAACCATTGAGGTATAACTCTCTAACTTCATGCAGTCTGGAAGACCTGTCCTGTTATGTGGGCAGGCACCTGTCTGAAGCCCTCCTTAAGAGGCAATGCTTGTGTTTGTTTAGTTTTGTGCCAAGCAGGTAAAGACCTCTTTAGAGGCAATTGGCAGATAAAAGGGATGTGCAATCCATCCCCTGCTATTCAGTTGTGTCATTCACCTTGCTCACACCATTGTGTTGATGCATTGTGGATAATAACCCAAGATCTTTGTTGTGTCAGTCATATGTGGAGAAGATTTCCTACATTCTGAACTCCCACACTTTCATATGTCTGAAGCTCTCCCAGGCCAGGGCTAAGAGCTGTGAGGTCTTACCCTCACTTCCCATTTCATCTGCTTCACCCTAACTCTCAATGTTAGGGTTAAGAGCTAACCACACCCGATTCCTGTTGGCTTGTGTTTCACAGCCTAACCTTGTATGAGCCCCATTGTTTGCATATAGTGTGTATGCTTACTTTTTGTGCTTGTATGTATTTGCCTGTGCTGTTTAGGATAGCTTGCTTCCTGTGCAAGTTAGATAGAAACCTTAACATAGGGATCGTATGCATGACAACTTCTAGGCTCGAGTCGTAGTCTCCCTAGTAGTTTGTGTCTCCCTTTGTTTCTGGTTAGGTTATTCCTTCTTTCCCTGCGTAGGGGAACTACGTCGCCCTGATCCTCATACCAGATGAGGTACGTAGGCAGGAGATGAGCTGATCTCTCCGGGCGCCCTTCTTCTTTTTCAACCCTTTGTGTGTGTTTGTTTGTCTGGAGTCTGACATAAGTCCAGCGATTGGCAGTTGGTTTCCTGTGTGTGTTTGTTTGTCTAGAGTCTGACATAAGTCCAGCGATTGGCAGTTGGTTTCCTGTGTCTTGTTTGCTTGTTGGAGTCTGACATAAGTCCAGCGATTGGCAGTTGGTTTCCTGTGTGTGTTTGTTGGTTCGGAGTCTGATGTAAGTCCAGCGATTGGCATTCGGTTTCCATGTTTGCCTGTTTTTGTGGAGTCTGACGTAAGTCCAGCGATTGGCAGTCGGTTTCCTGTGTGGTTTTGTTTGGCGTATGTTAGCCGAGCTACGAGTGCTCTGATTCTTCTCCGGTCAGAGGAGATACGTATGCATAGGATGCGACATCCTAGCGAGCACGTTTCCCCTGTCCCGAACTACGGCGACTCTGATGTCTGTGCCTGACAGACTACGTAGGCCCAGGATGCGATCTCCTGCCGAGTTAGTTTCTTTTGTCTTTCTTGTGTTTCCTTCTAGCCTTGTGTGGTGATTGAGCAGTTTTTAGCAACCTTATCCTTCCTTTTGTGCGTGGATCCCGTCGAGTACGACGGATGCGTAGGGGTGCTAATACCTTCCCTTCGCATAACCGACTCCCGATCCCATCTCTCTCTGGTCGCGAGACCATGTCTTTTCCAGGTTTACTTCGAGCGTTTCCTTTCCCTCCTTTGGGATAAATAACACACGGTGGCGGCTCTGTTGTTTCGTTTTCCCACCGGTTTTTCGCGTAATGCGACAACTGGCGACTCTGCTGGGGACTATTAAGAGAAGTCGACCTCTTGCTGGTCCATCTTCCCTAAGCGAGTCTCTCCTAGCGCTATCTAGGATAGGGTTTGGTTGCTTTTGTTGTTTCATTTATTGCATTCATTTATTTATTGTTTGCATTTATGTTTGCATTCATCATCTGTTCATCTGCGCTGGCTGTGCTGTGTTTGTCTCTCTGTGGGGTGGGAGTTACATGAGGTAAAAGGCCCAATACCCAGGCTATGAGTGAAATCTAGGACACCTAGGAATAGAGTGATTCTTGGGAAGCGGGTGGTATTACGCCACTTAGCGGAACTTGATATCACGAGCAGTTCAGACTCTGATGGGGTATTATCGTTACATACTACGGGTGTGTACATGATGATATTCTATGAAAGGGTTGTTTATCCTGCGTTTCTCTTAACCTTACCCTGACCTAGATGACACCCGTGAGTGGGGAGGGAATGATCATTATTACAGGTACCGTTGGTGACTTGTTGGTGACTCTTGGGTCCTGTTGGTGACTTGGTTCCGCAGATTGGGTCTCAGATGACTTTGGGTCTCAGATGATTTTGTGGTTCCGAATTCAAGCCGAAGCTTTGAACCTGTGCTCCGAGATACACAGCCAGCCAGTCGTGTTTGCATCATTTGCATCATAGCATGTTTATTTTCAAAAAAAATAATGCATAAAAAAATTGAAAAAAAAAGTGAAAAAAGAGAAAAGAAAAAAAGCTAATCTCTTCATGCATATCATTTCTCAGGTTCATTCAGGAGTCTATTCATTGTGAGAGATGTCATCCGTTCCAGAGTTGAAGCGGAAGACTTGCTCCTACAGTTTTCACTGTGAGCCATTGACGTCTTTGATAGAGTTGAGCAACCTTGTGACCGGCGGTAGTCAGAAGATGTTTGCTGATCAGTATGGGGATTTGTTGACACTATTGAGGATGGTGGTAGATCCAGTGCCGTTGCAGACTCTTCTACAGTTCTATGATCCAGAGCTCCGTTGCTTCACCTTCCAGGACTATCAGTTGGCGCCCACTCTTGAGGAGTACTCCATTCTGCTGAACGTCCCGATCCAGTATCAGGTTCCTTTCTTGGATGTTCCAAAGGAGGTTGATTTCAGAGTTGTTGCCAGAGCTCTTCATCTGAGTATCAAGGAAGTGAGTGACAATTGGAAGTCGAGTGGTGATGTGGTAGGGTTGCCTTTGAAGTATTTGTTGAGGATAGCTAGAGAAGAAGCAAAGAAGGGAAATTGGGAAGCTTTTCATGCCCAGTTGGCTATCATGATTTATGGGATTGTCTTATTCCCGAGTATGCCCAACTTTATAGACTATGCTGCAGTCACTATCTTCATTGGAGGAAACCCGGTTCCTACTTTGTTAGCTGACACTTACTATGCTATTCATAGTAGGCATGGTAAGGGTGGAGCTATCAGATGTTGTCTCCCATTGTTGCTCAGATGGTTCTTGTCTCTCCTGCCGGTCAGTGGACCTTTTGTGGATGCTCAGAGCACTCATAAGTGGACTCAGAGGGTTATGTCTCTTACATATTATGATATTAGATGGCAGTCTTACCGGATGGATGTGCGTAATGTCATCATGAGTTGTGGAGCGTTTCGTAATGTGCCACTTATAGGGACTAAGGGTTGCATCAATTACAACCCGGTTCTTTCTCTTCGCCAGTTGGGGTTTATGATGAATGGAAGACCACTTGATGCTGAGATAGCTGAAAGTGTGTATTTTGAGAAGCGAAGTGACCCTGCTAGATTGGAGCAAGTAGGAAGAGCTTGGAAGACCATTGGTGTCAAGGATGGAGCTGTTCTAGGGAAGAAGTTTGTTGTTGCTATGCCTAATTACATTGATTGGGTCAAGAAGAGAGTTGAGACTTTGTTGTTGCCCTATGATAGGATGGAGTCTTTGCAAGAGCAACCACCCTTGATCCTTGCTGAGAGTGTACCTGCTGAGCAGTACAAGCAAGCCTTGATGGAGAATCGTCGGTTGAAGGAGAAGGAGCAGGATACCCAGATGGAGTTGTACAAAGCCAAAGCTGATAAGTTGAACTTGGCTCATCAACTCAAGGGCGTGCAGGGTGAAGATGCTGCTAGATTGAAGGGTAAAAATAGATCCTATGAGGAGATGGAGACCCTGTTGAATGCAGAACACTGGGAGTGCCTGAGGTTGCAGAGAGCTGAAGCCAGTTATCAGAAGAAGATACGAGACCTGGAGAAGCAACTCAGAGACAAAGACATCCAGTTGAATAGGGAAGTAGACTTGAGACATGCATCAGAGAGCCAGCTTGGAGGAGAAGTTGTGGAGCTCAGAAGACAACTGAAGGAGAAGATCATTCCTCTGCCAGAGTGTTCAGAATGCGACAGCGAGTAAGAAATTTACTTAAAACCAAGAAATCTCTGCTATTTTCCACAAATTAAAGCATTTGTTTCTTGAGGAAAGTTTGCAATTGTTTTCTGAGAAGTTTTTGAACAAACCAATTGAACCTGAGTATTATGTTGACAAAATCGCTGAAATTGATTTAAGGGTGAAATTCCTTAAACCTTTTGCCAACCATAAGTTACTGAAGTTTATTCATTTGAACAAAAAGTTCAAACCTCACCATGTCAAGGCATTCTATTGCAACCTTGAGCTGACAGTTGCAGAATTTCTCGTGTGATTAAGTTTGGTTATCATGACATTACTACACACTTTGGTTTGAAATCCAATGGGATGAGTACCACTATTGCAAAATCACTTGATTATGATAGAATTTCATTTGTGCAATTCACTTCCAAGTCTGTTTTTGATTAGGTTGGTATGGAGAATTTCCACATTAGCCAAGTTAAGTTTGATATGTGGATTCTACACCAGATTATTATTAAAGTTTTCTACAGGAAACCAAAGAATTAGGCTAGGTATGATGATTTTGACCTTATCTAATATGGGCACTTCTCTCCGATTACACATTTGGTTTGGTAAAATTCATCATTTATGATGATGCCTCATTTCAAGGAGAATCCAAACAGGTCCTTGTTTTTCACATCTTTTGCTCAGATGATTCAGAAGCTCAATGGCACTGTGTCTAAGAAAGAAGATCTTTTGGAAGCTTTAAATAGTTTGGAGGAATGTAGAGTTTCTATGATGAGATATTATCGTTCAAGGACGGTATTCATACCCTTAAATTTGCTCTACCTATTTTTATTTCCATCTAGTTCATGTTTAAATCATATGCATGCATGGTTATTGAGTTATCCAATTAGATCATTTGTTTTAGTATTTCATTCATCGCATTTTGCAAAATTCATCATTGGGCCACAGGTTCAGTATTAATGGATGTAATCAGTTTAAGTGGATTTTCTAGGCGAATTTTTTTTGGTAATTATTTTGGTTTATTTCCCATATAACTTATGGTGTGGATCATCTCTTTATCTGAGGTTCATGGTTAGCATGGGGATTGAAATGATTGTTGCTTAATTATGAGGTTTGCTTGAATTCAAAGGAATGGGTAAAGTTGGAATAAAAAAAAGATTTCATTCATTTATTGGAAATTCATGGTACAATGTATATTTCTTGAGATACAAATTAAAATAATGGATTACAAGGGAAGGGGGTAAAAAAATTACATCTTTTGGATACAGTTGACTTTTTGGTCAAACAATTGAATTTTTGGTCAACTGTTGACTTTTGGTCAATTGTTGACCATTGACTCGATTTTGACTCCTGAATTTTCCTAGACCTATTCTACAAGCATTTGATCAAGGGATTCATCATCATTCATCAAAAATGACTTGTGTCATGATTATGTCAAGTGCTAATTTTCAACAAATTCTATCTCCCATCAAGCTTCACTTCCATAGCTTGTTCTTCGCTTCCTAATGTTGCTTCAAGATTTTTCTTCCACTAGAATCATCACTTTTCTACAAGTAATAAGGTACAACAAATTAGATATTTATATCATGGAGTTAAATCATAAAAAAGTCATGGAAAAGTCATGAAAAACTCAAAGGAACTTGGAAAAATTCTACATTATGTAGTAAATTCAATATTTATTTTTCAACACTTTCCAACATTGATTCATGACTAAAAATTCAAAATTTGATTCATGGGTTTACACCATTAAAAGTACTTATTTTCAATACAAAATCACTTCTCATAAATACTTAAATTTATGGGTTAAGTCACTCAAAATTCAAGGCAAAAGTGGTAAACAATCAAAAGTAAAAGCATCTAAATTCAAGTTAACTACTAGTGATCTTTTGGATTACAACCTACCTTGATACTTATTTAAAATCCTAACACTTCTACCTCTAACTACCTCATTCCTCAAAAAACAATAAATTATCCAATTAACCCTTAACTATCCTAACTACCAAACTAACACAAATTATAACTTCCATTTTTTCATTCAATCATAATCATTCTTAACAATCAATCCAATGATTGAAATTGGTGATCCGTAACTAAAGTCTAAATTAATTTTCAACCATTAATAAATCCATTACTTGGATCACAATCCAAAGGTGTTCATTCACTTGGCAAGCCTATATAAACATGCAATTTTTCACAATTTTGGGGCATTAACTAACATAACTAATTGAATCATCCTTTTTTCCACTATTTTTTTCTCAAGTTCACTCTCTTTTCTACATTCCCTCACCATCATTGAAGTCCATATTCATCATTATTTAGAACTTCATATTGAAGTTCAAAAATAGTGGAACTTAGCCACAATCTAATTTCAATAAATTATCAATCAACAATTCATACATTATCATCAACAATCATCAAGCTTATTCATCAATATTCTACATTCAAGATTCATCTTCTATACTCATTCATCATAAAAAATAATCATCAAGCTTTGAATTTAATTGGATTAAAGGAGTTTATTCTTGAAGCATTCCAAATTTCTTTTCGGCACTCTGATTTTCAACACTAACCGGGGCAAACCTCCGCTCCTTTGGTACTCCTTCATCTCTTTCACACCCTTGCCACATATTATTGAATATTCGTTTGTTGGTTAAATTAAGCCATTATTTTGAATTGCTTATGAGAATAATCTTATTTTGGCATGAGACACATAAACTTGAAAATAATGATTTTTTAAATTCTTAACCATTAATAACATGTGAATATATCACTAGGAGCGATTTTTCATCGCGATTCCGAATATATGATTATTTTGTCACGAATCATTATATCGAATGTGAATCGATTGATTCTTTATACACTTTCTTCTTCACATTTTTTCTTGATTCTTTAAATTTTGTGGCTCATTTGTAAAATTCGATTGTATATTTGAATTTCTTGCGAAAAACGAGTCTGGTGATATATAATTTGCATATTATTTATTAGATTTGATAATTTTAGTAGTTTAAATTCAAGAAGCTATGAACAATTGAAGAACATTGATGAATAAACCCATAAGGCACAGTATGTTCACACGTTCCCATCACCCATTTTTTTTCTTTCTTTTTTTCCTTTTCTGAACAGTGTCATATGGCACGCTATTATCAGCTCTACAAGGCATATAAGACAAAACACAAGATGACAAAACATACCAATCCTATGTTCTACAGTGTCACACACCCACTATTTCATATCCATTAGATCTGTAGCGAACATGGTCCAACGGTCCACCCCTTTGCTCCATGTTGACCCTGATCATGGAGTGTTGACCACACCTTTATGGGCTGACTCCTATCGGATCTCCTTCTCTTCCAGCACCCCATTAATTGGGCCACACCCCCCATTATGGACTCAAAAAATAAAAACAATAACCAAAACCAAGTACCTTATGCTTCAATAATTTGGGCCCTGTGCCCAATCTCTTCCACACACCCTCTTCAAAAATGTACCCCCTGATTGTTTTTTACTATCTTTTTCCTTTTCTTTTTTCTAACACATTAAAATAGATTTACTTTATAGATAAATTCATTATATTTAGATTAATTTTGTTAGAATTTAATTTCTATTTTAAATTAATTAGGATTAGCTTTTAGTTGAGTTTAATTGCTAATTTTGTTTATAATTTTATTCTATTGTTAATTAGAAATTAGAGTTGACATGATTATTTTCAATTCTTAATGCTCTGATCTTTTCTCACAATTCCATGCGTATATATATTTGGGATATTCACCCCTTTGATTAGTTGATTAAGATCATTCTTGATCAATTAATTACTTTGGTATTAGACTTTTTGTTGTATGAATTTTTCATGAATAATTGCATGTTTCCTTAGATTTTCATACATTTAAGTGATCACAAATCCCTTGATCACTTAAAAGTGATTAGATCTTTGACTTGATTTAATACTTGATCCTTTAGATCAATCATCCATCCTTCCACCTTCAAAACCCTAAAACCAATACATGACAACATGGTGCTTTACCCCATTCACATCCACTTCTTTTCCTTATTCATCCAAGACTAAAATCTTTTGTAAGTAGATCCAAAAAAACACTTCAAAATACGATTCGAATTGTGCACCACGAGCCTTAAGCAACAGAAAAGAATGAGAGGGATCATTTCTATCCTTGTGCACCATGAATTACATAACTCTCATTTTCTCATTGCACTATAAGAATGCGTAGGCATAAGGGTTTGATTGCTTGGTGAGCACACTAATTAATAAACTTATTTTTTTCCTCTTTATTGATCGTAAGTAACCTTTAGATGATAATACCCATTCGTGGAAAACATTCAAAATGGTTCTCGTTGAGTACAATGGATGTGATGGGTACTAATACCTTCCCCTTGCATAATCGACTCTCGAACCCGAATTTGGTTGTGATGACCGTCTTCTTATATTTTAAGGGTTTTATCGATATTTTCCATTTCCTTTGGAATAAATAAATTTCGATGGCGACGATGTATTTTTCACTGTGTGATAACGATGTGTATTACTATCTGGAGAAATCAGGCACAAAAGTCTATGATGATCGGATTGTGGAGCCAAAAAAGTTTTCTATTGATGATGCTGGTTCATATGATGCTAGTGTTTTTGTCTGCAAATGTTATAGCTTATTTTAGCGAGTTGTTTGGGAAAATCATGGCAAATAATCAGATTCGAGAAGATCAGATCATGATCCGCATTGAAGTTGTAACTAAGGAAGATGAAGAGGGTCGAGAGAAGATGAAGGAAGAAATCAAGGCAGTGATGAAAGAAAGTGAAGCTCAAAGGTGTTATGGAACATATTCGTAGTTCCATTTTTCTTTTTTCTATTGATTTTTCAGTTGTTGATTCAGAGTCTACTGATGTTGCTTCCGATTCTACAATTGTTGCCTCTCATACTGATCTTGAATCCGATTTACCTTGATTTTCTTTTTCTTTTCATGAATCACATATCATAACATTTTCATTTTGGACAATTATTGTCATTTTGGATTGACTGGTGTTGTTTCGTGATACTGACACTATGTTTTGATTATGTACCTTATGACAAGTTTCAGTCACATATTTTATGGTGTCTCCGTGATTCTTATATACTATTTTTATCTTGGTCATTTTGTTTAAGTTGCATTATTTGTGGTAGTTGGTATCATATGCAATTTATGTGGTGTATTTTAGTTCACTAGTATGTGATTTCTATTTTTGGCTTTTATGTATTATGGATTAAGTTGTTTGTGTTTTTTTCTCTTTCTCTTTTCTCTTTTTGATATTTGTCAAAGGATAGAAGTTATCGAGATATTATCGATATTCACACACAATAAGTGTTTAATGTAGGGGGGCTTTAGAGTGCAAGCAATGTGTTGTACGCTCATCTAAAGTGCGCTAAGGAAATTCACTAGATTCATTTTATCTTCAAATAACAAATAATACCTCAAATCAATTAATCAACATTAATATCTCTAAATTTTTAAAACAGAAAAGGGGGAGACTGAAAGTGAAGTCACATTATCGTATGGTATCATTCTTCGTTTTGATGTTTTTGTCAATTTGAGTGTATATGATATTGTTTATTCGCTTATTTTTAATTTGCTTGTTATTCAAATATTCGTGTATTTGTAATTCATTCTTAATTGAGTTGTATTATGTTTAGTTTACCTATTTAGCATTGTACTATTAAGACCCTTCATTATTCAATAAAATTATAGTTTTGATCCATGATAGTGTTCCTTTAGAGCCTAACAAATTACTCTTTTTTTGTTTCACCAGGTGTTGCTTGAATCATAAGTTAGAACACTTAGATCAAGGTGTAAAGTCATTTGATTTGAACCAAGTGTTATGTATGACTCGGCTCATGGACATTGTTAAAAATTGGAATTTCCCTCTGGACAATTTGACTCGAATCATGAAATTAAATTGACTTGGATCACAACCTAATGTGATTCAAATCATTATGTAATTTTGGCTCGAATCATAACTCTCCATGGAGCTAGGATTGGACTCTGCCTAATTTCACTTGAATCATGAATTGAACTTGAGTCGAACCATATCACCTTGTGACTCGAATTATGATTTCTTCTTGACTTGAATCATAACATCACAAATACAACTTTCCATCTTAGATTTAAATATTGGTTTCTTTGATTCAAAAATAAGTGTGAAACAATGTGGGTGAAACCCATAGAGATAAAATGCCAAATTATCTTCTCTTCTCTTGTGTGTCTAGTCCTAACACCTTTTAATCTTTCTCTTATTTTTATAGAATAGCATATAGAGTGTTAATTTATGTCATATTAACTTCTTTTTGTTACACTTTATTAATGTGTAATTTGATGTTGTTTTTAGGAAAACTAGAGACAGTGAGTTGATAAGTCTATTAGTGATTCATGGTTGATCAAGCTCATGATACCCATCAAGCAAAACCCATTTATCCATAAATATGAGAGAAACTTGTGTTATTCATTCACCAACACACAATTACTTGATTAACACATTATGAATATAGTGTGTGTGAGATTTGTTTGGCACTGTTCATCATCTTCATCCATAGTCTTTTTCCTTTGTTGTGGACCTTCATCTCTAAAGATTGAGTATTTAAAGGAGACTAGTGGTACATTAGGGTATCTAATATTTTTGTGTGAAGTTTGTTGTTTGTAACAGGTGTATGTATCATTTCTTAAATGAAGTTTGGTCCTTATTGGTATCTATCAAGAAGAAAGTTTCATTATACTCTAGGGAAGACTTTGGCAAAGTCTAGTATAGATTATTCGCAAGGCAAAGTTGGAAGTTGTTCAACTATGGTGAGATTATGGAAAGATTGTTCGCATACAAAGTTGGGAGTTGTCCAATCAACGCTTAGCTAATGGGAGTCACTCATACAAGAAATCAGTGGGATCCAGTGGATTTCCATACATGAATACTTGGAGCCGGTTATTTTGGATAACAATGTTATTGGATCAAGATCTTTGGGGATCTTGGTTTTGTTAGCAGTTTGAGTGTCTGCATCAACACCAGGAATTATCATGTGATATAACTTTGTAATCAAAATACTTGTATCAAACTTATCAAAATAGTGGAAGATCGTGATTATTTCTATATGGTTCATTAACACCATTGAAGAATGGAGTAGGTAAAGTGAGGCCGAATCCTGAACCACTATATATCTCTGTGTATCTTTTATCTATTTCATTACCTTCTTAATTTTCTAGCATTAATTAATATTGATATTGTGTTAGTGCATCATTGCACCATTTGCATGTCATTTCCGTTAGACCGTACTTATAGAGATTTAATGTGTAAGCTTAGGTCTGGGGTGCATCAATCTTATTGGATAATCATAAATATAATTATATTTTGAATGAGTATCAACATAAAGTGTTTTTAAATCTCTCTATTTATAGCGACTTTGGTTATCTTGTAATTGACTTGCATTAAAAGTAATCAAGTCTTTAGTAATATCCTATGATAACTTAGTTGGTTTAATTCATTGAGATACTTCTAAGTTGTCTTAGTGTTGTATTTTGCTTCACTGCAATCTTAAAATCTCTGATTTCATTTATGGGGCCTAATTTTTTTTTTAATTTTCTTTTTGGGGATAGGTCTATTTAAACCCTCTCCCCCTTTATAGACCTCTTTGTGTCCATCTTCTCACGCAATAAATGCGATGGGGCTCCCTATCACGCACAAGTTTAAAGTCCTCTACTCCACCTGAATCTGAGTCTGGCCCATCCTGTTGTTGGGCTTCAACCTACCTTAAACTCACTGGTGGCTCCTCAATGTCCACTTGAATCCTGTCTTGACTGGAATATTCTACCTTAGTATTTGCCACGACTTTCACATCTGAGTATTTTCACACTGACTTCCCATCAAATACAACATCTCTAATGACAACCATCTTCCTCCTAATCAGATCCCACAACTTGTACCCCCTTCACACTTTTATTGTAGCCAATAAAGATGAACTATTTTAACTTGAAGTCAAGTTTAGAACGATCCTGACTTGAAATACGCACATATGTCGGACACCCAAAAATCCTCAAATTACTCAGATCAATATGATTACCTGTCCACACCTCCTCTGAAATATTTCCATCCAATGAAGAACGTGGTTCTCTATTTACTAGATATCATTCCAAACATTTTGAAAGACTAACACTCAACCAAAGGCACCTTGCCTTCTCCATCATAGTCTTGTTTATTCTATCTGCAACACCATTTAGTTATGTGTCTTCCTCACAGAAACGTGCATCTGGATTCTATTCTCCTCACAAAAATGCATGAACTTATTTTTAGTGTATTAAGTTTCATTATCAGACGCAAATACTTTATTTTTCTCCCTGTCTGGTTCTCAACCTCTGCCTTCCAAAGTTTGAACTTGGAAAAGACCTTAGATTTATATTTCAAAAAATAAACTCAGACCTTACGAGAAAAATTGTCAATGAATGTCACAAAGTACCTAAGACCCCAAACTAATGGATCTTTTGTAGGCCCTTAGATTTCAAAATGGACATAGTCTAATATTCCCTTGGTCTTGTATTGCCATATCTTGAAACAAACTCTTCACTGTTTCCGAAAAACACAATAATTGCACAATCCAATTGTGCAATTGCGAATGACCTTCAACAAATATCTCTTATGTAGTTCCATCATTGCACATTCACTGAGATGACCCAAACGCATGTTCCACATTTTGGTTGTATCATGATCGGTCTCAACAGATGCTACATCACTAATAATGTGTGCTCTTTAACAACGTATAAATGTTGTCTACATTCCTCATTTCCCTCATCAATCTCATTGAACCCTTGCTAACCCTCATGATGTCTCTGTCATACCCCAAAATTTGCCCATTAATATTTCAAGACATTTTGCAAGGCATTCCGACTCATATATAACACTGATCTTGAAGAAACAAAGGCCCAGCTCACGGATGGCCCAATCCAGAAAATGGCCCAAACTGGCCTGTTCGCTACGCGCTCGCCTAGCGAAGCTGACAGACAACAAAAATTTCGGGCTTCATTCTGAGCCCAAAAAAAAAAAAAAAAAAAAAAAAAAGAGAAATTTTTTTTTTAATTAATTAATTAATTAAATAATTAAAATAAATAAATAAATAAAATATAACAAATTATTTTGGACTTGGGTCTCCCTCATTCCAAGCCCATTACCCACGAAATTAGTCTATAAATACTGAAGTTTCAGTAGGGGAGTTACACTTGGAGTTACACTGGGAGATTCACTGGGGAAAAAAAAGAGGAGAAGAACGAATAGAAGTTTTGGCATAGGAACCCTGCCTACCCGGAGAATTCAGAGTAAAGAAACCCTGAAGGCAGCCCATCTGCACCGAAGCCATCGCCGTCCAATTCCCGCTGCCTAACTTATTCCGATACTACAAGTGGTCAATCCCTTCAACCTTGAATTGGCAAACAGGTTTGCGTATCTCTATTGTTTATACTTTCAATTGGCCATATCTACATATATAATGCATCATGATTAAATGTTGATATATAATTTGCTTTCGTATGGGAATTTAAATATGCCTGAATACCCTGAATGTTTGATCATGTTATTCCTGTGATAAAATGCCATAAAATTCAAAGTTCCTAACGTGGGGCTGTTTTCAAATTCAAAATCCGTGGCCGCTCGCTAGCACCTCGCTAGGCGAGCCTGGGGCGAGTATTCTCCTGGCCTTCGCTAGGCGAGGCAGAGGCGAACGAGACAGTAGCTGACTTTTCTATTCTGTTTTTTTTTTTATGTTTTATCATAGCCATGCATTATTCATCCTATCCTATTTATTGTTGTGATATTTCTCCGGTGTAATCTTCGATTGCACCCTGATTTGGTGTTCTGACATGTTTTTTTTTTTTTTTTTTTTCGTAAAGGTTCGCATATCCCAGGAAAAGGTTATTGGCTAGGTATTCCACTTTAGTTGTGGGATACCCTTGTGGAGTTTCACCCTAAATTATTTTTAATGTATTAATTTCTAATGTATTAATTTTTTTTAATATATTATTTTAATAATTTTAATGTGGAGTTTCATCCTAATTATATAATTAATTGTAAAACTTTGCCTTTGAATAAGTGATCTTGGACCTCTCTTTGTTGCCTTACGATTACGATATTACGGTCATGTCCCGCGAACGTGGGGATACCCTTAGCAAAGACCCTTCGGTTAAATCATCATAAAATAAATTATAGTCCCTCGGATGTTGCCTTCGAATATACAACTTTGTCCCTCGATGACCCTCTGATGTTGCCTACGGTTAAAAGATGATAGTCCCTTTGAATGCTAAGGTATCCTCGTAACTGTTGCCTTCAATGACCAATCGATGACCCTACGATGACCCTTTTACATCCAAAGGATAAAACTACTTATTTCTCAATAATAAGGACAGTTTTACCCTCATAAGGATAGGAAATACTCATAAAGACCTTGGGTCGGTATAACTCTTAATTGCTGGCTCACAACCTAAAACATTTTTCACACCTCACACCTTTCAAAATACCTTCAGAAAATCACCACTTGGTATACATTCATACTAGAATCATTACCGAGTTATATTTTTCTAAACAATTTTCAAAACTAAACGAGATAATCACTTTGTATACATTCATACAAGAATCATTACAAAGTTAAATTCTCTTTTCAAAACAATTTTCTAAACAATTCACAAACACTTTTTTTTAGACAAAAATAATATAAGTGATCGAGCAATTAAGAGCCCATGGATAACCATGGATACAAAGGGTGCTAACACCTTCCCTTTGTATAATGTACCTCCCGAACCCAAAATCTAAATTAAGGTTTTTCCTGTTCTTTTCCACCTTTCCTTATTGGATAAAAGAAAAGTCGGTGGCGACTCTTGCTAACCGCGACATTGCGATTAAAACCACAAAAGTCCAGTTCACCGTATGACAGAACTGGCGACTCTGCTGGGGAGCCTAAATATTTAAAAAGAGAGGTTACCTTAAAAACAAGATCACTTATTCAATTTGTCTGATTTATTTTTAAGGGATTGCTTGGGTATGTTATGCTTGAGTGAAAGATCCTACACCCGGATCTAGTGTACCTTAGGTAAGTAGCAAGAGATCATCGCGACTGTCCGGCGTATACTGGAATGGTCAAAATGATGGCTACGGTTAATGTGGCACTTTGGATGTCCTGATGTTCCTCATGTTAGTTGAGGAAATATTTGGCATTCGCGTGGTGTCATAAAAGCATTAACCAGACCTTTAGAACCCTAATTGACTCATCCTGGCCATTAGAAAGTAGTGAGATAACTGGCTTCGGTTCCGACTGGAGTTGGTTGAGACTCGATACTACACTCTTTGAGATTGGACTTTAGGGAAGCTTCGGTCAACCACTTGGTGTTGCACTGAAGTGGACTTAAGGAAAGGTCAATGATTTGAGATCCTTCTAGAACCCGGTTACTATTCTAAGACAGGTTGAACCAACCAAACTTCAGTGGGGAGGGTATTTACCTATGGAACTCACGCAAGCCTTAAAACCTAGGAATATTGTTGTGTGACTTGCTTGTGCTTGTTATTTATCTAACAACATAACATCATAACATCATAACATCATGGCATTGTACTAACCATTTCAAGGATTTAGGGATTTAACTCTGCTAAAAAAAAACAAAAACAAAAGCAAAAACAAAAGAGAAAGAAAAAAAAAGCTCTTTTTGTTAGTTTATGCAAAGTTAAATCCCGAAAGTCCTTGAAAACATTTCATACATTGCATTGCATCGCATAACAGGTATTCTAAAGGATCAGTGTTCTCACGATTTTCCTATCAAACAGATTCCAGCAGATTCAAACAGATTGAACAATGGCTCTCGAACAAACTGTCAAAGATCTCCAGGCCCAGAATGCTCAATTCCAGGAAATGATGCTGAGCTTATCTAAGGGGCAGGAAGAACTGAAAGCTCTTTTGATGGAGAAGAAGAAGGACCAGAAACCTGTGGGTTACATCAACCCGGGGAGAAGGCTTAAGGGACAGGTTACAGGAGTCAAGATTAGAATTCCGAAGGATTCAGAAGAAGAGACCGAGAATGATTCGGAAGATGAGAATCCTAATCTCGTCAATTCTGAGGACGACGATGAAGATTATGAACATGAACAGTACTCTCCGAAGGATGATAAGTACAAGTTGCTGGAAGAACGTATGCTAGCTATGGAGGGGCAGAAAGTGCCCGGTCTGGATTTCGAAAACTTGGGTCTGGTCTCTGATGTGGTCATTCCCCGCAAATTCAAGGTTCCCATTTTCACTAAGTATGATGGTGCCTCTTGTCCTCAGATGCATCTAAGGGCTTATGTGAGAAAGATTCAGCCGCACACTACTGATAAGAAACTGTGGATCCATTTCTTCCAAGAGAGTCTGTCTGGCACACAGTTAGAGTGGTATTATCAGCTTGAGAGCTCTAACATCCGCACATGGACTGATTTAGCAACAACTTTCTACAAGCACTACCAGTATAATTCTGAGTTAGCGCCTACTCGGCTACAGCTACAAAATATGACTATGGGCTCTAAAGAAAGTTTCAAAGAATATGCTCAAAAGTGGAGAGATTTGGCTGGCAGAGTCAAACCCCCTATGACTGATCGAGAGTTAGTGGACATGTTCATGGGTACACTGACTGGCCCATTCTACAGCCATCTACTGGGAAGTTCCTCGTCAGGTTTCACTGAACTTATCTTGACAGGTGAACGGGTTGAAAGCGGCATTCGAAGTGGAAAGATACAGGCAGCTACTTCTGCAAGCACCAAAAAGTCCTATCAGGGAAAGAATGAATCAAATGCTGTGTACAGTGAGAGGAAGCATAACAAGAAGAATCGTGACCATACTGTTGGGGCAGTTACAATTGCCGCACCGCCATCTCAGAACTTCCAACACAGACAAGACAGGTCGAGAAGACAGTTTACCAAGATCAATATGACTTTAACCCAAGCACTGCAGAGTATGTTAAAGGCCAATTTGATTACCCTCAGAGGCCCTCCTGCAAATCCCAACACTACTTCTCCTCGTTATAATCCCAACGCCAGGTGTGCCTATCACTCCGATAGCCCCGGGCATGATACGAATGATTGCTGGTTGTTGAAGAACAAGATTCAGGATATGATCGACGCTGGAGAAATTGAATTTGATCCTCCGGCGACCCCCAATGTCATCACAGCACCTATGCCTAATCATGACCAGAATGTTAATGTTGTGGACGACAATTCTCACGTTACTGACGTTGCTGATTTAGCATCTCCTCTCCTGATCGTTAAGAAGAATTTATTGCAAGCTGGTTTATTTCCAGGTTGTGCTGAAGATTGCGATCTCTGTGTACTCCGACCCAATGATTGTTTGAAGTTGAAGAACGGCATTCAACGGCTGATGGATGATCGTACAATTCTATTTGAAAGGGTTCCTAAGGTGGACAACTCTATTGAAGAGGTATCTGTGATTGCTAGGTCCAAAGCTCCAGTGAAGATTACCGCTACTAGAGTGCCTGTGAAGATTACCGCTGAGCCCAAAGTGGCTCCCCTGATTATTACCGCACCTGGCCCCGTGCCATATTCCTCCAGCAAAGCTATTCCGTGGAACTATGGAGGCGACGTTTACATCCATGGCATAAAGCAAGTTGGTAGTTCTGCTAATCCTAATGATATTGTGGGGACTAGTAAAGTTACTCGAAGTGGAAGGATCTACTCCCCAGAAATCTCACCTCCCGCTCCCGAAATTCGAGGAAAAAGACCAGTCAATCCTCCTCAGTCAGAGACATCGGTCGAAGTTACTTCTGAAGATGTTGCCAAACAGGAAATGGAAGAGATGCTGAAAATCATCCGTAAGAGCGATTTTGATGTAGTGGAACAATTGGGGCATACTCCGTCTAAAATCTCAATGTTGTCCTTGTTATTATCCTCTGAATCCCATGCCAATGCATTGATGAAATTCTTGAAGACCGCTCATGTGCCTCAAGAAACATCCGTCGATCAATTCGAACATTATGTTGCTAATTTGACTGTTGACAATGGCCTAGGCTTTTCCGATGCTGACCTGACGCCAGCAGGAAAGAATC
This sequence comes from Lathyrus oleraceus, assembly GCF_024323335.1. NCBI lineage: Eukaryota > Viridiplantae > Streptophyta > Magnoliopsida > Fabales > Fabaceae > Lathyrus > Lathyrus oleraceus. The sequence continues at coordinate 34,165,804 of NC_066583.1, read as the reverse complement.
ACAATAAAGCTCTGCATATCTCCATCGAGTGTGAGGGGATCACCCTGGCTCACGTGTTGATCGACAACGGCTCTTCCTTGAATGTGCTCCCGAAAGCTGTACTCGATAAATTTGACTACAAAGGCATTGAACTGAAACCTAGTGATGTTGTGGTGCGTGCTTACGATGGTGCGAAGAGTGTTGTCTATGGTGAAGTGGTTCTCCCTATCAAGATAGGACCTCAAGTCTTCAACACTACCTTTCACGTGATGGACATTCGTCCCGCCTACTCCTGCTTGTTGGGGCGCCCTTGGATCCATGGGGCAGGTGCGGTAGCTTCGTCGCTTCATCAAAAGCTGAAGTATCCAATAGCAGGCATGGTTGTCACTGTATGTGGAGAAGAAGAGTATATTGTCAGTAGTGTGCAAGCCTTCAAATACGTCGAGATGGATGGTGAATTCTTTGAGACTCCTTCTCAGTCATTTGAAGTGGTTCCTCCACCCAGTCCTGTCCTTAAGCCAACTCCCCTTGTGCCCAAGGTTGTTCGTGCTCCCCCTGTCATGATCTCTCTGAAAGATGCTCAAGCCGCGATTGAAAATGGTGATCGTGCTGGTTGGGGTCAACTGATCAATGTACCGTACAAGTCTGATAAAGCTGGCCTGGGGTTTAACTCTGGAAAGATAGTCAAAAATCAGATTAATGCTATGGAAGATGCTGATAGTGATTGCGACTTGGATAGCTGGATTTTCCCAACAATTGGTGACGGACTCAACAATTGGAAGACTGAAGACATTATCCCGATTTCCTTTAGTCAGGAGTAATTGTTATTGTTTATTCTAGAATTGCAAATTTTAATTTTCTTTTACAATCAAACTTCTTAAAGCATTGTGTCTATGCCCGAGGCACAATGGCTAATTTGTTAGGGTTTTTGTCATTTTCATAAGCATATTTATATTCAATAAATCAATGGACGTTTTGCATTCAAATATTGCGCTCTTTGTCTTTCCTATTATCTTTCAAACAAGCTATGTTTTCTTACACACACGCACGTAACGAATTGCAGATCCCTATCCACTCTGGATCCTGTTGATAATAGTTCTACTACTGTTCATTATGACTTTGAAAATCCGATCTACCGAGCCGAAGATGGAAGTGAGGAAGATTGTGAAGTACCTGAAGAACTTGCCAGACTGTTACTACAAGAAGAAAGGACTATACAGCCGCATGAGGAGTCAGTTGAGACTGTAAATCTGGGTACCGAGGTGGACAAGAGAGAAGTCAAAATAGGAGCAGGCTTGGAAAGCAGTATCAAGGAAGATTGATTCAGATGCTACATGACTATGTGGAGATTTTTGCTTGGTCTTACGAAGACATGCCAGGGCTGGATACCGATATAGTAGTGCATCGTTTGCCGACGAAGGAAGATTGTCGTCCTGTTAAGCAAAAGGTTCGTCGCATGCGTCCTGAAATGTCCGAGAAAATCAAGGCCGAAGTCATGAAACAATTCGATGCTGGTTTTCTGGCGGTTACTTCTTATCCTCAATGGGTTGCTAATGTGGTACCAGTGCCAAAGAAGGATGGTAAGGTGCGAATGTGTGTGGATTACAGAGATTTGAATAGAGCGAGTCCCAAGGATGATTTCCCACTGCCACACATTGATGTTCTGGTAGACAACACCGCTCAACACAAGGTATTCTCCTTCATGGATGGATTCTCGGGTTATAACCAGATCAAAATGGCACCTGAGGACATGGAGAAGACTACGTTTGTGACGCAATGGGGCACCTTCTGTTATAAAGTAATGCCGTTTGGTTTAAAGAACGCAGGAGCAACGTACCAGCGTGCTATGGTGGTTTTGTTCCATGACATGATCCATCATGAAATAGAAGTATATGTGGACGATATGATAGCCAGGTCTCATACTGAAGAAGAACATCTCGATCATTTATACAAACTGTTTGAGAGGCTGAAGAAATACAAGTTGAGATTGAACACGAACAAATGCACCTTTGGAGTAAGATCTGGTAAACTCTTGGGCTTTATTGTCAGTGGTAAAGGTATTAAGGTCGACCCAGCCAAGGTGAGAGCTATTCAAGAGATGCCAGTTCCCCGTACGGATAAAGAAGTCAGAGGTTTCTTGGGACGTTTGAATTACATTTCCCGATTTATTTCCCATTTGACCGCTACTTGCAAACCCATCTTCAAGTTACTGAGAAAAAATCAAGAGATGATATGGAATGATGAATGTCAAGAAGCTTTCGACAAAATCAAGAAGTACCTCCAAGAACCTCCAATTCTGGTGCCACCAGTTGAGGGAAGACCTCTAATCATGTATTTAACCGTTTTAGAAAACTCAATGGGGTGCGTGTTGGGACAACATGACGAGTCCGGTCGAAAAGAGTATGCCATATACTACCTTAGCAAAAAGTTTACCGACTGTGAAACAAGATACTCACTGCTCGAGAAAACTTGCTGTGCTTTGGCCTGGGCTGCTCGCCGACTAAGACAGTATATGTTGAATCACACCACTTTGTTGATTTCTAAGATGGATCCTATCAAATACATATTTGAGAAACCCGCCCTCTCCGGAAGAATAGCAAGATGGCAGATGATTTTAACAGAGTATGATATCCAGTATACCACCCAAAAAGCAATCAAAGGAAGCGTGCTAGCTGATCATTTGGCTCATCAGGCCGTGAATGATTATCAGTCTATGAATTTTGAGTTCCCAGATGAGGATGTCATGCTTGTTACTGATTATGAAGAACCTGGACCGAATGAAGGACCCGAAGTGGGATCCCGATGGACTATGGTTTTTGATGGATCGTCTAACGCATTGGGCAACGGTATTGGCGTCGTGATCATTTCCCCCAAGGGTGGCCATACGCCTTTCACCGCTAGACTATGTTTTGAGTGTACCAACAATATGGCTGAGTATGAAGCATGTATTTTGGGACTCAGAGCTGCTATAGACCTGAGAATCAAGTTTTTGAGGGTATGGAGACTCAGCCTTAGTAATCAGTCAGGTCAAAGGAGAATGGGACACTAAACATCCGAATCTCATCCCTTATCGAGAACGGGTGTTGACATTAATCCCATACTTTGAAGAGATCACATTCGAATATATTCCACGAGAGGAGAACCAGTTGGCAGACGCATTAGCTACCATGTCATCTATGTTCAGAGTCAGATGGGACAATGAAGCTCCCCGGATTACCATTGAACGACTAGACGAACCAGCATATTGTTATGAACTTAACGCTGATGAAGTAGAAGAGAAGCCTTGGTACCACGAGATAAAAAGATATTTAGAAGCTCAAGAATACCCTGAAGGGACATCCATCAATGACAGGAAATTTCTGAGGAAGTTCTCCGCTAAATTCTTTTTGAGTAATGGAATATTGTACAAACGTAACCATGATTCGACTTTGCTTCGCTGTGTGGATAGAAAGGAATCAGAGAAGATTATGGAAGACATGCACGACGGTATCTTTGGGACTCATTCTAGTGGACATACAATGGCCAAGAAGATTCTGAGGTCAGGGTATTATTGGTCTACCATGGAAACTGATTGCCACCATCACTCCAGAACTTGTCATAAGTGCCAGATCTATGCGGATAAAGTACATGTGCCTCCTGCTCCATTAAACGTGTTGACCGCGCCGTGGCCCTTTGCAATGTGGGGCATTGATGTGATTGGCGAAATTAAACCTACCGCCTCTAATGGACATCGTTTCATCCTTGTTGCTATTGATTACTTCACAAAGTGGGTGGAGGCAGCCTCATTTGCTTCTGTTACTAAGAATGTGGTGGCACGATTCATCAAGAACAGCCTCATCTGCCGATACGGCGTCCCTGAGAGGATTATCACTGACAATGGCACTAATTTGAACAACAAGATGATTACTGAACTCTGCACGCAGTTCAAAATAAAACACCATAACTCTTCTCCGTACCGGCCAAAGATGAACGGCGCTGTAGAAGCGGCTAATAAGAATATTAAGAAGATTATACAAAAGATGACGGTAACATACAAAGACTGGCATGAGATGTTACCATTTGCTCTTCATGGTTATCGTACTTCGGTACGAACTTCGACAGGGGCAACTCCTTTCTCTTTAGTCTACAGAATGGAAGCCGTTTTACCAGTAAGGTTCAGATTCCCTCTCTAAGGATCATGAAAGAGGCGGGCTTAGACGAAGACGAATGGATTCAGACTCGACTCGATCAGATAAATTTGATGGATGAGAAGAGACTTGCGGCTGTATGTCACGGGCAGATATATCAGAAGCGCATGACCAGGGCATTCAACAAAAAGGTCAAGAGACAAGTGTATCAAATTGGCGACTTGGTAATCAAACGCATCATCCTACCACAAACTGACCCCAGAGGCAAATGGACTCCCACATACGAAGGGCCATTTGTAGTTAAGAAGGTATTCTCAGGTGGAGCCATGATACTCGCTACAATGGAGGGTGAAGACTTCCCACATCCCGTGAACGCGGACATAGTTAAAAAATACTACGCATAAAAGAGACCCGCTAGATCGACGTATCTAGGCAAAAGTAAGGGCATCCCGGCGAACCAAAAGGGTTCGGGCAAAAATTAGGGATATATAAAAAAAAATGTACACCCGGCAAGTCGAAAACCTGAAAAGGCGGCTTGGGCAAAAAGGGTATCCTGGTGGACTGAAAACCTGAAAAGGCGGTCCAGGCAAAAATTAGGGATTAAAGCGTATGACTATGTCCCGTTCTTAGTCAACTTCATCCAAGTTCAAGGGACTGAACAAGCCAATCACTTCCATCCGACAGCAGGGGATGAAATGCTTGAAGACATAATGACAGTAGTAGACTTAAAATCAATAGGACTTCTTCCACATAGCTTTCTCTTTGTTTTCGACAATTTCCTCTTACTAGGATTTCTGTCTCCTTGTACACAAATTGCCTGTTTATAGGCCTTCTTTCAAAATCAATACAACCTTCTTTCAAAAGATGCTTTTGTTTTTTCTTTTTCTGTTTTGTTTGCGTAAACGCCCATTGATTTAATTTGAATTAATATATGCATTTGAATATGACCAATGTTTACCAAAATACATGCATAGAATAGCAATAGCAATTACTACAAGACTTCAGGATCGAGGATAAGGTCTAACCATGCTTCCAATGAATCCGCTACCAATTCTCTTCCCCAGCAAGCCTATTTTTCCCAGAAGAAATTGGCAGTATTCCCCGGCACAGCCAGCTATTCCCCAACAGAGGTCGGCATCGCCAGACAGGCTGATCATCTCATCCATCTCCAGCCCGACTCTGCTGAATATTTCCACCATCAGACAGAAATCAAGCATCCCCAGCCGAGAAAGGGTCATCGACACAAATGTCTCAAATCAGTAGATGGGGATTTATTTTCCCCAGTAGAGTCCCCAAGCAGAACTTCTCATACGCATAGCTCATTCATTACATCCTTTCACAGCATACACATGCATACAACATTCACATTTATTTTAGCATAACACGAAACATCTCATGCATCATGACATAGCATGAAGCTAACTTTTCTTTGCAGGTTATTTATCCTCCTGATATAGTCAAAATAAAAGGTTCATTCAGACAGACACCTTTATCAATCACATTCAAGATTCAGATACATATTTCAAATACAGTTCATGGGAACATTCATTCTGACAACACTTCGATATCCTCCTAATGATGGCATCTTTAAGCCCATCCCAGACATTTATTGCAAGTACAACATATACAGGTTATCAGATACAGCCTAACGTACGGTTCATTCTGATTCAGCCCAACATATGACTTCTTCAGCAACTCCAATGCGGTCTAACGTACGACCCATTTGGACCTTCAAATCCTCGGATACTGCCTAGCATACGGTATGTTCAGGGGTGTAGTCTAGCGTACGACTACTTTCTTCTTCGGATACAGCCTAACGTACGGCTCATTCTGCAACTCAGATACGATCTAGCGTACGATCCATTCTGAACTCCAGCAACTCCAACGCGGTCTAACGTACGACCCGTTTGGATCTTACAACCCTCAGATGCTACCTAACGTACGGTACATTTCTGAAGTGTAGTCTGGCGTACGACTACCGCTTTCATCATCAGATGCGGCCTAACAGACGACTCATTCTGCGACGGTCTGACGTACGACCCGTTCGGATGTCCATCCCCTCAGATGCTACCTAACATACGGTACATTTCTGAAGTGTAGTCTAACGTACGACTACCCCTTTCGTCATCAGATTCAGCCTAACGTACGGCTCATTCTGCAACTCAGATACGATCTAGCGTATGGTCCATTCTGACCCTTTATCCCCAACAGCATATGACACACTCCGACTCCCCAGCGAAGTCGGCAGCCTAATGGATGACTCATTTTACGGTCTAACGTACGACCCAGTGTGGCACCCATGTCTTCAAATTGGCCTAATATACGGCGCGATCTGAAGCTTTCGTCATCAAACCTCCCGGATGGCACCTTTAAGCCCATCTCCATCAAGACCAACTGTCGATTCTCAAGTGCAAATTTTTGGGGCATTCTAGTGTTCAATAATCTTCCACCTCCAGACCACGAATGGCGTACACACCATTCTAACTCTCTCGGTCCAAGAATATTGAACAGGGGCAGCTGTCATACCCCAAAATTTGCCCATTAATATTTCAAGACATTTTGCAAGGCATTCCGACTCATATATAACACTGATCTTGAAGAAACAAAGGCCCAGCTCACGGATGGCCCAATCCAGAAAATGGCCCAAACTGGCCTGTTCGCTACGCGCTCGCCTAGCGAAGCTGACAGACAACAAAAATTTCGGGCTTCATTCTGAGCCCATTAGGTCACCATTATCACTATAAATACCAGCACTTCAGTAATAAAAAAAAAAAAAAAAAAAAGAAATTTTTTTTAATTAATTAATTAATTAATTAATTAAATAATTAAAATAAATAAATAAAATATAACAAATTATTTTGGACTTGGGTCTCCCTCATTCCAAGCCCATTACCCACGAAATCAGTCTATAAATACTGAAGTTTCAGTAGAGGAAAGGACACTTGGAGTTACACTGGGAGATTCACTGAAAAAAAAAAGAGGAGGAGAACAGAGAAGAACGAATAGAAGTTTTGGCATAGGAACCCTGCCTACCCGGAGAATTCAGAGTAAAGAAACCCTGAAGGCAGCCCATCTGCACCGAAGCCATCGCCGTCCAATTCCCGCTGCCTAACTTATTCCGATACTACAAGTGGTCAATCCCTTCAACCTTGAATTGGCAAACAGGTTTGCGTATCTCTATTGTTTATACTTTCAATTGGCCATATCTACATATATAATGCATCATGATAAAATGTTGATATATAATTTGCTTTCGTATGGGAATTTAAATATGCCTGAATACCCTGAATGTTTGACCATGTTATTCCTGTGATAAAATACCATAAAATTCAAAGTTCCTAACATGGGGCTGTTTTCAAATTCAAAATCCGTGGCCGCTCGCTAGCACCTCGCTAGGCGAGCCTGGGGCGAGTATTCGCCTGGCCTTCGCTAGGCGAGGCAGAGGCGAACGAGACAGTAGCTGACTTTTCTATTCTTTTTTTTATGTTTTATCATAGCCATGCATTATTCATCCTATCCTATTTATTGTTGTGATATTTCTCCGGTGTAATCTTCGATTGCACCCTGATTTGGTGTTCTGACATGTTTCTTTTTTTTTTGAGTTTCGTAAAGGTTCGTATATTCCAGGAAAAGGTTATTGGCTAGGTATTCCACTTTAGTTGTGGGATACCCTTGTGGAGTTTCACCCTAAATTAATTTTTAATGTATTAATTTCTAATGTATTAATTTTTTTTAATATATTATTTTTAATAATTTTAATGTGGAGTTTCATCCTAATTATATAATTAATTGTAAAACTTTGCCTTTGAATAAGTGATCTTGGACCTCTCTTTGTTGCCTTACGATTACGATATTACGGTCATGTCCCGCGAACGTGGGGATACCCTTAGCAAAGACCCTTCGGTTAAATCATCATAAAATAAATTATAGTCCCTCGGATGTTGCCTTCGAATATACAACTTTGTCCCTCGATGACCCTCCGATGTTGCCTACGGTTAAAAGATGATAGTCCCTTCGAATGCTAAGGTATCCTCGTAACTGTTGCCTTCAATGACCAATCGATGACCCTACGATGACCCTTTTACATCCAAAGGATAAAACTACTTATTTCTCAATAATAAGGACAGTTTTACCCTCATAAGGATAGGAAATACTCATAAAGACCTTGGGTCGGTATAACTCTTAATTGTTGGCTCACAATCTAAAAACAATTTTCACACCTCACACCTTTCAAAATATCTTTAGAAAATCACCACTTGGTATATATTCATACTAGAATCATTACCGAGTTATATTTTTCTAAACAATTTCCAAAACTAAACGAGATAACTACTTTGTATATATTCATACAAGAATCATTACAAAGTTAAATTCTCTTTTCAAAACAATTTTTCTAAACAATTCACAAACACTTTTTTTTAGACAAAAATAATATAAGTGATCGAGCAATTAAGAGCCCATGGATAACCATGGATACAAAGGGTGCTAACACCTTCCCTTTGTATAATGTACCTCCCGAACCCAAAATCTAAATTAAGGTTTTTCCTGTTCTTTTCCACCTTTCCTTATTGGATAAAAGAAAAGTCGGTGGCGACTCTTGCTAACCGCGACATTGCGATTAAAACCACAAAAAAGTCCAGTTCACCGTATGACAGGGTCAACTGATCAATGTACCGTACAAGTCTGATAAAGCTGGCCTGGGGTTTAACTCTGGAAAGATAGTCAAAAATCAGATTAATGCTATGGAAGATGCTGATAGTGATTGCGACTTGGATAGCTGGATTTTCCCAACAATTGGTGACGGACTCAACAATTGGAAGACTGAAGACATTATCCCGATTTCCTTTAGTCAGGAGTAATTGTTATTGTTTATTCTAGAATTGCAAATTTTAATTTTCTTTTACAATCAAACTTCTTAAAGCATTGTGTCTATGCCCGAGGCACAATAGCTAATTTGTTAAGGGTTTTGTCATTTTCATAAGCATATTTATATTCAATAAATCAATGGACGTTTTGCATTCAAATATTGCGCTCTTTGTCTTTCCTATTATCTTTCAAACGAGCTATGTTTTCTTACACACACGCACGTAACGAATTGCAGATCCCTATCCACTCTGGATCCTGTTGATAATAGTTCTACTACTGTTCATTATGACTTTGAAAATCCGATCTACCGAGCCGAAGATGGAAGTGAGGAAGATTGTGAAGTACCTGAAGAACTTGCCAGAATGTTACTACAAGAAGAAAGGACTATACAGCCGCATGAGGAGTCAGTTGAGACTGTAAATCTGGGTACCGAGGTGGATAAGAGAGAAGTCAAAATAGGAGCAGGCTTGGAAATCAGTGTCAAAAGAAGATTGATTCAAATGCTACATGACTATGTGGAGATTTTTGCTTGGTCTTACGAAGACATGCCAGGGCTGGATACCGATATAGTAGTGCATCGTTTGCCGACGAAGGAAGATTGTCGTCCTGTTAAGCAAAAGGTTCGTCGCATGCGTCCTGAAATGTCCGAGAAAATCAAGGCCGAAGTCATGAAACAATTCGATGCTGGTTTTCTGGCGGTTACTTCTTATCCTCAATGGGTTGCTAATGTGGTACCAGTGCCAAAGAAGGATGGTAAGGTGCGAATGTGTGTGGATTACAGAGATTTGAATAGAGCGAGTCCCAAGGATGATTTCCCACTGCCACACATTGATGTTCTGGTAGACAACACCGCTCAACACAAGGTATTCTCCTTCATGGATGGATTCTCGGGTTATAACCAGATCAAAATGGCACCTGAGGACATGGAGAAGACTACGTTTGTGACGCAATGGGGCACCTTCTGTTATAAAGTAATGCCGTTTGGTTTAAAGAACGCAGGAGCAACGTACCAGCGTGCTATGGTGGTTTTGTTCCATGACATGATCCATCATGAAATAGAAGTATATGTGGACGATATGATAGCCAGGTCTCATACTGAAGAAGAACATCTCGATCATTTATACAAACTGTTTGAGAGGCTGAAGAAATACAAGTTGAGATTGAACCCGAACAAATGCACCTTTGGAGTAAGATCTGGTAAACTCTTGGGCTTTATTGTCAGTGGTAAAGGTATTGAGGTCGACCCAGCCAAGGTGAGAGCTATTCAAGAGATGCCAGTTCCCCGTACGGATAAAGAAGTCAGAGGTTTCTTGGGACGTTTGAATTACATTGCCCGATTTATTTCCCATTTGACCGCTACTTGCAAACCCATCTTCAAGTTACTGAGAAAAAATCAAGAGATGATATGGAATGATGAATGTCAAGAAGCTTTCGACAAAATCAAGAAGTACCTCCAAGAACCTCCAATTCTGGTGCCACCAGTTGAGGGAAGACCTCTAATCATGTATTTAACCGTTTTAGAAAACTCAATGGGGTGCGTGTTGGGACAACATGACGAGTCCGGTCGAAAAGAGTATACCATATACTACCTTAGCAAAAAGTTTACCGACTGTGAAACAAGATACTCACTGCTCGAGAAAACTTGCTGTGCTTTGGCCTGGGCTGCTCGCCGACTAAGACAGTATATGTTGAATCACACCACTTTGTTGATTTCTAAGATGGATCCTATCAAATACATATTTGAGAAACCCGCCCTCTCCGGAAGAATAGCAAGATGGCAGATGATTTTAACAGAGTATGATATCCAGTATACCACCCAAAAAGCAATCAAAGGAAGCGTGCTAGCTGATCATTTGGCTCATCAGGCCGTGAATGATTATCAGTCTATGAATTTTGAGTTCCCAGATGAGGATGTCATGCTTGTTACTGATTATGAAGAACCTGGACCGAATGAAGGACCCGAAGTGGGATCCCGATGGACTATGGTTTTTGATGGATCGTCTAACGCATTGGGCAACGGTATTGGCGTCGTGATCATTTCCCCCAAGGGTGGCCATACGCCTTTCACCGCTAGACTATGTTTTGAGTGTACCAACAATATGGCTGAGTATGAAGCATGTATTTTGGGACTCAGAGCTGCTATAGACCTGAGAATCAAGTTTTTGAGGGCGTATGGAGACTCAGCCTTAGTAATCAGTCAGGTCAAAGGAGAATGGGACACTAAACATCCGAATCTCATCCCTTATCGAGAACGGGTGTTGACATTAATCCCATACTTTGAAGAGATCACATTCGAATATATTCCACGAGAGGAGAACCAGTTGGCAGACGCATTAGCTACCATGTCATCTATGTTCAGAGTCAGATGGGACAATGAAGCTCCCCGGATTACCATTGAACGACTAGACGAACCAGCATATTGTTATGAACTTAACGCTGATGAAGTAGAAGAGAAGCCTTGGTACCACGAGATAAAAAGATATTTAGAAGCTCAAGAATACCCTGAAGGGACATCCATCAATGACAGGAAATTTCTGAGGAAGTTCTCTGCTAAATTCTTTTTGAGTAATGGAATATTGTACAAACGTAACCATGATTCGACTTTGCTTCGCTGTGTGGATAGAAAGGAATCAGAGAAGATTATGGAAGACATGCACGACGGTATCTTTGGGACTCATTCTAGTGGACATACAATGGCCAAGAAGATTCTGAGGTCAGGGTATTATTGGTCTACCATGGAAACTGATTGCCACCATCACTCCAGAACTTGTCATAAGTGCCAGATCTATGCGGATAAAGTACATGTGCCTCCTGCTCCATTAAACGTGTTGACCGCGCCGTGGCCCTTTGCAATGTGGGGCATTGATGTGATTGGCGAAATTAAACCTACCGCCTCTAATGGACATCGTTTCATCCTTGTTGCTATTGATTACTTCACAAAGTGGGTGGAGGCAGCCTCATTTGCTTCTGTTACTAAGAATGTGGTGGCACGATTCATCAAGAACAGCCTCATCTACCGATACGGCGTCCCTGAGAGGATTATCACTGACAATGGCACTAATTTGAACAACAAGATGATTACTGAACTCTGCACGCAGTTCAAAATAAAACACCATAACTCTTCTCCGTACCGGCCAAAGATGAACGGCGCTGTAGAAGCGGCTAATAAGAATATTAAGAAGATTATACAAAAGATGACGGTAACATACAAAGACTGGCATGAGATGTTACCATTTGCTCTTCATGGTTATCGTACTTCGGTACGAACTTCGACAGGGGCAACTCCTTTCTCTTTAGTCTACAGAATGGAAGCCGTTTTACCAGTAGAGGTTCAGATTCCCTCTCTAAGGATCATGAAAGAGGCGGGCTTAGACGAAGACGAATGGATTCAGACTCGACTCGATCAGATAAATTTGATGGATGAGAAGAGACTTGCGGCTGTATGTCACGGGCAGATATATCAGAAGCGCATGACCAGGGCATTCAACAAAAAGGTCAAGAGACAAGTGTATCAAATTGGCGACTTGGTAATCAAACGCATCATCCTACCACAAACTGACCCCAGAGGCAAATGAACTCCCACATACGAAGGGCCATTTGTAGTTAAGAAGGTATTCTCAGGTGGAGCCATGATACTCGCTACAATGAAGGGTGAAGACTTCCCACATCCCGTGAACGCGGACATAGTTAAAAAATACTACGCATAAAAGAGACCCGCTAGATCGACGTATCTAGGCAAAAGTAAGGGCATCCCGGCGAACCAAAAGGGTTCGGGCAAAAATTAGGGATATATAAAAAAAATGTACACCCGGCAAGTCGAAAACCTGAAAAGGCGGCTTGGGCAAAAAAGGGTATCCTGGTGGACTGAAAACCTGAAAAGGCGGTCCAGGCAAAAATTAGGGATTAAAGCGTATGACTATGTCCCGTTCTTAGTCAACTTCATCCAAGTTCAAGGGACTGAACAAGCCAATCACTTCCATCCGACAGCAGGGGATGAGATGCTTGAAGACATAATGACAGTAGTAGACTTAAAATCAATAGGACTTCTTCCACATAGCTTTCTCTTTGTTTTCAACAATTTCCTCTTACTAGGATTTCTGTCTCCTTGTACACAAATTGCCTGTTTATAGGCCTTCTTTCAAAATCAATACAACCTTCTTTCAAAAGATGCTTTTGTTTTTTTCTTTCTGTTTTGTTTGCGTAAACGCCCATTGATTTAATTTGAATTAATATATGCATTTGAATATGACCAATGTTTACCAAAATACATGCATAGAATAGCAATAGCAATTACTATAAGACTTCAGGATCGAGGATAAGGTCTAACCATGCTTCCAATGAATCCGCTACCAATTCTCTTCCCCAGCAAGCCTATTTTTCCCAGAAGAAATTGGCAGTATTCCCCGACACAGCCAGCTATTCCCCAACAGAGGTCGGCATCGCCAGACAGGCTGATCATCTCATCCATCTCCAGCCCGACTCTGCTGAATATTTCCACCATCAGACAGAAATCAAGCATCCCCAGCCGAGAAAGGGTCATCGACACAAATGTCTCAAATCAGTAGATGGGGATTTATTTTCCCCAGTAGAGTCCCCAAGCAGAACTTCTCATACGCATAGCTCATTCATTACATCCTTTCACAGCATACGCATGCATACAACATTCACATTTATTTTAGCATAACACGAAACATCTCATGCATCATGACATAGCATGAAGCTAACTTTTCTTTGCAGGTTATTTATCCTCCTGATATAGTCAAAATAAAAGGTTCATTCAGACAGACACCTTTATCAATCACATTCAAGATTCAGATACATATTTCAAATACAGTTCATGGGAACATTCATTCTGACAACACTTCGATATCCTCCTAATGATGGCATCTTTAAGCCCATCCCAGACATTTATTGCAAGTACAACATATACAGGTTATCAGATACAGCCTAACGTACGGTTCATTCTGATTCAGCCCAACATATGACTTCTTCAGCAACTCCAATGCGGTCTAACGTACGACCCATTTGGACCTTCAAATCCTCGGATACTGCCTAGCGTACGGTATGTTCAGGGGTGTAGTCTAGCGTACGACTACTTTCTTCTTCAGATACAGCCTATGTAACACCCCAAATATTGTTAGATTAATTTAATTATTATTTTAATATGATTATTGGAAGGTAAAGTGAATTATTCAATAATATTGGGAATTATTATTATTATTATAGATGTTATTTATTTTAATAATAATTAAATAAATAAAGTAATTGGAATATGAAGAGTGGAAGGGTAAAAGTGGAAATTGATATAAGAAGCCAAGTGAGGACTCAGAGTTGTTTTCACGTATTCTGCATCAGAGTCAGAGAAAAGGGAGAAACGCTGAGGAAAAAGAGAAGGAAGAGGAAAAGGCCAAAGACTGCTCAGAGCTTCCTTCAATCCAAAGAGGTAAGGGGTCTGAATCTTATTAAACGATAATATGCGAGCAAATTTATGATATCGGTTGGATTGTTAATGAATTTTGGGGATTTTAGGGAGATTGGAAAAGTTGGGGTTTTGATGGAAAATTCTCCGATCTGTGAGTTCTGTTGCGTTATATGCACTGTAATCGAAGTATGTTGTGTATATATGACTGTTAAATGTCAATTTTGGGTTGTTAGCTGTGGGGTACGGGTTATGGCGAGTAGAGAAGCAAAGCTGCGCTGATTTCTGCAGCAGAGGGTTCTGTTCGCGCGCGATTCGCGGCGCGAAGCCCAGTTCGCGGCGCGAACTGGGCAGGATTGAGAGGAGTTCTGTAATTCATTGTTCGCGGCGCGAACCCTGCTTCGCGGCGCGTACTGAAGCGAAATGAATTGTTCGCGACGCGATCCTTCGTTCGCGGCGCGAACTGTGTTGTATTGGAGAGTTCGCGGCGCGTCCCTATGTTGGCGGCGCGAACTGGAGAAATGCAGAAGTTAATGTTGGTGGGTTTTGAGTACGTTGAGTTGCGAGACTCTTAGTAAGTCGCTGTAGTTGTATTATAAACAATTAATAGTGATTATATGATTGTGTATGAAGTGTTTATGATGATGAGATGTTGAAATTACGTGTTAGTTACGAATGTGTTATGTGACGATGTGATATCGTTAGGATGTTGTTGTTGTTTTGTTGAGTTGTATGTCATGCTATTAATGATGATGATAACGTGACTATATGATGTTGTTGTTGTTATGTTGATTATGATGCATGTTTGATGTGCATGCATTCATGAAAGGCCGATGCCTAGTGATGAACGGACTGAGTTCCAATGATGTTGTTGACTCCGGGCTTGTTGAGAGGCTTGGTTCCTTGCGGGGAACTCGGATTCTATGGTGATGAATCTGGGAGTGGTGATCCTGTAGTTGGTCACAAAATGGGTATACCGAGTCGTGTTGAGTCATGCATGGGTGTGTGCATTGCATTTGATGTGTTGTTTTGTTGATGTTCATGAGTTTGTTGATTATGATAATGATGATGAGCTGTGTTGGCATATGTGAAATATATATTTATGTTTATATTTCTGTCGTTATATTATTATTTAATAATGTAATTCTCACCCCTTCTGCATGTGTTTATGTTCATCTATGATGAGCAATGTGCAGATAAAGAGGAGTAGCTATTGTTGAGGTTCGAGGAATAAGTGTAGAGTTATTCTACAGAGTCGAGTCAAATGCTCTGGTCATGTGACACCGGGGTTATGGGATTCGATAGATAGTTGATTATTATTTATGTTGTTTATGATGACTAAATGTTGAGATGTTTTGTTGAGATAATGTTGAAACATTATTATGAATTATAATATTTGTGCTGTTGTCCGCTGCGAAGTTTTAAATAATTAAATAATATGTATTTATGTTGTAATGCAATAAGTGTTACGTTGTAAGAAATGTAAACTCTTCTACATGTTGTACTCTGATAATATATTTAAATATGTCGTTTGGGTAGAAGGGTGTTACATTAGTGGTATCAGAGCATTGTCAGTCCAGTCGAGTCATAATGTGATGTTTTCCCTGTTGGTCGATTAGTGTAAATGACACTGTCGATATTTAACGGTTGTGGTTGTGTTGTGCAGAGTATGGCTGGAGAAAATGACCGTGCGATTGCTGAGGCTTTGGCTGCTATGGCGCAGGCTATGCAGGCGCAGCAGAATCCGCCGGTCGACGAGTTTAGGAATTTGGGAAGGTTTCTGAAGAATAACCCTCCTACATTCAAAGGGCGCTATGATCCAGATGGTGCTCAGATTTGGCTGAAGGAAATTGAGAAGATTTTCCGGGTGATGACGTGTACTGAAGCACAGAAGGTGCAGTTTGGTACGCATATGTTATCTGAAGAGGCTGAAAACTGGTGGGATAACACTCGCCAGAGAATTGAAGTACCAGGTGCTGAGATGACTTGGGAAAGGTTCAAGACGGCCTTTCTGGAGAAATATTTTCCTGCTGATGTGCGATGTAAGAAGGAGATGGAATTTCTAGGACTGAAACAGGGTAACATGTCTGTTGCTGATTACGCTTCGAAGTTTGAGGAGCTGGTGCAGTATTGTCCTCATTATAATAATGCTGATGCTGAGGAATCCAAGTGTGTCAAGTTTGAGAACGGGTTGCGTCCCGAGATCAAACAAGGCATTGGTTACCAGGAGATTCGTAGGTTTCCTACACTGGTTAATAAGTGCAGGATATTTGATGAAGATAGCAAGGCTAGGGCTGCTCATTACAAGAGTCTTAATGAGAAGAAGAATAAGGATCGTGGTAGTCCTTATGCATCCCCCGAATGGTAAAGGTAAGCAGAAAGTGGTAGATGCGAAGAAGCCAAGTGGGGGAGGATCTCCCATAGCTGGTAAATGTTTCAAGTGTGGCGAGCCAGGCCACCGTGCTGATAGCTGTACCAAGAAAGTGCTGAGATGTTTCCGATGCGGTCAGGCTGGTCATAGAGTTACTGACTGTAAGGATGCTGGTCCGACATGTTTTAATTGTGGCGAGAAAGGCCATATCAGTTCGCATTGCTCGAAACCGAAGAAGGCGGCCTGCAGCTCATACTACTGGTAGGGTGTTTGCTCTGAGTGGGACTGAAGCTCCTAAAGGAGATAATCTGATTAAAGGTACTTGCTTGATTAATAATGTTGAATTGCTTGCTATTATTGACACTGGTGCTACTCATTCGTTTATTTCGTATGAGTGTGCAACCAGGATTGGTGTGATTATGTCGTCCTTAGGCGGAAGTATGGTGATAGATACTCCTGCTAATGGTTCTGTGAAGACTTCTGTTGTCTGTCGAGGTTGTCATTTGACGATCTTTGAGAGAGAGTTCGTGGTTGATTTGGTGTGCTTACCCTTGCACCAAATTGATATTATTCTGGGAATGAATTGGCTAGAATTCTATGGCGTGTTTATCAACTGCTATAGGAAGACGGTGCGGTTTTCTGAAGTTGGTGAGTATGACGAGGCAAGATTTCTATCTGCTAGGCAGGTGGGGGATTTTGTGAAAGATGAAGCTCAGATATTCGCTTTATTTGCGTCTCTGCAAGCGGATGAGAAAGCGGTGAGTGTAGATTTGCCTGTTGTCTGTGAATTTCAGGATGTGTTTCCGGAGGATGTAAGTGATTTACCTCCAGAACGTGAAGTCGAATTTGCCATTGACTTAGTACCAGGTACGAGTCCAGTGTCGATGTCTCCTTATAGAATGTCGGCAACTGAATTAGTTGAATTGAAGAAGCAACTTGAAGAATTGCTTGAGAAGAAGTTTGTGCGTCCAAGTGTTTCTCCTTGGGGTGCACCAGTATTGTTAGTGAAGAAGAAAGAAGGTACGATGAGGTTGTGTGTCGATTACCGGCAGTTGAATAAGGTGACTATCAAGAATCGGTATCCATTGCCGAGGATTGATGATTTGATGGACCAGTTGGTTGGAGCTCATGTTTTCAGTAAGATTGATTTGCGGTCGGGTTATCATCAGATCCGAGTGAAGTCAGATGATATTGCGAAGACTGCTTTCCGTACGAGGTATGGTCATTATGAATACACTGTGATGCCGTTCGGTGTGTCTAATGCTCCAGGTGTGTTTATGGAATATATGAATCGTATATTTCATCCGTACCTTGATAATTTTGTTGTGGTGTTCATAGATGATATATTGATATATTCTAAGACGGAAGAAGAGCATGCAGGACATCTGAGAATTGTTTTGCAGGTGTTAAGAGAAAAGAAATTATATGCAAAGTTATCTAAATGTGAGTTCTGGTTGAAGGAAGTGAGTTTCCTTGGCCATGTGATTTCGAGTGGTGGGATTTCTGTTGATCCGGCTAAAGTTGATGCTGTATTACAGTGGGAGACTCCGAAGTCTGCTACTGAGATACGCAGCTTTCTGGGGTTAGCTGGTTATTATCGCAGATTTATTGAGGGCTTCTCTAAGTTGGCATTGCCGTTGACGCAGTTGACTAAGAAGGGTCAAGTGTATGTGTGGGATGCAGCTTGTGAAGCGAGTTTTGTTGAGTTGAAGAGGCGGTTGACCAGTGCTCCAGTGTTGATCTTGCCTAATCCTGGTGAGTCCTTCGTTGTTTATTGTGATGCTTCTTTGATGGGTCTTGGTGGTGTTTTGATGCAGAATGGTAAAGTTGTAGCTTATGCTTCTAGACAGTTGAAAGTTCATGAGAGGAATTATCCTACGCATGATCTAGAACTTGCAGCTGTTGTATTTGTGTTGAAAATGTGGAGGCATTATCTGTATGGTTCCAGATTCGAAGTGTTCAGTGATCACAAGAGTCTGAAGTATCTGTTTGATCAGAAAGAGTTAAATATGAGGCAGAGAAGATGGTTAGAATTACTGAAGGATTTTGACTTTGAATTGAGTTATCATCCCGGTAAGGCTAATGTAGTTGCAGATGCGCTGAGTAGAAAGTCTCTACATATGTCTATGATGATGGTTCGGGAGCTTGAGTTAATTGAACAGTTCCGTGATATGAGTTTGGGTTGTGAAGTTTCCGCTGATAGTGTAAAGTTGGGTATGCTGAAGTTGACTAGTGGAATTCTGGAAGATATTCGGAATGGTCAGCAAGTTGATGTCGCTCTAGTTGATCATATTACTATGGTTAACCAGGGTAATGGTGGTAATTTTGAGATTGATGAGAATGGCATCCTGCGATTTAAAGGTAGAGTTTGTGTTCCTGAGGTGTCTGAATTGAAAAAGAGTATTCTTGAAGAGGGCCATAGGAGTGGATTGAGTATCCATCCAGGTGCAACTAAAATGTATCAAGATTTGAAGAAGTTGTTTTGGTGGGCTGGTATGAAAAGAGATGTTGCTAAGTTTGTGTATGCCTGTTTGACTTGTCAGAAGTCAAAGATTGAACATCAGAAACCGGCAGGTATGATGCGACCTTTGAAGATTCCTGAATGGAAGTGGGATAGCATTTCCATGGATTTTGTGACGGGATTGCCGAGGACGGTGAAAGGTAATGATTCTATTTGGGTGATTGTGGATCGATTGACTAAGTCGGCGCATTTCTTGCCGATGAAGATTAGTCACTCGTTAGAGAAGTTGGCAGAGTTGTATATTGAGGAGATAGTGAGGCTGCATGGTATTCCATCCAGTATTGTGTCTGATAGAGATCCCAGATTTACTTCTAGATTTTGGGAAAGTTTGCAGAAAGCGTTGGGGACTAAGTTGAGGTTGAGTTCAGCTTATCATCCTCAGACTGATGGTCAGACTGAAAGAACTATCCAATCCTTGGAGGATTTGTTGAGAGCTTGTGTGTTGGAGCAGAGTGGTTCTTGGGATAGTTATTTGCCGTTGGTGGAGTTTACTTATAATAATAGTTTTCATGCTAGTATCGGTATGGCTCCATATGAAGCATTGTATGGTAGGAGGTGTAGAACTCCATTGTGTTGGTATGAATCAGGTGAGAGTGTTGTACTCGGACCTGAGATTGTGCAGCAGACGACTGAAAAGGTTAAGATGATTCAGGAGAACATGAAGATTTCTCAGAGTCGTCAGAAGAGTTATCATGATAATAGGAGAAAGGCACTTGAGTTCCAAGAGGGAGATCATGTGTTCTTGAGAGTTACTCCGACGACAGGTGTGGGTAGAGCTTTAAAGTCTAAAAAGCTTACTCCGAGGTTTGTGGGTCCGTATCAGATTTTGAAGAGAGTTGGGGAAGTGGCGTATCGGATAGCTTTACCGCCGTCGCTTTCTAATCTGCATGATGTGTTTCATGTATCTCAGTTGAGAAAATATATTGCGGATCCTTCGCATGTTGTTCAGTTGGATGATATCCAGGTGAGGGATAATTTGACCGTTGAGGTGTTGCCAATTCGGATAGATGACCGAGAAGAGAAGACCCTGAGAGGTAAGAAGATTGCTCTAGTGAAAGTTGTTTGGGGAGGTCCAGCTGGTGAGAGCTTGACTTGGGAGCGTGAAGATCAGATGAAGGAGTCGTATCCGGCTCTATTTACTTGAGGTATGTTTTCGAGGACGAAAACTCCTTAAGTGGGGGAGAGTTGTAACACCCCAAATATTGTTAGATTAATTTAATTATTATTTTAATATGATTATTGGAAGGTAAAGTGAATTATTCAATAATATTGGGAATTATTATTATTATTATAGATGTTATTTATTTTAATAATAATTAAATAAATAAAGTAATTGGAATATGAAGAGTGGAAGGGTAAAAGTGGAAATTGATATAAGAAGCCAAGTGAGGACTCAGAGTTGTTTTCACGTATTCTGCATCAGAGTCAGAGAAAAGGGAGAAACGCTGAGGAGAAAGAGAAGGAAGAGGAAAAGGCCAAAGACTGCTCAGAGCTTCCTTCAATCCAAAGAGGTAAGGGGTCTGAATCTTATTAAACGATAATATGCGAGCAAATTTATGATATCGGTTGGATTGTTAATGAATTTTGGGGATTTTAGGGAGATTGGAAAAGTTGGGGTTTTGATGGAAAATTCTCCGATCTGTGAGTTCTGTTGCGTTATATGCACTGTAATCGAAGTATGTTGTGTATATATGACTGTTAAATGTCAATTTTGGGTTGTTAGCTGTGGGGTACGGGTTATGGCGAGTAGAGAAGCAAAGCTGCGCTGATTTCTGCAGCAGAGGGTTCTGTTCGCGCGCGATTCGCGGCGCGAAGCCCAGTTCGCGGCGCGAACTGGGCAGGATTGAGAGGAGTTCTGTAATTCATTGTTCGCGGCGCGAACCCTGCTTCGCGGCGCGTACTGAAGCGAAATGAATTGTTCGCGACGCGATCCTTCGTTCGCGGCGCGAACTGTGTTGTATTGGAGAGTTCGCGGCGCGTCCCTATGTTGGCGGCGCGAACTGGAGAAATGCAGAAGTTAATGTTGGTGGGTTTTGAGTACGTTGAGTTGCGAGACTCTTAGTAAGTCGCTGTAGTTGTATTATAAACAATTAATAGTGATTATATGATTGTGTATGAAGTGTTTTATGATGATGAGATGTTGAAATTACGTGTTAGTTACGAATGTGTTATGTGACGATGTGATATCGTTAGGATGTTGTTGTTGTTTTGTTGAGTTGTATGTCATGCTATTAATGATGATGATAACGTGACTATATGATGTTGTTGTTGTTATGTTGATTATGATGCATGTTTGATGTGCATGCATTCATGAAAGGCCGATGCCTAGTGATGAACGGACTGAGTTCCAATGATGTTGTTGACTCCGGGCTTGTTGAGAGGCTTGGTTCCTTGCGGGGAACTCGGATTCTATGGTGATGAATCTGGGAGTGGTGATCCTGTAGTTGGTCACAAAATGGGTATACCGAGTCGTGTTGAGTCATGCATGGGTGTGTGCATTGCATTTGATGTGTTGTTTTGTTGATGTTCATGAGTTTGTTGATTATGATAATGATGATGAGCTGTGTTGCCATATGTGAAATATATATTTATGTTTATATTTCTGTCGTTATATTATTATTTAATAATGTAATTCTCACCCCTTCTGCATGTGTTTATGTTCATCTATGATGAGCAATGTGCAGATAAAGAGGAGTAGCTATTGTTGAGGTTCGAGGAATAAGTGTAGAGTTATTCTACAGAGTCGAGTCAAATGCTCTGGTCACGTGACACCGGGGTTATGGGATTCGATAGATAGTTGATTATTATTTATGTTGTTTATGATGACTAAATGTTGAGATGTTTTGTTGAGATAATGTTGAAACATTATTATGAATTATAATATTTGTGCTGTTGTCCGCTGCGAAGTTTTAAATAATTAAATAATATGTATTTATGTTGTAATGCAATAAGTGTTACGTTGTAAGAAATGTAAACTCTTCTACATGTTGTACTCTGATAATATATTTAAATATGTCGTTTGGGTAGAAGGGTGTTACAGCCTAACGTACGGCTCATTCTGCAACTCAGATACGATCTAGCGTACGATCCATTCTGAACTCCAGCAACTCCAACGCGGTCTAACGTACGACCCGTTTGGATCTTACAACCCTCAGATGCTACCTAACGTACGGTACATTTCTGAAGTGTAGTCTGGCGTACGACTACCGCTTTCATCATCAGATGCGGCCTAACAGACGACTCATTCTGCGACGGTCTGACGTACGACCCGTTCGGATGTCCATCCCCTCAGATGCTACCTAACATACGGTACATTTCTGAAGTGTAGTCTAACGTACGACTACCCCTTTCGTCATCAGATTCAGCCTAACGTACGGCTCATTCTGCAACTCAGATACGATCTAGCGTATGGTCCATTCTGACCCTTTATCCCCAACAGCATATGACACACTCCGACTCCCCAGCGAAGTCGGCAGCCTAATGGATGACTCATTATACGGTCTAACGTACGACCCAGTGTGGCACCCATGTCTTCAAATTGGCCTAATATACGGCGCGATCTGAAGCTTTCGTCATCAAACCTCCCAGATGGCACCTTTAAGCCCATCTCCATCAAGACCAACTGTCGATTCTCAAGTGCAAATTTTTGGGGCATTCTAGTGTTCAATAATCTTCCACCTCCAGACCACGAATGGCGTACACACCATTCTAACTCTCTCGGTCCAAGAATATTGAACAGGGGCAGCTGTCATACCCCAAAATTTGCCCATTAATATTTCAAGACATTTTGCAAGGCATTCCGACTCATATATAACACTGATCTTGAAGAAACAAAGGCCCAGCTCACGGATGGCCCAATCCAGAAAATGGCCCAAACTGGCCTGTTCGCTACGCGCTCGCCTAGCGAAGCTGACAGACAACAAAAATTTCGGGCTTCATTCTGAGCCCATTAGGTCACCATTATCACTATAAATACCAGCACTTCAGTAATAAAAAAAAAAAAAAGAAAAGAAAAGAAAATTTTTTTAATTAATTAATTAATTAATTAATTAATTAAATAATTAAAATAAATAAATAAAATATAACAAATTATTTTGGACTTGGGTCTCCCTCATTCCAAGCCCATTACCCACGAAATCAGTCTATAAATACTGAAGTTTCAGTAGAGGAAAGGACACTTGGAGTTACACTGGGAGATTCACTGAAAAAAAAAAGAGGAGGAGAACAGAGAAGAACGAATAGAAGTTTTGGCATAGGAACCCTGCCTACCCGGAGAATTCAGAGTAAAGAAACCCTGAAGGCAGCCCATCTGCACCGAAGCCATCGCCGTCCAATTCCCGCTGCCTAACTTATTCCGATACTACAAGTGGTCAATCCCTTCAACCTTGAATTGGCAAACAGGTTTGCGTATCTCTATTGTTTATACTTTCAATTGGCCATATCTACATATATAATGCATCATGATAAAATGTTGATATATAATTTGCTTTCGTATGGGAATTTAAATATGCCTGAATACCCTGAATGTTTGACCATGTTATTCCTGTGATAAAATGCCATAAAATTCAAAGTTCCTAACATGGGGCTGTTTTCAAATTCAAAATCCGTGGCCGCTCGCTAGCACCTCGCTAGGCGAGCCTGGGCGAGTATTCGCCTGGCCTTCGCTAGGCGAGGCAGAGGCGAACGAGACAGTAGCTGACTTTTCTATTCTTTTTTTTTATGTTTTATCATAGCCATGCATTATTCATCCTATCCTATTTATTGTTGTGATATTTCTCCGGTGTAATCTTCGATTGCACCCTGATTTGGTGTTCTGACATGTTTCTTTTTTTTTTTGAGTTTCGTAAAGGTTCGCATATCCCAGGAAAAGGTTATTGGCTAGGTATTCCACTTTAGTTGTGGGATACCCTTGTGGAGTTTCACCCTAAATTAATTTTTAATGTATTAATTTCTAATGTATTAATTTTTTTTAATATATTATTTTTAATAATTTTAATGTGGAGTTTCATCCTAATTATATAATTAATTGTAAAACTTTGCCTTTGAATAAGTGATCTTGGACCTCTCTTTGTTGCCTTACGATTACGATATTACGGTCATGTCCCGCGAACGTGGGGATACCCTTAGCAAAGACCCTTCGGTTAAATCATCATAAAATAAATTATAGTCCCTCGGATGTTGCCTTCGAATATACAACTTTGTCCCTCGATGACCCTCCGATGTTGCCTACGGTTAAAAGATGATAGTCCCTTCGAATGCTAAGGTATCCTCGTAACTGTTGCCTTCAATGACCAATCGATGACCCTACGATGACCCTTTTACATCCAAAGGATAAAACTACTTATTTCTCAATAATAAGGACAGTTTTACCCTCATAAGGATAGGAAATACTCATAAAGACCTTGGGTCGGTATAACTCTTAATTGTTGGCTCACAATCTAAAAACAATTTTCACACCTCACACCTTTCAAAATATCTTTAGAAAATCACCACTTGGTATATATTCATACTAGAATCATTACCGAGTTATATTTTTCTAAACAATTTCCAAAACTAAACGAGATAACTACTTTGTATATATTCATACAAGAATCATTACAAAGTTAAATTCTCTTTTCAAAACAATTTTTCTAAACAATTCACAAACACTTTTTTTTAGACAAAAATAAATATAAGTGATCGAGCAATTAAGAGCCCATGGATAACCATGGATACAAAGGGTGCTAACACCTTCACTTTGTATAATGTACCTCCCGAACCCAAAATCTAAATTAAGGTTTTTCCTGTTCTTTTCCACCTTTCCTTATTGGATAAAAGAAAAGTCGGTGGCGACTCTTGCTAACCGCGACATTGCGATTAAAACCACAAAAAAAGTCCAGTTCACCGTATGACAGGGTCAACTGATCAATGTACCGTACAAGTCTGATAAAGTTGGCCTGGGGTTTAACTCTGGAAAGATAGTCAAAAATCAGATTAATGCTATGGAAGATGCTGATAGTGATTGCGACTTGGATAGCTGGATTTTCCCAACAATTGGTGACGGACTCAACAATTGGAAGACTGAAGACATTATCCCGATTTCCTTTAGTCAGGAGTAATTGTTATTGTTTATTCTAGAATTGCAAATTTTAATTTTCTTTTACAATCAAACTTCTTAAAGCATTGTGTCTATGCCCGAGGCACAATAGCTATTTGTTAAGGGTTTTGTCATTTTCATAAGCATATTTATATTCAATAAATCAATGGACGTTTTGCATTCAAATATTGCGCTCTTTGTCTTTCCTATTATCTTTCAAACGAGCTATGTTTTCTTACACACACGCACGTAACGAATTGCAGATCCCTATCCACTATGGATCCTGTTGATAATAGTTCTACTACTGTTCATTATGACTTTGAAAATCCGATCTACCGAGCCGAAGATGGAAGTGAGGAAGATTGTGAAGTACCTGAAGAACTTGCCAGAATGTTACTACAAGAAGAAAGGACTATACAGCCGCATGAGGAGTCAGTTGAGACTGTAAATCTGGGTACCGAGGTGGACAAGAGAGAATCAAAATAGGAGCAGGCTTGGAAATCAGTGTCAAAAGAAGATTGATTCAAATGCTACATGACTATGTGGAGATTTTTGCTTGGTCTTACGAAGACATGCCAGGGCTGGATACCGATATAGTAGTGCATCGTTTGCCGACGAAGGAAGATTGTCGTCCTGTTAAGCAAAAGGTTCGTCGCATGCGTCCTGAAATGTCCGAGAAAATCAAGGCCGAAGTCATGAAACAATTCGATGCTGGTTTTCTGGCGGTTACTTCTTATCCTCAATGGGTTGCTAATGTGGTACCAGTGCCAAAGAAGGATGGTAAGGTGCGAATGTGTGTGGATTACAGAGATTTGAATAGAGCGAGTCCCAAGGATGATTTCCCACTGCCACACATTGATGTTCTGGTAGACAACACCGCTCAACACAAGGTATTCTCCTTCATGGATGGATTCTCGGGTTATAACCAGATCAAAATGGCACCTGAGGACATGGAGAAGACTACGTTTGTGACGCAATGGGGCACCTTCTGTTATAAAGTAATGCCGTTTGGTTTAAAGAACGCATGAGCAACGTACCAGCGTGCTATGGTGGTTTTGTTCCATGACATGATCCATCATGAAATAGAAGTATATGTGGACGATATGATAGCCAGGTCTCATACTGAAGAAGAACATCTCGATCATTTATACAAACTGTTTGAGAGGCTGAAGAAATACAAGTTGAGATTGAACCCGAACAAATGCACCTTTGGAGTAAGATCTGGTAAACTCTTGGGCTTTATTGTCAGTGGTAAAGGTATTGAGGTCGACCCAGCCAAAGTGAGAGCTATTCAAGAGATGCCAGTTCCCCGTACGGATAAAGAAGTCAGAGGTTTCTTGGGACGTTTGAATTACATTGCCCGATTTATTTCCCATTTGACCGCTACTTGCAAACCCATCTTCAAGTTACTGAGAAAAAATCAAGAGATGATATGGAATGATGAATGTCAAGAAGCTTTCGACAAAATCAAGAAGTACCTCCAAGAACCTCCAATTCTTGTGCCACCAGTTGAGGGAAGACCTCTAATCATGTATTTAACCGTTTTAGAAAACTCAATGGGGTGCGTGTTGGGACAACATGACGAGTCCGGTCGAAAAGAGTATGCCATATACTACCTTAGCAAAAAGTTTACCGACTGTGAAACAAGATACTCACTGCTCGAGAAAACTTGCTGTGCTTTGGCCTGGGCTGCTCGCCGACTAAGACAGTATATGTTGAATCACACCACTTTGTTGATTTCTAAGATGGATCCTATCAAATACATATTTGAGAAACCCGCCCTCTCCGGAAGAATAGCAAGATGGCAGATGATTTTAACAGAGTATGATATCCAGTATACCACCCAAAAAGCAATCAAAGGAAGCGTGCTAGCTGATCATTTGGCTCATCAGGCCGTGAATGATTATCAGTCTATGAATTTTGAGTTCCCAGATGAGGATGTCATGCTTGTTACTGATTATGAAGAACCTGGACCGAATGAAGGACCCGAAGTGGGATCCCGATGGACTATGGTTTTTGATGGATCGTCTAACGCATTGGGCAACGGTATTGGCGTCGTGATCATTTCCCCCAAGGGTGGCCATACGCCTTTCACCGCTAGAACTATGTTTTGAGTGTACCAACAATATGGCTGAGTATGAAGCATGTATTTTGGGACTCAGAGCTGCTATAGACCTGAGAATCAAGTTTTTGAGGGCGTATGGAGACTCAGCCTTAGTAATCAGTCAGGTCAAAGGAGAATGGGACACTAAACATCCGAATCTCATCCCTTATCGAGAACGGGTGTTGACATTAATCCCATACTTTGAAGAGATCACATTCGAATATATTCCACGAGAGGAGAACCAGTTGGCAGACGCATTAGCTACCATGTCATCTATGTTCAGAGTCAGATGGGACAATGAAGCTCCCCGGATTACCATTGAACGACTAGACGAACCAGCATATTGTTATGAACTTAACGCTGATGAAGTAGAAGAGAAGCCTTGGTACCACGAGATAAAAAGATATTTAGAAGCTCAAGAATACCCTGAAGGGACATCCATCAATGACAGGAAATTTCTGAGGAAGTTCTCTGCTAAATTCTTTTTGAGTAATGGAATATTGTACAAACGTAACCATGATTCGACTTTGCTTCGCTGTGTGGATAGAAAGGAATCAGAGAAGATTATGGAAGACATGCACGACGGTATCTTTGGGACTCATTCTAGTGGACATACAATGGCCAAGAAGATTCTGAGGTCAGGGTATTATTGGTCTACCATGGAAACTGATTGCCACCATCACTCCAGAACTTGTCATAAGTGCCAGATCTATGCGGATAAAGTACATGTGCCTCCTGCTCCATTAAACGTGTTGACCGCGCCGTGGCCCTTTGCAATGTGGGGCATTGATATGATTGGCGAGATTAAACCTACCGCCTCTAATGGACATCGTTTCATCCTTGTTGCTATTGATTACTTCACAAAGTGGGTGGAGGCAGCCTCATTTGCTTCTGTTACTAAGAATGTGGTGGCACGATTCATCAAGAACAGCCTCATCTGCCGATACGGCGTCCCTGAGAGAATTATCACTGACAATGGCACTAATTTGAACAACAAGATGATTACTGAACTCTGCACGCAGTTCAAAATAAAACACCATAACTCTTCTCCGTACCGGCCAAAGATGAATGGCGCTGTAGAAGCGGCTAATAAGAATATTAAGAAGATTATACAAAAGATGACGGTAACATACAAAGACTGGCATGAGATGTTACCATTTGCTCTTCATGGTTATCGTACTTCCGTGCGAACTTCGACAGGGGCAACTCCTTTCTCTTTAGTCTACGGAATGGAAGCCGTTTTACCAGTGGAAGTTCAGATTCCCTCTCTAAGGATCATGAAAGAGGCGGGCTTAGACGAGGACGAATGGATTCAGACTCGACTCGATCAGATAAATTTGATGGATGAGAAGAGACTTGCGGCTGTATGTCACGGGCAGATATATCAGAAGCGCATGACCAGGGCATTCAACAAAAAGGTCAAGAGACAAGTGTATCAAATTGGCGACTTGGTAATCAAACGCATCATCCTACCACAAACTGACCCCAGAGGCAAATGGACTCCCATATACGAAGGGCCATTTGTAGTTAAGAAGGTATTCTCAGGTGGAGCCATGATACTCGCTACAATGGATGGTGAAGACTTCCCACATCCCGTGAACGCGGACATAGTTAAAAAATACTACGCATAAAAGAGACCCGCTAGATCGACGTATCTAGGCAAAAGTAAGGGCATCCCGGCGAACCAAAAGGGTTCGGGCAAAAATTAGGGATATATAAAAAAAAATGTACACCCGGCAAGTCGAAAACCTGAAAAGGCGGCTTGGGCAAAAAGGGTATCCTGGTGGACTGAAAACCTGAAAAGGCGGTCCAGGCAAAAATTAGGGATTAAAGCGTATGACTATGTCCCGTTCTCAGTCAACTTTCATCCAAGTTCGAGGGACTGACCAAGCCAATCACTTCTATCCGACAGCAAGGGATGAGATGCTCGAAGACATAATGACAGTAGTAGGCTTAAAATCAATAGGACTTCTTCCACATAGCTTTCTCTTTGTTTTCGACAATTTCCTCTTACTAGGATTTCTGTCTCCTTGTACACAAATTGCCTGTTTATAGGCCTCCTTTCAAAATCAATACAACCCTCTTTCAAAAAAAGATGCTTTTTTTTTTACTTTTCTGTTTTGGTTGCGTAAATGTCCATTGATTTAATTTGAATTAATATGTGCATTTGAATATGACTGATGTTTACCAAAAATACATGCATAGAATAGCAATAGCAATTACTACCCGACTTCAGGATCAAGGAAAAGGTCTAATCATGCTTCCAATGAATCCGCTACCAATTCTCTTCCCCAGCAAGCCTGTTTTTTTTTTTTTTTTTTTTTCTCCTCAGAAAATGGCAGTATCCCCAGGCACAGCCAGTTACTCCCCAACAGAGGTCGGCGTCACCAGACAGATTGATCATCTCATCCATCCCCAGCCAGGCTCTGTTGAATATTTCCACCATCAGACAGAAATCAAGCATCCCCAGCCGAGAAAGGGTCATCGACACAAATGTCTCAAATCAGTAGATGGGGATTTATTTTCCCCAGTAGAGTCCCCAAGCAGAACTTCTCATACGCATAACTCATTCATTACATCCTTTCACAGCATACGCATGCATACAACATTCACATTTATTTTAGCATAACACGAAACATCTCATGCATCATGACATAGCATGAAGCTAACTTTTTCTTTGCAGGTTAATTATCCTCCTGATATAGTCAAAGTAGAAGGTTCATTCAGACAGACACCTTTATCAATCACATTCAAGATTCAGATACATATTTCAAATACAGTTCATGGGAACATTCATTCTGACAACACTTCGATATCCTCCTAACGATGGCATCTCTAAGCCCATCCCAGACATTTATTGCAAGTACAACATATACAGGTTATCAGATACAGCCTAACGTACGGTTCATTCTGATTCAGCCCAACATATGACTTCTTCAGCAACTCCAATGCGGTCTAACGTACGACCCATTTGGACCTTCAAATCCTCAGATGCTGCCTAGCGTACGGTACATTCAGGGGTGTAGTCTAGCGTACGACTACTTTCTTTTTCAGATGCAGCCTAACGGACGGCTCATTCTACAACTCGGATACGATCTAACGTACGATCCATTCTGAACTTCAACAACCCCAACGCGGTCTAACGTACGACCCGTTTGGATCTTACAACCCTCAGATGCTACCTAACGTACGGTACATTTCTGAAGTGTAGTCTGGCGTACGACTACCGCTTTCATCATCAGATCCTACCTAACATACGGTACATTTCTGAAGTGTAGTCTAACGTACGACTACCCCTTTCATCATCAGATCCTACCTAACATACGGTACATTTCTGAAGTGTAGTCTAACGTACGACTACCCCTTTCGTCATCAGATTCAGCCTAACGTACGGCTCATTCTGCAACTCAGATACGATCTAGCGTATGGTCCATTCTGATCCTTTATCCCCAACAGCATATGACACACTCCGACTCCCCAGCGAAGTCGGCAGCCTAATGGATGACTCATTATACGGTCTAACGTACGACCCAGTGTGGCACCCATGTCTTCAAATTGGCCTAATATACGGCGCGATCTGAAGCTTTCGTCATCAAACCTCCCGGATGACATCTTTAAGCCCATCTCCATCAAGACCAACTGTCGATTCTCAAGTGCAAATTTTTGGGGCATTCTAGTGTTCAATAATCTTCCACCTCCAGACCACGAATGGCGTATACACCATTCTAACTCTCTCGGTCCAAGAATATTGAACAGGGGCAGCTGTCATACCCCAAAATTTGCCCATTAATATTTCAAGACATTTTGCAAGGCATTCCGACTCATATATAACACTGATCTTGAAGAAACAAAGGCCCAGCTCACGGATGGCCCAATCCAGAAAATCGCCCAAACTAGCCTGTTCGCTACGCGCTCGCCTAGCGAAGCTGACAGACAACAAAAATTTCAGGCTTCATTCTGAGCCCAAAAAAAAAAAAAAAAAAAAACGAAAAAAAAAAAGCGAATTTTTTTTTTTAATTAATTAATTAATTAATTAATTAAATAATTAAAATAAATAAATAAATAAAATATAACAAATTATTTTGGACTTGGGTCTCCCTCATTCCAAGCCCATTACCCACGAAATTAGTCTATAAATACTGAAGTTTCAGTAGGGGAGTTACACTTGGAGTTACACTGGGAGATTCACTGGGGAAAAAAAAAGAGGAGGAGAACAGAGAATAACGAATAGAAGTTTTGGCATAGGAACCCTGCCTACCCGGAGAATTCAGAGTAAAGAAACCCTGAAGGCAGCCCATCTGCACCGAAGCCATCGCCGTCCAATTCCCGCTGCCTAACTTATTCCGATACTACAAGTGGTCAATCCCTTCAACCTTGAATTGGCAAACAGGTTTGCGTATCTCTATTGTTTATACTTTCAATTGGCCATATCTACATATATAATGCATCATGATTAAATGTTGATATATAATTTGCTTTCGTATGGGAATTTAAATATGCCTGAATACCCTGAATGTTTGATCATGTTATTCCTGTGATAAAATGCCATAAAATTCAAAGTTCCTAACGTGGGGCTGTTTTCAAATTCAAAATCCGTGGCCGCTCGCTAGCACCTCGCTAGGCGAGGCAGAGGCGAACGAGACAGTAGCTGACTTTTCTATTCTGTTTTTTTTTTATGTTTTATCATAGCCATGCATTATTCATCCTATCCTATTTATTGTTGTGATATTTCTCCGGTGTAATCTTCGATTGCACCCTGATTTGGTGTTCTGACATGTTTCTTTTTTTTTTTTGAGTTTCGTAAAGGTTCGCATATCCCAGGAAAAGGTTATTGGCTAGGTATTCCACTTTAGTTGTGGGATACCCTTGTGGAGTTTCACCCTAAATTAATTTTTAATGTATTAATTTCTAATGTATTAATTTTTTTTAATATATTATTTTTAATAATTTTAATGTGGAGTTTCATCCTAATTATATAATTAATTGTAAAACTTTGCCTTTGAATAAGTGATCTTGGACCTCTCTTTGTTGCCTTACGATTACGATATTACGGTCATGTCCCGCGAACGTGGGGATACCCTTAGCAAAGACCCTTCGGTTAAATCATCATAAAATAAATTATAGTCCCTCGAATGTTGCCTTCGAATATACAACTTTGTCCCTCGATGACCCTCCGATGTTGCCTACGGTTAAAAGATGATAGTCCCTTCGAATGCTAAGGTATCCTCGTAACTGTTGCCTTCAATGACCAATCGATGACCCTACGATGACCCTTTTACATCCAAAGGATAAAACTACTTATTTCTCAATAATAAGGACAGTTTTACCCTCATAAGGATAGGAAATACTCATAAAGACCTTGGGTCGGTATAACTCTTAATTGCTGGCTCACAACCTAAAACATTTTTTCACACCTCACACCTTTCAAAATACCTTCAGAAAATCACCACTTGGTATACATTCATACTAGAATCATTACCGAGTTATATTTTTCTAAACAATTTTCAAAACTAAACGAGATAATCACTTTGTATACATTCATACAAGAATCATTACAAAGTTAAATTCTCTTTTCAAAACAATTTTTCTAAACAATTCACAAACACTTTTTTTTAGACAAAAATAATATAAGTGATCGAGCAATTAAGAGCCCATGGATAAACCATGGATACAAAAGGTGCTAACACCTTCCCTTTGTATAATGTACCTCCCGAACCCAAAATCTAAATTAAGGTTTTTCCTGTTCTTTTCCACCTTTCCTTATTGGATAAAAGAAAAGTCGGTGGCGACTCTTGCTAACCGCGACATTGCGATTAAAACCACAAAAAAGTCCAGTTCACCGTATGACAGTCTCTATCTCCATCTGACCAGAATAAATAACCATTAGCTTGAAGAGTACCTAAAGGAATCAAATTATTCCTCAATTCTGGAACATAACGCACCTCACTCAACGTGCGCACGCCACCATCATCCAAAGCAATTTCAATTTTACCCTTTCTAGTGATGGTACAAGTTTTATCATCGCCTAAATAGGAAAAACCAAAATCACCTAATTTAGAATAGTTGAACCACTCTCGGTGCGGTGTCATATGGTAGTAGCACTTCGAATCAAGGATTCATGCATCAATGCACTTTGTAGATGAAATGCAAAGAAAATCCTCTTCACTGCAGGAACCATCAGTCTGAACTACATTTGGTGAACTACTGTTGTCTGGCTTGTTTGGACAATCCCTCCTCAAATGGTCAATTTTCTTGCAACCATGACATTATGTTGTTTTTCTATCCTTGGACTTGAACCTCTTTTTCTTTCCATAACTCATTGCCCTACCCTTGCCTCTGCCATGATCTTGATCTCCTTTCATAAACAAACATTCACCTGAACTTCCTTCACCTTCCTCTACAATTTAGCGACATTGTGCATATTGCAAAAGGGTAGAAGAAATAGAATCCAACGTGATTGTTTCCTTCTCGTTTGTGAGACAGGTCACCAAGTGATCATAAGAGCTTGGTATATAGCATAACAAAATAATGGTTTTATCCTTATCGTCATCTATCACATCAATCCCTATCAAATTAGCGAGGGTGTTGTTGAAAGTGTTGACATGAGCCTGCAAATCGCCTCCTTCATGCATCTTTAGGCTATAGAGACGTTACTTCGCGAACAATTTGTTCATGGGCGTCTTGAGCATGTGTTGACTTTCCAATTTATCCAAGACATCCTTCGAAGTTATGAGGTCTACGATATGAATCATTATGTCATCAGAAACGCAAAGTCTTATCAAACTTGCGACCTTCTCCTTCATCTCGTTCAAATGAATGGTTTCGATGTCCGCCGATTTCTCATCACGAAGCACCTTCTGTATACTTTTTTGAGCCAACAAATCGTTAACCCTCCTTTGCCATAAACAAAAATTGTTCGTTCCGTCGAACCAAGTCACTTTGAATTTCTCACCTTCAGGATTAAGCGTCATCTAATACCAATTTATTAGAACGTGTACACAAATACATATCAGAGTAGAGAGAAACACACAAAAGTGTTATTCACACAGTTCAGTCAAGTTACCTACGTATGTGATTATAGAGCAATTATAGTTCCGTCTTATTGATTTGTTCTAAATTTTGCAAATTAGAATTTCAGTGTTACAAACATATATAAGGATACTAATGATCCAGATTACAATACGTCTTATTGATTTGTTCTAAATTTTGCAAATTAGAATTTCATTTAGCCTCTTCAACCAACTTATGCATGTGTCATTTTCCCACTTAACGGAATAGAGAGTGTTTTAATAATATTCCACTCCTATTCTTCTTTTTCTTCTTCAGTTTATTGCATTTCTTCTCAAAAAAGTATTAGTATAAATTCATGCATTGTTTGTGCGATTTTTTTTTTAAAATAACCATGTTTTTCAAAAAAAATACGAAAGTTAACTAACTTTTCAATTTTTTTTCCCAAAATAACCATGTTTGGGGGAGGATGCGCCGGGGGCACCCCCAAAAAAATAAGAGGCACCAATGCTTGTGGCACCTGCATGGCCCTCCAAGAGGAGGCGCCAACTCCCTCGGCGCCTGCATGGCGTGTGTGTTTCTTTTGAAAATAAAATTTATTTTTGCAACCAACAAGAATCAAACACCCAACCTTTGGATCAATAGTGAAAGACGTTACCATTGCACCACAGACCCTTCATGTTAATTTGTTTCATCATATATTTAATGAGTCATTGATCAATTGTATTTTTTAAATTGTATTAAAATAAAACACAAAATAATTTTATTAATAAAACACAAAATACATTATATATTAATAATGTATTTTGAATACATTATAAAATAGGAGTAACATATTTTGGCGCCTGCAGCCAACAATTATTTTGTATTAATATAAAAAATATATTGTTCTTTTTTCATTTTATTAAATTCTATCTCTATTCTTTAATTTTTAAAAATATTATATATTAATATATTATTTTATATTTAATGAGTCATTGTTCAATTGTTTAAAAAATATTATTAGGACGAAGAAAGTATCTCATTTAAGTTATGCACGATTTTTAAAAATAATTGATAGTATTTATTTTATTATTAAATAAATCTGATTTATTATAATGTTTTATTTTTAAAAATATATTGTTCTTTTTTCATTTTATTAAATTTTATCTCTATTCTTTAATTTTTTAAAATATTATATATTAATATATTCAAATTAATATTCAATTATTTGTGTTTTATTTTATAATGTATTTATATTTTATTAATTTTTTATATATTAATATTTAAGTATTATTTTATATATACTTAGACATGTATTAATATTTTATTATTTATAAAAGTAATATAATATTTAAAAATATATTATATTTAAATAATATAATTTTTCAATTGTATTTTTCAATTATATTTAAAATATTATGAAGTTTTTATATTAATTTTTACACGAAAATTCAAATAAAACTTCATAATATTTATTATAAATACAATTGAAATATTAATACATGTTAATATATAATATAAAACACAAAATATATGATGAAACAATTGAACAATGACTCATTAAATATAAAATAATATATTAATATATAATATTTTTAAAAATTAAAGAATAGATATAAAATTTAATAAAATGAAAAAAGAACAATATATTTTTTATATTAATACAAAATAATTGTTGGCTGCAGGCGCCAAAATATGTTACTCCTATTTTATAATGTATTCAAAATACATTATTAATATTTAATGTATTTTGTGTTTTATTAATAAAATTATTTTGTGTTTTATTTTAATACAATTTAAAAAATACAATTGCACAATGGCTCATTAAATATATGATGAAATAAATTAACATGAAGGGTCTATGGTGCAATGGTAATGTCTTTCACTATTGATCCAAAGATTGTGTGTTCGATTTTTGTTGGTTGCAAAAATAAATTTTATTTTCAAAAGAAACACACATGCCATGTAGGCGCTAACTCTTGGAGGCCATGCAGGCGCCAATAATGCATCTGGCGCCTCCTCTTATTTTTTTGGGGGTGCGCCAACTCCCCCGGCGCATCCTCCCCCAAACATGGTTATTTTGGAAAAAAAATTGAAAAGTTGGTTATTTTCGTATTTTTTTTGAAAAACATGGTTTTTTGATTTATTTTTTGTCTTATTATTTTAAAGTAAAAGAAAGGTAAGAAACTTATTTTTTTTTGGGTGCGCCAACTCCCCCGGCGCATCCTCCCCAAACATGGTTATTTTGGATTTTTTTTTGAAAAGTTGGTTATTTTCGTATTTTTTTTTTGAAAAACATGGTTATTTTGAAAAACATGGTTTTTTGATTTATTTTTTGTCTTATTATTTTAAAGTAAAAGAAAGGTAAGAAACTAAGCAAACGATATTTATAGGAAAGAACAAATTCCTTCAACAAATATAACACACAGAAAGCATTTTTGAGTGTGAGTATGTTCACACTCTCTTTGGTTGCAAAAATAAATTTTATTTTCAAAAGAAACACACACGACATGCAGGCGCCAACTCTTGAAGGCCATGCAGGCGCCAACTGTATTTGCGTCTCCTCTTGGAGGGCCATGCAAGCGCCACAAGCATTGACGCCTCTTCATGAGGCCCAATGCATGTGCGCCAATGCATCTGGCGCCTCCTCTTATTTTTTTGGGGGTGCGCCAACTCCCCCAAACATGGTTATTTTGGAATTTTTTTTGAAAAGTCGGTTATTTTTGTATTTTTTTTGAAAAACATGGTTATTTTTAAAAAAAAAAATCTTATTTGTGCTTTTAATAGAAAAATAGAGAAAGGAAAAATGTATGGTGATGATTTTTTGATTTATTTTTTGTCTTATTATTTTAAAGTAAAAGAAAGGTAAGAAACTAAGCAAACGATATTTCTAGGAAAGAACAAATTCCTTCAACAAATATAACACACAGAAAGCATTTTTGAGTGTGAGTATGTTCACACTCTCTTTGTGTCATATATACAATAATTAGTTCTCATCTTATTTAAGAGAAGAAAAAAAAGGATCCATGAACTAGAATTTATAAGAATTTACCCAGAGAAACGACAAATATTTGACAACAATGAAATAAATAAAACATATAATAGATTTTTAATTAGCTGAAAATTAAGTAATAATTTTTAATTATAATTTTTTAAGGAGTACGTGTGTGTAAAGAACATTTTCATAATCCATATCAAAATTCCAATTAAACTCATTATTATGCAATTGACTGTACTAATCAGTCGAGTGTTTGAATTAGCAATTGTTTAATATGTTGTTGTTCAAAGTGAGAATCGTGCTTAGGTTGATTTTTTGACTATGGCTTTATTTAATCACTTTAACATCGTTGAAAGATTATTATTATACTAAATAAAAATGCTTAGTTAGGCAGAGGCAAAACAGGTATGTTTCTTTTGACGGTGCCAGATAAACTATAGCCAATAATATTTGAACACCTCTAAACTTTAGCATTTATTCCATTAACATGTCACATTCTACTAGTGTGTATATCAATCTGGTGTCTACAACACATTTTTTATTTTCTAAACACATGATTATAGGGCTTACAACGTTACACGTCCTACTAAACCATTGTTTAATGATTTTAAATTAAAAGTGATTTTATTTCAATTTTTAAAGCATTGTCTCTTTAGACTATTTTTTAACCCTTTTCATAATAAAAATAGTACCAAGTATCCCATGGAGAAATTCACCTTTACACATAGTGTTATTTTTTATTAGCAAGAAATAGTCAAATGGATACATGTTGAGATATTTATAAGTATATGAGAATAAGCTAATCAATTATTACGAGCACATGGCTAGCAATTTGTAATTTTTCAAAAAAGATTAAAATATTAAATTAAGGAAAGGTTAATTCTATCTTGAAGGGTACAATCACATCTCTGCAAATTTAAAATTATTTTTTATTTTAAAATTTAAATGAAATATATTTTAGAGATACATCATTGTACGTTATTTTGATACATTAAAAAATACATCTATGAAATACTTTATGCATTTAATTATTTTATTTATATTCATTAATTTTAATATATTTTTAGGCCCACATTTTTAGATCATTTTAGGTTAAAAATTAGAAGGAAAACGAAAATAATAAGTTTATTCAAACATAGTATTTAATTATGAAAGAAGTCTTCCAATAAGTTGTTCTAAAAATACAAAATAATACAACTAAACAAAAATCTAATGGGTTTGTCTAACCCTCCTCCTTCTCCTCCGTATGTACTATAAGGCATCCTGAGCCTCGATAATATTGTCTTCCACAAGGGCCAATTGGGGAATGTCATCCTCAAAAAGTCATGTCTCTATGCCTAATCTTCTCATCTCAATAATACGGTGACATACCGCCAACACGCCCTCGGTGTGGTCATTCCTAGCCTTAAGTATCTCCTGGTTAACAAATCTAGATGGTATTCCAAGAGCGTTTGATTCATGATAATGTGTGACACCCTATAAAACCATGTCATGTTGATGTCATCATAAGCCCGTTGTAAAGGAGCTGACACCCTGTGATACTTCTCTAGTACCAAGTGACTCTCAAAATCCTCTAGTATCACATCACGATCTTTGCGGCGGACCGTGGGAGAGTGGACTCTGAGGAGAATCTCAGAATAATTTGCAAATAGCCAAACTGGCGCATCACTCACTCAGGAAGATAAGAATACCTAAGAGATGACCCACATGCCAACCATCTGACGTATAAGGAAATAACGTTTAGCAGACGCGTCTCGCGGTGACCCTGTATGGGAAAAAGCAAATGTCATCTTGTACATGACGACCAATATGCACTCTGAATGCAACAACACGTGGCCAATCCTCAGTGTAGGTATGCATAACTTCCCACCCGGTGATGTGAGAGAAGTGAGAGATGATCCATCTTTGAAAATGGTTCAGATATAATATTAATAACAATTGTAACAAATGAATTATGAAAATATTAGTAACAGTAAATTACTGTAAACATCATGCAACTCCTTACCATTTTCTTTGTCTTTCAAAGACAATCATCGCTCAATTTCGAGTACAAGTACACAAAACATACGTGCCCCTAGTTGTACTCGTGAATCACCATCAAGTCGATTAAATACTGAAGGTAGACATATCGACGTAGGTTGTACTTTTGTCCACAAACATGG
Source organism: Lathyrus oleraceus (assembly GCF_024323335.1). NCBI lineage: Eukaryota > Viridiplantae > Streptophyta > Magnoliopsida > Fabales > Fabaceae > Lathyrus > Lathyrus oleraceus. The sequence goes on along the minus strand of NC_066583.1, from coordinate 34,126,191 downwards.
ACGTGTCAACCAAGAACAAGAGGTAACACTTTAATGCACAAGTATGATGGTAGTTAACTTGCAGGTCATCACCTTCGGTATCTGTAAGACCCCAATTTTGATCCTAAGATCCCTCATGCGATCTCATCATATGCATTGGCATTGGGATCACAACTTGGCATCCTCCTTACCCCTCATCCATTGAGTTTGTCTTGGGAGAGATCACCAAGCACTATGTGATTGTGTCATACTTTGTATTTTATCATTTACTAACCAAAATACCAAAAATATGTCTTTGCATTTGTCTAACTCTTTTGTAGGTAGGGCACATGATCACCTTTGATTCATCAAGTTCATATTTAGGGTTTAAGATCCTAAATGCAAGGAGCTCAATAAAGAAATGATCTACAATGTCTAGGCATCATATATGAGTCCCTATGATCTTTACATGGTATTATGATCAAGAGTCCTTCAAGAATTTGGAATTGGTTTGCCTTGGAAACCCTAGTGCATTTGGGTACCTTGTGTAACTTCTTCCCCAAGCTTCTTCAACAATTGATCAAATGTTTCAAGGGGTATTTCAAATTTCATCATCTTATGCATATATGATCTCCTATGAGTCCCAAAAGTCAAGAGAATTGCAAGTTAGCAAGTTGGTTGGTGGTGGTTAACCAGAGGAATTCATCTGACCAAAACTGGGGTCCATTAGACCCTATCTCCTACAATTTTTATCATATGAAAATGATTCCAAGATAAAAGTTACTCTAAATGACATTCCAAACAACTTCCAGGTTGAGGTCTAGAGCTAGCTTTTCTTGGAAAGTCATTTTTATGGTGAAGGATTATAGGTCATTTTGTTTAAACCCTAATTTGGAGGTCAACTTCCCAAGGCCATAACCTGCTCAAATTTTAGGAGATGAAAGATTTCCAAGTTGCACAATCAAATTCAAGGTGTCTAATTTAACTTTTATGTTTAGAGGAAGATCTAATTCAATGTTTATGAGCATGTGATATGAGGATACATTATAGGTCATTTTGGACCAAGGCCTTTGAACAAGTGATTTTCCCCAACTTCAAAAATGTATAACTCATTCATCTCAAATCCAAATGAGGTCAAATTTGTAACCATTTTGAAGGATTTGGAAATATCTACAACTTTGATAAAGACACTTTTCTCATTTGAAGCTCACATAAAAAGTTAGCCAAGGTGGAATAAGTGAACATATTACTTGACACTTAGAAAAAATTTTGATATGTTAAAATTTCCAAACTTCCACCTCAAAATTCATCATGATACAAGCTTCAAATGGAAAAGTGTTCAACATAAGAGTTGTTCCTATTGATCTAACCTTTCCAAAGAGTTCAATTTCATCCATTTTGGACAAGGTTTGAGGGGTTTGCGCATGGCTTGAATAGGGTATCATCATTTGGCAAAGATCAAACTTCAAATAGCTGTACACATTTGCCTTGCGTTCCAGTTCACATTCAAACTCATTTACACTTGATTATGGACCTAATTGAGTGACTTCATGGGCCTGTACACGCCCATGCAAGCATGCATCATCCATTGCCAAATTTGGAAATTGAATTTGAAGGTGCAAATATCACAAGTTGCAGTTATAAATAGAGGCCTCTAGCATCAGAATTAAGGACCCTTGCGCGCCATCTTTGCTCCAATACCTCAAACCCTCACATTTGAAAGGAGAAACCTAAGAATTTTCTTTAAAAATTGAGTTTGAATCTCACTGTTTTGAGATTGAAAACTCTAGGGATCCAAAGCTTTTGTTCAATTCTAAACCACTTTTGCAAGCTTCTTGAGTGAGATCAAGCAAGAATCAAAGCAAGAGCAATCGAGTTCTGCACAACATTGAAGGTATTTTCTAGATTTTTTCTTCTCTTCGATTCTCTCTCAATTCTCATCAATTCTCTTGGATCTTTGGTTGTCTGAAGTCCTACCAATGTAGGCAATACGATTGAGTTCCTTTGAGGTCAAATCGAAGCAACTCAGTTCATGTACCTCAAATTTCAACTTCATGTATCTCTCAATATACTTGGAGTTAGGATGAATTGAGGTCAGATTCGTGATCAGTGCCATTTTTAATTTAAAATCATGTCCTTATTTTTCATTTTTGTGATGGTGATGAGTGGACCAGTCCGGCCAAGGTCGCCTGAGAAGATGACCAGTGTTTTGCACCGATGATGAGCTGGACTGTCGAGAGCCACATGATCATTCTGTTATGTTTTAATCACGAGCGTTAGTTTTAAATACCATTTCTGTGGCGCGCTGACTCGTGTATATGGTGGAACGCGCGTTTGGATCCACTTGATCTGCCACCTAAATTAATGAGGGAGATCAAGTGCTCCATTTTTTTATGATTAATTGATTTTCATTTTATTTGTGTTATTTTTATTAATTCATATTAAATGTAATATTGATCCAAAAAATATGATAGTTTTACCAAAAAATTTAAATAAAATCCTCTTTAATTTTCTGAATTAAAATTATTTTTTGGATCATTATTAATATTTTTCATGATTTAATTGATTTTGTGAATAATTTTAATTATTTAAAAATACTTTTAAGTTTCCAAAAATTAAAAAAAAAAATCTCCAAAGTCCTTTGACCTTGTTTGACCTATGATAAATCTCATGGCCATTTCTTTGATGTTTTGAAGAGGTTTTAGGAAATTGACCAACCATTCTTTAATTTAATGCATATTTTTATTATTTTTAATTGTTTAAATGCCAAATTAATTGTGTAGAACCATTTTAATTGACTTTATGAGTTTGACTTGTGTTGTTGGGCCTTGGTCAAGGTTGATTTGACTTTGTTAGGTTAAGATCATTGGATTTAGGGGATTGATGGAATGTACATTCCATCTCCCAAAATTAATTAATGATCTTAATTTGGTAAAAGTCCTCCTTTGACCAATTTGTGTTGAATCCATTCCCCCTCCCTCTTCATCTCATTCCCCTTCTTTATTCATCCATGTCATGGACCTATGATATCTCTATATCCTAAGACTAGTTGATTGCAAAATCAACATAAGTATGGATGAGATTAAGTTCACCTCTTTGCATATTCTTTTTGTGTGTGGTATGTTTCATGAGCATAGTCCATTATACTATGTCTCTAACATGAATTAACACCAAAATTCTATTGCCCGACCTCAAATAGTTGTAACTTCTACATAAGTCCAATTATGATTGCTTAACATAGCGCTAAATTTGTGACACAAAAAGGCATAGCATTCTAGTTAGTGAGATTGTAAGTATCCCCACTTTCATGGTATTATGTGGAAACTTGGCCTTTTTTCCTTCCTTTGGAAGATGTCTTGGTTCATGGATCCATGCTTGTGATAAGTGGGTTGAGTGTTCTCCAAAGAATGACTTAAACAAAACAAAAGCAAAAGCAATACTAACTTCTAATCAACTAACAACTAACATTTAATTTCAAGTCATTTACTTTTATGCACTTTAATTTTTAGTTTTATTTCATTTGCCATTATTCATACCATTCAATTTGTTTATTTTAATACTATTTTTCCCTTTGCCCACTTGGGCCATATTTTGTGATATATTATGTTTGTGTATACTTGTTTGTTTGTTTTGTCTTTTGACCTTAATGTACATAATAAGAACAAAAACCCTAAAAAACATCTTGTGTGGACTATTGGTTTGATTTGAGACCATTGGGCTTAGAATTTAGGCAACACTCCATATGCAAAGGACTTGGCCAATGTCAACTTTCATGAAACCAAGTGGTTGTGAAGTGAACATTCATATGATATAATATTGAAGATCCATTTGAGTTCATCTGCAACATGATCATATTGAAGCTGTTATTTTGAACTTGTGTCTAATGTCATCTTTGAAGTCATCTGATACATGGAATTTTGAAGAAGATCATGGAGTTGCTAAGCTTGGATGTGGCTATCTTTATTTGATGCCTTGTTATTTGTGTATTAATGTTGTTTGATCCTAAAGTCCAAGGGAAATTTTGGTTTCTATATGACATTCTTGTCTATTCGATTGCATCCCATTGGTCAGATCTTTTCAACTCTTAACTTTTAAATTTGTGCTTAGGATTAGTCTCTTCATCTCCTCCCTACTTCTTTAATTTCAAATCTCTCCCTCCTTTTAAAATCTTCTTTTTTTTGTGTTTGTTTTCTAAGCTTAGACCATTTTGCAAATTAGAAACTTTGGCCTTATGCCATTGCATTTTCAAACTCCTTTCTTAAATAAACTTGTAAATAAACTTAACTATACTTGACTTAAAATTTTCAAAAGCCAAAAAGAACTAACACTCATTTAAACCATTTTTTAGGCCTTTTGTGCCTTTGTCAATCTTAATTTTTTTTTTTTAAAAGCAATGCACCCACTTTGAAATTGATACCACGAACTACGGGGTTTTGATCCCTCATTTTTATGTTGGTACGTAGACACAAGTCCGAAGGTCTTGTCAAACACAAAAATATAATTAATGAATTCTTTTCTCATCCCCCCATTCTATTTATTGCAAACATCATTTGTACAAAAAACACATATGCACACAAGAAAGGGCTCCCTAGGAGTACCTAGGACATTTTGGGTGCTAACACCTTCCCTCTGTGTAACCAACCCCCTTACCTATAATCTCTGGCATTTTATTAGTTTTGATTTGAAAACTTCTTATCCTTTGGGTTTTGTTCGTACTTTTCCCTTTTCCCTTTTCCCTTGGAAACAATAAAAACGCGGTGGCGACTCTGGTTTTGTTGACGTCTAGCTTATCCATAGCTTGATGGTCATGAATTTACCGCTACAGTATCCTTATCCCACTGTAGATGGTTTTTATAAAGCTTTTACTAAAAAACTAAATCTAGCATGAGCACCCCTGGTGTTAACTACCTCATTTTCCGTCTTAGTTGGGTAAGCCCCCAAATGGGTGACCATCATCTCCACGACTTCCTCTAGACTGAGCCTTCCGTGACCCAATAGTTTTCCCCTAATAGGAAGATGCATGAGGCATCAGACGTCATCCAGGGTGATGGTCATCTCACCTATAGGAAGGTGGAAAGATGATGTCTCGGGCTGCCACTCCACTACAAATTTCACCTGCATGTTGTGGTTTATGGTCATGTACGCAACAAACATAAACTGACAAGACCGAAATAATGGATAACATCAACGAACCAAGTATCAATGAGCGGTTCCAACTCCAACATCTTTCGGCCATTGTTTACCGATTTCAAACAAGGACGCTCCTAAAAAAATATCACCATCAATATTTATTTAGTTATTTTAAAACATATGTATTGCAAAAGAAAATAAATATACCTCTCCTTCCCAGACATGCCTAGCAACATGGCCTACATAGAGATGAAGTAAGTAGGTGTCAAATGGGCCTCCTAGATAACTTTTTAAAGGAGCGTTGGTAGTGGGTTCCTCCTAGGCTTCAGGGGCTTTAGGAACTTCAGGTTCTGCTGCATCATCTAGGGACTAACGACCCAGTAAAGTAGATACCTGAGAGAGGCTGCTACGAGAAGAAGAACCAGGGTGTTGGGAACCTCGGCACTATGAACCATCAAATGAGTTATCAATGAATCGTGGCCTCGTGTCCTAGATGCAACTCTCTCACATCGTATCAACGCAGTTTGAGACACACGGCCGAGCCTAATTTTATTAGGGTTATTTTCAACCATTGCACCTGCGTTACAAGCAGACACATAGAAAAACAACATGTCAGAACAAATCCATAAAATTCACAAAATCAACCAAATTTTAGCCCGAGACGAATCTGGAGGTACATCTCCAAATATAGCATTGAGAAAATCTGGAGATGCATCTTCGGACAAAGATGTGATTCTCAGCCATGGTAGAAACGACATTACTTCCCTAACCCTCCAAACAAATATCAATTCATGTCCATGTATACTACCTATTTCGTTTATACTACTATCTAATGTACCTTAAATAACTAATGTAGTTGTTTACTGGTATTTTTAGTAAACAAATCACAAGTTTTAGCTCACTTAAAGGATTAAACTCAAAAAATTCTAAGGACATTTTGTGCGAGATGTTTGAGAAAATATGTTTGTGTTGAAAAGCGTAATGTTTGAATTTGTAGAAACGAGATAAGAATATAAAGGAATATACACATAATTGCTTAATAAAAGTAAAATAAATGAAGACAAGTTGCTAACAAAACTGGACAAAATACTAGAATTAAAAGAGGGACACAAGTTCATACATTTCTCACAAATTATATATCAATGTGACTTAGATGTGTGAATTCTAAAGAGAACCAGAATGAAATTGTGGACATTTTACACATAAATAAAATCTACTTATATTCTATGTACATTATAATCACCACCAATGGTTAACTCTCCAGAATTTGACACGGACACTATTACATGGAATTTTGTCCTTTGCTTTTCTTCCATGTGGCTTTCGTTCTTGAACTGTTTCAAAATTGCTACTGCTATCGAAAGCACATGCAGGTCTTCCAATTGCCTCTGTCGAGAATCCCATTTGTGGAACCTTGTGATTTTAGTGCCAAAAACATGATTTTCCTACATGTAATTAGCCTGTGTTTTATCTCACATCCCCACTCATGCCGATCATATTGAGTCGAAAATATCAGGCTAACAAATTCCCCTAAAAAATTCCATTTTCTATCATGTTTACGTCATCACCATCATGACCACTTTCACTTAGTCTTCACGTCAATAAATGTGCGTGTAACTACCATCATGTATCCGATTTCCAAGGTAATTATGGGCCACAAGAATTAAGCGCATTAAACTAAAAAGAAAATCATTAGTTAACAATTTCAAACCCAAAAATAAAAAATTCGACTTGTTTTGATTTCAGAGGGAAACCGAAAAGTCTCATTTTTATACGACAATATATACCCTCTTCTTATTCTTTCTTCCTTTTCACAACTTTCTCCCTTCTAAACCTTAATAATTTTTTCAAACTCCATTATGACTCTTTCTTCAACTCAAGTTTAAAACAAAGGCTTCCCCTTCCGGAATTGGCAAACAAACTCAAATTCCTTCTATTGTTGACATTTAGGAACATGTCTTCTTTGGAAAACGTACTACATTCCAGAACCTCCAATGGAGAAGGAAAAATCTTCCATTTGAGCTTCCTAGATATTTACTCCTTTTTCTCTTGCAGGTAACGTTCATGTATTTTTGAGTCCTTTTCCCAAATCATCTAGAAAACCAAACAAACTTCAAAAGTTATTCCCTTGCTCACCTTCTTGTAAACATCGCGCATTTGAAGATAAACGTTTTGAATTGGGGTTTATGGAACAACATATTGTAGAGGGAAATTCATGATCATCAAGCTATTGATAAGCTAGTGATCAATTAACAAGAGTCACCACCGCGCTTTTATTGTTTCCAAGGGAAAAGTACGAACAAAACCCAATAAGTAAGAAGTTTTCAAATAAAAACTAATAAAAGTCAGAGATCACAGGTAAGGGGGTTGGTTACACAGAGAAAAGGTGTTAGCATCCAAAGTGTCATAGATACTCCTAGGGAGCCCTTCTTGTGTGCATATATATTTTGTACAAAGTGATATTTACAAAAAAATAGAATGGGGGGATGAGAAAAGAATTCATTAATTATATTTTTGTGTTTGACAAGACCTTCGGTCTTGTGCCTATGTACCAACATAAAAATGAGGGATCAAAACCTCGTAGTTCGTGATACAAATTTCAAAATGGATGCATTTATTTTAACAAAATTTAAGTTTGAAAGGCACAAAGGCCTAAAATGATTTGAATGAGTTAGTTATTTTTGGCTTTTTTTTTGAAAGTTTAAGTCAAGTATAGTTAAGTTTATTCACAAGTTTGATTTAAGAAAATAAGTTTAAAAATGCAATGGCATAAGGCCAAAGTTTCTCTCTTTTGCAAAAGTGGTAATAGTTTTAGAACAAAAATAGTTCACACAAAGAAGATATTGAAAATGGAGGGAGAGATTTTGAAATTAAAGAAATGGGGAGAAGATGAAGAGACTATCCTATGCACAAAAAATTAAAAGTTTAGAGTTGAAAAGATCTAACCAAGTGGGTAGCAATCCAATAGACAAAATGTCAATAGAAACCCAAAATTCCCTTGGACTTTTTAGAATCAAGCAACACACAAATGCACAATTATATTATCTTGAAGAGCAAGGCATCAAATAAATATGGCCTCATCCAAGCTTATCCATTCCCTGATCTCCTTCAAAAATAGCCCATGTAACAGATGAATTCCACAAGTCAAAGGTTCAAAATAACAGCTTCACAATGATCATGTTGTAGATGAATCCTAGAGAGGTCTTCAAAGATGTATCAGATGAATTTCAAATTGCAAGAACTTGGTTCTTCAATAAGTTGGCATTGGCCAAGTCCACTAGCATAGGAAGTTTTCCTAGATTCTAAGTCCATTTGTCCAAGATCAAGCCAACAGTCCATTCAAAAGCTTTTTAGGGTTTTTTGTTATTATTATGTACATTAATGGTCAAAGACCACACAAACAAGCACAATATATACAAACAAAATATATCACACAATATGGTCCAAATGGACAAAGTGAAAATTGCATTAACATAAACAATTAGGATGATGTGAACAATGGCAAATGAAATAAAGTCTTAAAAGTAAATTGCATTAAAGTAAAAGCTTGAAATTAAAAGTTAGTAGTTAGTAGGTTAAGAGGTAATTTTGTTTTGCTTTTGCTTTTTTTAAGATATTCTTTGGAGAACACTCAACCCACTTATCACAAGCATGGATCCTTGAACCAAGACATCTTCCAAAGGAAGGAAAGAAGGCCAAGTTTTCATGCAATACCATGAAAGAGGGGAGACTTACAATCTCACTAACTAGAATGCGTATGCCTTTTATGTAAAACATTTAGCGCTATGTTAAGCAATCGTAATTGGACTTATGTAGAAGTCACAACTATTTGAGGTCGGGCAATATAATTTTGGTGTTAATGCATGTTAGAGACATAGTATAATGGACTATGCTCATGAAACATACCACACACAAAAAGAATATGCAAAAGGTGTGGCCTAATCTCATCCATACTCATGTTAATTTTTTAATCAACTAGCATTAGGACTTTGAGATGTCATAGGCCAAATGGAATGAATGAATTAAGAAGAGGAATGAGATGAAGTGGGAAAGAGATGAATGAAATCACAAATTGGTCAAAGGAGGACTTTTACCAAATTAATATCATTCATTCATTTTGGGAGATGGAATGTACATTCCATCAATCCCCTAAATCCAATGATATTAACTTGACAAAGTCAAATCAATCTTGACCAAGGCCCAACAATAATAAAAAAACTCAAATAAGTCAATACAAATAGTCAACAAAGTTTAATTGGCATTTATTCAATTAAAAATAATAAAATAGTGCATTTAAATAAAATATGTTTTGTCCAATTCCTAAAATCTCATCAAAACACCAAAGAAATGGCGATGAGATTTATCAGAGGTCAAACAAGGTCAAAGGACCTTGGAGAAACAATTTAATAATTTTTGGACATTTACAAATATTTTTAAGAAATTAAAAACAAATGAAAAATCAATTAATTCATGAAAAATATTAATAATGATCCAAAAAATAATTTTAATTTGGAATATGAAAGAGAAAAATATTTGAATTTTTTTGGTGAAAGTCCCATATTTTTTGGATCAATATTGAATTTAATATGAATTATTGAAGAAAATGTAATTAAGATAAAAATTCAGAAAATCTAAATTAAGTGGACCATCTAATCTCCCTCATTAATTGAGGTGGCAGATCAGATGGTCCCTAGTGCGCGTTCCACATGGATTTGAGTCAACATCGCAGCAACTTGGGTAATCAACACCAACGATCAAGATTAAAACGTGAGGGACGGATCATGTGGTTCAAAGCCTTTCCAAGTCATCGCCGGAGCCAGAGCTCCGGTCATCTTCTCTGTTGGACCTCACCGGAGTGGTCCACCATGAACCATCACCAAAATGAAAAACAAGGACATGTTCTTAAATAAAAAAATGGCACTGAGCTCGAATCTGACCTTCATTCACTCCAACTCTAAGTATATTGAGAGATACATGGAGTTGAAATTTGAGGTGCATGTACTGAGTTGCTGCGATTTGACCTCAAAGCAACTCAAACTTCTTGCCTACATTGGTAGGACTTCAGACAATCAAAGAATCAATATAATTGAGCAAGAATTTGAGGGAATCGAAGAGTTCAAATTTTTTGAAAAATACCTTCAATGGAGGTTTGGATTCAACTGGTCTTGATCTTACTTGTGCTTGGACTAACTCCACTTGCTTGCAGGACAAGGATTGAATGGTTAAAAAGCTATGGATTCTTGGAGAATTGAATTCCAAAATAGTGGAGATTCAAGCTCAAATTCAAGAGAATTTTTCAGGCTTATCCTTTGAGAATTGAGGGTTTGAAATGGGGGATCAAAGTTGGCGCGATTGTGTGTTCATTTCTGAGCAATTGAAGCTCTATTTATAGCTGAAATGGTTGATAATTGCACACTTTAATTCACTTTCCAATTTTGGCAAATGGTGATATAATGGTGCATGGGCGCGCATAGGCCCATGAAATGATTGTTTAAGGTCCACAAATGAACATAAAATGCTCTGAAGTAAGCTTGGATTGTAAGGAAAGTGCACATTGATGCTTGAAGTTTGATCCATGCCAAGTGATGTCACCCTGTTTAAGCCATGCGCATCCTATGCATTTCTTGTCCAAAATGAATGAGTTTGAGCTCTTTGGAAAGCAGAGATCAAGAGGAACAACTTTCATGTTCAACACTTTTTCATTTGAAGCTTGGAACTTGGAGAAATTTGAGGTGGAAGTTTGGAAATTTTTGACATATCGAAATTTTTCTAAGTGTCAAGCCATATGTCTCAATATTCCACCTTGCTTAACTTTTTACATGAGCTTAAAATGAGAAAAATGCCTTCATCAAAGTTGTGTATCTCTCAAATACCTTCAAAATGGTCACCAATTTCATGTCATTTGGATTTGAAATGATAGATTTATGCATTTTTGAAGTTTGGAAAAATCACTTGATCTATGGTATAGGTCAAAAGTGACCTATAATGTAGCCTCATATCACATGCTCAAATAAGTTGAATTAGCTCCCAATCCAACATAAAAGTTGAATTATACACATTGAATTTGATTGTGAAACTTGTAAATATTTCATCTCATAAAAATTGAGCAAGTTATGGCCTTGGGAAGTTGACTTTCAAATTAGGGTTTAGACAAAATGACCTATAGTGTTTCAACATAGAAAATTATTTTCCAAGCAAACCTAGCTCTAGGTATCAACATGAAAGTTGTTTGGAATGTCATTTAGAGCAAGTTTTCTCTTGGAATCATTTTCATATGGTGAAAATTGTAGGAGATAATGTCTAGGGAGACCCAATTTTTATCAGATGAATCCACCTGGCCAACCACCATCAACCAACTTGCTAATTTCCAATTCTCTTGACTTTATTGGCTCATGATAGGTCATATATGCATAAGATGATGATTTTTGAAATTTCCCTTGATAAATTTGATCAATTGGTGAGATAGCTTGTTGGAGAAGTTACTCAAGATACCCAATCAAACTAGGGTTTCCAAGGCAAATCACCCTCAAACTCTTGAAGAAAACTTGATCAATATAACATGTGGAGATCATTGGGACCCATATATGATAATTATAACCATTCTTGAATCAATTCTTGGTTGTGTTCTTTGTTCATGAGGGTCTCAAACCCTAGATGTGAGTTTGATGAATCAATGAGATCATGCCCTACCTACAAAAGAGTTAGATAAATGCAAAGACATGTTTTTGGTATTTTAGTTAGTAAAATGATAATATACAAGTATAATATAATCACAAAGTGCTTGGTGATCTCTCCCAAAAAAAACCCAATGAAGAAGGGGTAAGGAGGATGCCAAGATATGATCCCAATGCTAATGCTTATGATGAAATTGCATGAGGAATCTTAGGGTCAAAATTGGGGTCTTACAGCTGCCCCTATTTAAGGACATTCTAACTGAGGAGGCGAAGGTTAAAATCTTCATGTCGACTCAGTAGAGTGGGCTTAAATAACAACATATAGAAATAAATTTTGGTCCCTAAGAGACCTCATGATGCATATGATGTAAATGCAAAAGTTAACGCTCTGTGGGGAAATATTGCCACAAAGGAAAAAGAAATCAGAGAGACCGAAAATCCGCAGGAGCATAATGCATTCCATAAGGAAAGCTCGCTGGGGAGATATATACTCTGGGGGGAAAAGGAGTTATGCGTAGGCCAGACTACGACTTAAAACTACTGGGGGACTCGAGGGATTGCACACAAAATGGAAAGACTCAGCCGGGGAAACAAAGACATCTGCATGGGATACGAGTAAGTCAGGATAAAACTGAAGTACTTGAATCATGCAGGGGGAAAGCGATTTCACTAACGAAATACGCACTCAACTCAACTGGGGAGAAATGAATTTCAACACAGGAGGAGCAGAAATTTATTATCTACTACCTGTTACTGGGTAAGGCGATAATAAAGATCTGACAGAGAGAACATCTGTCATCGGTTAGGATGAACATATCAAGGATGACTCGTTGAGGATTTCCAGGAGGGAGTATTCATTACCGGTTACTGGGTAAGAATAACCTTGCTGGGGACAAACTGCGGAAAATAGGATTTACAACTACCAGTTACTAGGTAGAAGACCAAGGGTGAGTATATCCTTCATCGGTTAGGATGAACATATCAAGGATAAACTCGACAGGGAAGAAAATCCGTCACCGGTTAAGATGAACATATCAAGGATAGACTCGCCTGGAAATGTCAAGGAGGATACCCGTCATCGATTAGGATGAACATATCAAGGATATACCAACTGAATAAAAGGGTAGTTATTACATCTATCGAAATCTGGATAGAAAAACCGTCGGAGAAAAAGTCCGTCACCGGTTAGGATGAACATATCAAGGATTGATTCTACGAGGGGACAAAGCAGGATTTACAACTACTGGTTACTGGGTAGAAGACCAATCAAAGAGAAAATCCGTCACCGATTAAGATTAACATATCAAGGATAGACTCTGAAAAGGGGAGCAAAGATAGGGATTACATCTATCAGTTACTAGATAGAATACCAAAGAAGAGAAAATCCGTCACCAGTTAAAGTGAACATATCAAGGATAGTCTCCGCACAAGGGAAAAAGTAGGATTTATAACTACCGGTTACTGGGTAGAAGACCACAAGGAGAAGAAAACCTGTCATCAGTTAAGATGAACATATCAAGGATTAACTCTCTGAGGAACAAAGTAGGGATTACAACTATCTTTTAACTGGGTAGAATACCAAAGAAGAGAATATCCGTCACTGGTTAAAGTGAACATATCAAGGATAGACTCCTGCGGGGGAAAGAAAGATATCCGTCACCGGTTAGGATGAACATATCAAGGATATACTTCCAGGGGACTCCACTGAGGAGAACAAGGGTACTTTTGCCGGCTATTGAGCAAGAAGTAACAAACTGCAAACTAAGAAGAATATTACCAGTTACTGGGTAATAGACTCTTAGGGGACCAAAACATCTATCTAGGTAAGAGCTAGAAAGAAAACGGTCAATCAAGACTCAACCCAATGAGGACATAACTCAAGGGGAGTAATTCCATCCAGAAAATTCACTGGAGAGGAAACTGAAATAACAATCATCCACGAGGAAACAAACTTAGTGGGAAACGGAGAAAGGTTAAAGTCTTTCTGCTTAGGGGATGACACTCTACAATCGAAAGAGGACAGACACTAGATTTGGTATGGGGATAAAGTACCGCCCTAACAGAGAATGAGAATCTCAAACAAATCAAATATGAAGATGCAGGATATGCAAATCATGAAATTATATGAATGTATATGTATATGTATATATGATGATTATGCTGACAAAACGATCACAAAGGATACATAGGTGTCGCAAAGAAATTGAACCACCGGTACAATCCTCGATCAATCCATAAAATATGGAGACAACGACCGGTGAACAGAGAGATCAACATTCCAAGGGCTCAACCTTAGCTGAGGATGGAGGAGATCTGTTGAGGATAGAACATCCAATCTGTGGGGAATTTTAGGTCAACACCATAATAATGGGAGACAACCCTACAGAGAAAATAATCAACAAAAGTTGCTCAGAAACCAGGAGGAAACTCTGACTGGGAGCAAATGCAATCTACTGGGGAAGATCAACCAATCTCAGAAGATCACCATGCTGTAGAAATACGAACTTGGCTAGGGATGCACAAACTCCGCTAGGGAAGGCCGAAACTCTGTTGGGGATAGATAAAGAAGCTCCACTGGGGATCAAACACTCCACCGGGGAACTGAATCAACACAAACGTCTAGGGATACCCGAAGAGTTACTGCTTGGGAGAACCACAGATGTTTCACACTTAAGGACTTGCTATTTATTGAAATGCTGTTGATATTCCTTTTACTTGCTTTGGAAAAGTTATTGCTTTTATATTTTAAAGAAAACTTGATTTTGATTTAAAATTTAATTTCAAAATGATCATAATAAAATTTAAAGCTATTGGCTGAAGTAAATAAGAGCAGAAACAATTTGGATAAAGGCTCAACTTTATTTAATAGAATAGTATTCTGTAAATGACAAGACTCCATAGATTTTTACAAATGTTGAAAATGGTAATTTTCATGGAAAGGGGGTACATTGAATATAAACGATCCTTAATCCTTCTACCAAATCTTGATATCCACTGTGCTCTTGACCGCTGCTGGGATGATGAACTGATGTCAACCCTTGTGCTCAAACAAGTCTTCAAAATCAATGAAGATCAACAGAATGCAGTTACTTGCCATAATCCCTAATTTTTGCATAAGTTTCCCCAAGGTGGAGTACTCAACTTATCGGGAAATTCTTTCTGTTTTATGTCTCTAATTTTTGCCTGGATCGCCCTTTCGGGTTTTCAATCCACCGAGACGCTCATTTTTGCCTAAGCCGCCCTTTCGGGTTTTCAACTTAGCGAGCTGTTCTTTTTTCTTTTTAGGCGAAGTATTTCTTGACTACATCTGCATTCACAAGACGAGTGAACTCTTCACCATCCATAGTTGTAAGAATCAAAGCACCGCCTGAAAAAGCTCTCTTAACAACACATGGGCCTTCATAATTGGGAGTCCATTTTCCTCTGGAATCTGGCTTGAACGTTAAAATCTTCTTGAGCACAAGGTCACCTTCTCTGAATACTCGAGGTTTGACCTTCTTATCAAAAGCCTTCTTCATTCTCTGCTGGTATAACTGACCATGACACATGGCAATCAACCTCTTCTCTTCAATCAAATTCAACTGGTCAAACCAGGTTTGACACCTATTCAGCTTCAATCAACTTGGTTTCCATGAGCACACGCAACGAAGGAATCTCAACCTCTACGGGGAGCACTGCTTCCATACCATATACAAGAGAGAAAGGGGTTGCCCCTGTTGAAGTGCGGACGGATGTACGATACCCATGTAAAGAAAATGGGAGCATCTCATGCCAATCTTTATATGTGACAACCATCTTCTGGATAATCTTCTTGATGTTCTTATTTGCAGCTTCAACAATCCCATTCATCTTGGGTCTATAGGGAGAAGAATTATGATGTGCAATCTTGAAGTCTTTACAAAGAGCTTCCACCATATTATTATTCAAGTTCGATCCATTATCAGTAATGATCTTACTTGGCACACCATAACGGCATATGATCTGATTCTTGATAAACCTTACAACGACTTGCTTGGTTACATTTGCATACGATGCTGCTTCAACCCATTTTGTGAATTAGTCATTTGCCACTAAAATGAAACGATGTCCACTCGAAGCTTTGGGCTCAATCATCCTAATCATATCAATCCCCCACATGGAGAAGGTCCATGGGGAAGAGATAACATTCAAAAGTGTCGGAGGAACATGAATCTTATCAATATAAATTTAACACTTGTGGCATTTCTTCATAAATTTGCAACAGTCAGATTCCATTGTCGGCCAATAGTAACCTGCTCGCAACATCTTCTTTGCCATTGCATGTCCATTGGAATGAGTACCAAAGGAACCTTCATGCACTTCAGTCATCAACAAGTTTGCTTCATGTCTATCCACGCATCTAAGCAAAACGATGTCGAAGTTTCTCTTGTACAGTATATCACCATTCAAGTAGAAATTACCGGCTAATCTTCTCAAAGTCTTCTTATCTTTCAAAGATGCCCCAGGCGGGTAAATCTGACTTTGGAGGAAACATTTGATGTCATAGTACCACGACTTCTCGTCTTTGATCTCTTCAACAACGAACACATGAGTTGGCCTATCAAGACACATCACAGATAAATTGGGAACTTCATTCCAATATTTCACTATAATCATTGATGCCAATGTTGCAAGAGCATCTGCCATCCAGTTTTCATCTCGAGGAATATGGTGAAACTCAACCTTTATAAAGAAAGTTGAAATCCTCCTGGCATAATCTCCATATGGTATCAAACTGGGTTGATTTGTCTCCCATTATCCTTTGATTTGATTCACAACCAAAGCCGAATCACCGAAGACATCCAAATACTTGATTCTGAGATTCATGGCCTCTTCAAGCCCCATAATGCAAGCTTCATATTCTGCCATGTTGTTTGTACACTTGAAAGTCAATCTAGTTGTAAATGGTAGATGTGTGCCTTGAGGAGTAATAATCACCGCCCCAATGCCATTTCCATATTGATTAACAGCTCCATCAAATACCATGCCCCAACGGGAACCAGGTTCTGGCCCTTCTTCAAGCAATGGTTCATCACAATATTTCATTTTCAAGTACAAAATCTCTTCATCAGGAAAATCATACTGCACTGACTGATAATCTTCAATTGGTTGGTGAGCCAAATGGTCAGCTAAGATACTACCTTTGATTGCTTTCTGAGATCGGTATTCGATATCATACTCTGATAACAACATTTGCCAACGGGCAATCCTCCCAGTTAAAGCAGGCTTCTCAAATATATACTTGATTGGATCCATTTTGGATATCAACCAAGTGGTATGATTCAACATATATTGACGCAAACGCTTAGCAGCCCAAGCCAATGCGCAACAAGTCTTCTCAAGCATTGAATACCGAGTCTCGCAATCGGTGAACTTCTTACTGAGGTAGTAAATTACAAATTCTTTCTTCCCAGTGTCATCTTGCTAACCAAAAATACAACCTATACTATCTTCTAGCACAGTCAAATACATGATCAACGGTCTTCCTTTAACGGGTGGAGACAAAATAGGAGGTTTAAGCAGATATTCCTTGATACTGTCAAAAGCTTTCTGGCAGTCTTCGGTCTAATCACAAGACTGATCTTTCTGAAGAAGCTTGAATATAGGTGCACGTGTGGCAGTCAAGTGGGAAATGAATCTGGAAATATAATTCAAGCGGCCGAGAAAACCTCTGACTTGCTTCTGAGTTCTGGGCGCATGCATCTCTCATATTACTTTGACCTTGGCAGGATCAACTTCAATACCCTTCTCGCTGACAATAAAGCCCAACAACTTACCAGAACGAACACCAAAAGTACACTTATTGGGATTCAAGCGGAGTTTATACTTCCTCAAACGCTGGAATAGCTTCAACAAATGCTTAACATGTTCCTCTTCATCAATCGATTTAGCAATCATGTCATCGACATAAACTTCAATCTCTTTATGCATCATATCATGAAAAAGAGTAGTCATTGCTCTTTGGTAAGTTGCACCAGCATTCTTTATACCGAAAGGCATCACTCTATAACAAAATGTTTCCCAGAGTGTAATGAATGTGGTCTTCTCCATATCTTCGGGTGCCATCTTGATCTGATTATATCCGGAAAATCCATCCATAAACGAAAAGACTTTGAATTTAGCAGTATTGTCTACCAACATATCAATGTGTGGCAGAAGGAAATCATCTTTTGGACTGGATTTATTCAAATCTCTATAATCGACACACATGCGGACTTTTCCATCTTTCTTCGGCACAGGCACAATATTGGCTACCCACTGCGGGTACTCAGCAGTTACAAGGAAATCGGCATCGATTTGCTTATGCATTTCCTCTTTGATCTTCACAGCCATATCAGGATGTGTTCTTCTTAACTTCTACTTGACTGGCGAGCACTTTGGCTTCAATGGCAATCTATGCTCCACAATCTCAGAATCCAACCCAGGCATGTCTTGATAGGACCAAGAAAACACATCTGAATACTCTCGCAAAAGATCAATCAACCCCTTCTTAGCATCTGGACACAATCGAGACCCAATCTTGACTTCCTTCACGTCATCTTCGGAACCAAGTTGACTAACTCAATCTGCTCTTCAAACGACTGAATAATCTTTTCATCTTGCTCAAGAAGACGAGACAATTCATCACTCACTTCTACATCACTTTCCTCCTCAGCCTCAAACACAGGGAATTCAAAATTTGGAGAAGGAGAAGGATCATTGTATTCAATGGGGTTAGGAACGAACCTGCATAATGATTTGATATTTTGTTTTTAGAGAAGTGAATTTGTGACCAAATAATTATGCAGAAGGATAATTTTATTGTTTATTTATGTTTTTTGTGATTACCATTTTCAGAATGAAGCAAAAAGTAAAAACAAACATCATAAATGTGGATGAATAGAATTAATTTTATTCATGATCGATTTAAAATGCCCAAACAATGCTCACTCCTCCCTTAGGCATAGGAGACGGATTTTTAAAATATAAAAGCAATTACTTAGATTGATGTAAAATAACAGGAATATCAACGACAATCCAATTGTTGCATGTCTTTCCATGTGTTACAAAGTTGGTGCAGTCTTCCTCTTCGCTATCCTCTAGCACAGCAGCTAAGGGTTGTTCATTGCCATGAATGAACCCTCCGCTATGGAAGCTAAGTTGCATATCTTCAGACCTTACAACTAATGAGCCCTTCTGGAACCCCAAACCAGTTCTGCCTTTGTTGTCGGAGACCTTTACCATGCGCCCCCACTGATCATCAGTACCTTCTTCAACAATTTTCTGAGCATCTTTTAATGAGGACCTAGGTGCCCCAAATCTCTTCTCAGCAGCAATAGACAAGGCTTGGAACGGAGTTCCAACCTCATCCTCAACTTCCACATATGAGAAAGATGACAGATGGCTAACCAACAACGCTTTCTCTCCTCCCACAATCACTAGCTTGCCATTCTTGACAATTTTGAGCTTCTGGTGCATAGTGGAGGTAACAGCCCCTGCCTTGTGAATCCATGGCCTTCCCAATAAACAGCTGTAGGCCGGGTGGATATCCATTACTTGAAAAGTAATCTGACAATCACTCGAACCTATCTTGACTGGAAGGTCCACTTCACCAATGACTGTTTTGCGCGAGCCATCAAAGGCCTTGACAATTACCCCACTATACCTCATGGGAGCTCCTTAGTAAGATAACTTCGACAATGTTGACTTCGGAAGCACATTGAGTGACGAACCAGTCAACTAGCACATTTGACAAAGCATCCTCCTTACAGTTCATTGAAATATGCAAAGCCAGGTTATGATTTCTTCCCTCCTCAAGGAGTTCTTCATCGCAAAAGCTCAAGTTATTACATGAAGTGATGTTAGCCACAATGTGATCGAATTGATCCATAATAACATCTTTCTCTACATATGCTTGTTCAAGAACTCTCTATAGTGCTTCTCTATGCGCTTCAGAATTCAAAAGCAGAGATAACACGGAAATCTTCGAGGGGGTCTGGAGCAGCTGCTCAACTACATTGAATTCACTCCTTTTTATCAATCGGAGTAACTCATCATCATCATTGGCTTTCAAGTTGTTAGATTCACCAGACTTATCTTTTGAACAGCCAATTGGTTCTACATTAGGTACCTCCATCTTCTTTCCAATAATCATTTCTTCTTTACTTTTTGGGACGACTGACCCAAACACTCGACCACTGCGGGTCACTTTGTAACATCAACAATGCTCCCTACTGAACTAGTCGTAGGTAACGGGACCTCTTGACCATTCTTCATCATTGTAGCATTATACTGGTACGGTACAACCTTATCAGATGAATACGGGACTGGGCCCACTAACCGTATTACCAACGACGATACTGATCTTTGACTGTCATTCTTACTGTTGCTGCTATCATACTGAATTATCAACCTCTCTTGTTGCTTGAAAACGGGCACTATGACATTGACATCGTCATCTACATGACGGGATTGAACAATCTGGATCATGCCTTCATCCATCAGACACTGGATGTCCCTTTTTACCACATCATACCCTCTTGGGTTCACAGTACAAACAACACAACCATCATGGTCATGTTCACAGTCACTCACCAAACAGATATCCTTATGCATCTGCACCAAAGAGATTTGGATAAACCGGATATCAAAAACCTTGAACTCACCAGGACAACCGTCCACCATATTCATTGAAGAGTTCCCATGAGCGGGAAAGGGGTTTGCTTTCACATTCGGCGCGCGGTCCTCAAAGGACACCATACCACTCTTCATAAGCTTTTGAACCTCATATTTCAATGGATAGCAGTTTTCAATATCATATCTGGGTGCTCCTTGGTGAAAAGCACAACGAAGCTCAGGTTTATACCACCAGGGAAGTGGTTCTGGGATCTGTGGCGGGTTCCTCGGTTGAATCAAGTTCTTGAGAACTAACGAGGGATACAACTCTGCGTACGACATAGGAATTGGGTCAAAAGAGACCTTCTTCCTCTCAAAGTTCTGCTGATGATGATTGTTGTTGGTATTGTTGTTGTTGTAGGTGTTCGTTCTTTGTTGCGGTTGTTGTTGTTGACGTTGATATTGTTGTTGTTGTTGTTGAATTGGTGTTGCTTGTTGATTAGAAAATATCGGAATTACTTATGACACTTGATGATGATGATGTTGACGGGGTGGTAGATTTCTTCTTATCTGAGGCCTCCTCTGCCTCCCACTGGAAATTGCATTTGTCTCACTGTCCTTCTTCTTGCTGAAACTACTGCCATACCTCTTACTCGTTGACGCCTCATCTCTTGACAAACGTCCTTCACAGACTCCCTCTTCAAGTATCATCCCCATGTTTACCATTTCGGTAAAATCACTGGGGGCACTAGCAATCATGCGTTCATAATAAAATGAACTCTGGGTTTTCAAGAAGATCTTTGTCATCTCTTTCTCCTCCAGAGGAGGAGTGATCTGGACAGCCAACTCCCTCCATCTTTTTGCATACTCTTTGAATGTCTCCTTGTCTTTCTGAGACATAGACCTCAACTGGTCTCTATCTGGCGCCATGTCCATATTGTATTTGTATTTCTTCACAAAAGCCTCTCCTAGGTCATTGAAAGTGTGGATGCTTGCACTATCTAACCCCATATACCAACGGAGTGCAACACCAGTCAGGCTATCCTGGAAGTAGTGAATAAGCAATTGGTCATTATCTGTCTGAGTCGACATCTTGTGGGCATACATCACAAAATGACTGAGCGGACAAGAGTTCCCCTTATATTTTTCAAAGTCAGGCACTTTGAATTTCACCGGGATTTTGACATTGGGTACCAAACATAACTCAACAACACTCTTCCCAAATAGATCCTTACCTCTCAACGTCTTCAATTCCTTGCGCAACTCAAGAAATTGGTCTTTCATTTCGTCCATCTTCTCATAAACATCCGGACCCTCAGACGGCTCAGAATGATAGATGGTATCCTCTACGCGAGGCAAAGTGTGCACAACTGGAGGTGGCACGGACATGACCGGGCTAGATGCCGGCATGGAAGCAAAGGTAGGCGCAAAGCCTTCTGGCACAAAGTTGGGCGGAATTCCCCACGGGAATCCGGCAGACAGGTTTGGCGCGAAGTGGGCGGTAGCAGCAAGCACGGTAGAGGTGACCACTTCTGAAGTAACAGTCCTCGCAGGAGGAGTTACAGGTGTCGGAGAAGCTTGGCTTTGAGCAGCAAGAACTGACTCCATCATGGCAGTCAGGCGGGTGATCTCGTCCTTCAGCCCTCTATTCTCTTGCTCTAGATGCTCCATAATTCTCAGATGATTGGCTCTGGTATTATACCGGTGAGTCAGCTTGGCTAAAGCACAGAAGAAACACCAATCATACACCTGGTAAAAACCTGCTTATGCAAATGATGCATGAAATATAATGCTTGATTATTTTTATTTCTAAGGAACTTACTATATCATTTGCAAATATACAATATTTAAATGGCAATTGCCACAATTTGATATGACCAAAAATCTCTTTTTATTTATATAAATTGGAAGGATTACACTGAGTACAATTTTAGAAACCAAAAAAAAAAGATACAAAAGAAAAGGAGACTAGTCATCCTAAGGATCCCTAACAACAATGTCGGAAGATCTGGCTGAAGGTGTGTACTTCCTTCGAAGGCGACGAATCTCGGTCTCAAAAGAAGCCTTCATCTGAGTCTTCTCAAGTACAAGTTGGTCAATAATCTTCTTCCAAGCAACGGAAGGCTAAGGCATGCTAGAAGATGAAACCTCTGGCTCTCTCTGTCTCTTTGTCACTCGGTCTTCAAGTAGCTCAATCAGTGCATCTTTGTCCTTAGACTCCAACTGCAACTCTTCATGCTTCTTGCTCAAAGCATGGAAACGCTGTTCCCACATATCCTTCTCTTGCTTCATCTTGACGAGCGTGTCTTCCAGCTCCTCTATATCTTGGTTAGGGAGAGTTAATGGCTCAACCACAACCATAGACATAGGTCTTTCACAAGGATAAGGCATCTTCAACTGCATAACACTCTTCTTCACCCAAAGAGTGTAAGCTTCTAGAGCTACACAATTGCACGGACCAAGCTCGGATCCTCCTTTCCTATGCATATTATGCCAAGCATGCACAATCTTCTGCTTCAAATGTTGGGGATCTTTACCCTCTTGATAGAAAATTCCTTCGAACAACATGTTATTAGGTTTGTCTCTCAAGGGGAACCCAAGTTGACGACGAGCCAAAGCAGGGTTGTAGTTAATTCCTCCTTGTGTACCAATGAGAGGCACATTAGAGAATTCACCACAACTATTAATAATATCCAAACCGCTCAAAGATGGATCATACCAAACTATATCATCATTAGTGAGAGACGTAAGTCTCTGAGACCATCTTAGACATTGTTTGTTTTCCATAAAAGCAGGTGTCTGAGGCAAGTGCGAAAGAAACCACATGTACAGAAGAGGAATGCAACAGGCAATCGTTCCACCACTCTTAGAATTCCTTAGATGCAAAGAGAAATACATATCACCCAACAAAGTAGGCACAGGGTTCCCAATCAAGAAAAGTCTAATGGCGTTAACATCAACAAAACTGTCAATGTTAGGGAACAAAGCTAATCCATAGATGAGCAACACAAAGATAACTTCAAAAGCGTCCACACTACCAGCTTGAGCAAAAGTAGTAGCTTCCTTGATGAGAAAAACAGATGACAATCCAAATAACCTTCCTTTCTTCACCCAATGAGCCTCTATCTTAGACTTCTTCAAGTGAAGAGCTTTAGCAATAATATTAGATCGGGGAATCTCCCCTAATCCACTAAAAGGCACTCTACTAGAAACAGGTATCCTCAAAAGATGAGAATACTCCTCCAATGTATGCACAAGCTGAAAATCTGGGAAAGTGAAACAATGGTAGAGAGGATCATAGAACTGCACCAATACACTCAAGAGTCCTTCAACCATATCAACATACAAGATGGACAGAAGCTTCCCATGATGTTGTTTAAAGTCCAAGGGATCTAATACAAAAGATGCTAGCTTCCTAAACTCTTTCAAGTCAGGACACCTGAAACTGTACTTCTTAGTGTTCCTTTGCCCACAATCCATGGTCTGAAAAGATTGCAAATGATACCTTAGTTCCTTGAAAATTTTGTGTGATGAATGTCATGATATGCATGAATGCATCAATGCAACAATCACAAATAAGGGATCACACACAAGGCAAACAAAGGTCAAGGGATGAATCAAGTCATTGTCAAGATCAATCATCCATTTTAGTGGATTATGGTTTACACCTTATCAACACCCAAGTTCCATTGATATTGACAAGACTTGATTGGATCAACCAAGAATCAAGGGTTTGTTGCAAGTCACGAGCATGGAGTCTGGGTAAGAACCATCCCAAAGGAGTGAAATAAGGATAAAAACCTGTAGATCATGTTCTAAAAAGTTCCCAGAGTCTTAATTCCATCTATCGGATATTATAGGTTAGGATGAGTGACTCATCGACCCATAGTATTCTCAAGAGAAACTCGTCTGAGTGTAGTATCGCGTAACAACTGTTATCAAGTCTACACTTGAACCGTTTCCGCACTACATCCTAAATAGGCCAAGATGGGTTAACTGTTCTAAGGTCCTCAGCTTCTCAGACCCAATTAGAAATATTAATGCCTAACCATAAATACTTGTGTCACATTCCCAAATCCAAAGGAGTCTCCACTGAGCAGATGGATCTCAAGCCAACTTGTTAAGGACTACTCCACACAATATGAACATGACTATACCATCCTCCTATCTTAATTGCACTCAAGTTTGGGTTAGAACTTATCTCACCACTCAGAGATCACCAAGCATAACAAGCAGATTATATCACACACACACACACACACACACACACACACCACACACACACACATATATATATATATATATATATATATACAAACATCACATATATACAAATATATGAAGGAGAATTGCCATCCAAGGCGCAGCGGAATTTAAAAATTTCTCCATTTAGTGATCCTTACGATGGGCATGATCAGTGATAGAATCGTTACCTCTTGTGGCGATTCAAACCCTTTGGTGCAGATCTCTTGTAACGATCAAAACCTTGGATACAAATCCATGGGGCGATCACGAACGTTGAACGATGACAACGTCTCTACTCAGTCCACGCGAACGGATTCCTTCAATCGCAGTGCTAGTTGTTATGAATGAAGGCTTTGAGTGAGAGAGAGAGAGGGAAACGAAATTCCAAGTCTCTACTTGAATTTCAGTTTGAGTGGAGTGACAATGCTTCTACCCAAGGGGTTCTATTTATTGAACCACTTGTGTGGGCTTCAAGCTAAAAAGCCCACTTAAGTGTATTTTGGCCCATATCTCATAATATGCCAAAATCACTTAAGTATTTGGTACCTTACCATATTTCATCTCCCACTTAAGTGCACCGTACCTTACAGTGTTCCTTAGTTACTCTATTTCTCATCAATCCGTCCTTTGTGTGTGACCCTGTAGGTTTTCATAACGTTGGCAATTATATTAAATCACGCATTTAACATAATAAACAGTGAGTGGTATCTAGCAACACATCACTGCTACCCAAGACACGAAAATGTCATGTGATTTGACAAAACCTCCTGTGATAATAATTATGTGTATAATTACCCCTTTGCCCTTATGTCTATATTGAACACAA
The DNA here is from genome assembly GCF_024323335.1 of Lathyrus oleraceus. Taxonomy (NCBI): domain Eukaryota; kingdom Viridiplantae; phylum Streptophyta; class Magnoliopsida; order Fabales; family Fabaceae; genus Lathyrus; species Lathyrus oleraceus. Next base: position 34,100,745 of record NC_066583.1, on the reverse strand, counting down.
GGTATAGACCGTGTCATCCTTGTCCAGTTCAATATTGGGCCCATAGACATTTATCCTGTTACGCTGGATTGGCAAATTCCATCTAGGACACTCATGTCCCTCAGCATGCTTCGTGGAGTACCCATCAACTGTCTTTATGGTTATCCAGTTATGGACAACGTTGGATCAGCAATAAAGCACTCGACTGTACATCTAGGATCCATAGTGGTTTCAGGTCGAAGAGTGGTATACACTATTATCACCATGAGAATAACTTATGACACTTTGCATAACTTTCTATATAGTATTCTCATAGTGGGTCAATCCGGTATAAATATTACTCCTAATATTCATACCTATGTTTAAGACTTGATAACTCTTTATCCATGATCCATGAGATGTGATCATCAGTCTACAAACATAATAGTCTTAATGCTTTAATGTTATCCCACTTCACACTAAAGCTCGACTACGGATACTTTAAGAATAGTGTCCTTATGTTTAATGTGGTCTCATGATTAAGTCACACTTAATACATTAAACGGACTATCTATTCCAGGGACTTTATTAATCAACCATAATAAAGAAAATTCCTTTTATTATTAATAAATAATTTGATATAAGTACCAAAAGTATTGGCCTCTAGGGCTTACACCAACAATCTCCCCCTAGCACTAGAGCCAATCAGGCATACCTCTTATGCCCATTGATCTAGTATGGCCATCATGCTTCTGTTGCGCAAGAGGCTTTGTCAGTGGGTCAGCTATATTGTCAAGTGTAGGTACTTTACATATTTTCACATCTCCTCTATCTATTATCTCTCGAATGAGATGATAACGCCTGAGTATGTGCTTGGATCGTTGGTGAGATCTAGGCTCCTTAGCTTGTGCGATAGCACCATTGTTATCACAATACAGACCAATGGGATCCACAACGCTAGGGACTATGCCAAGTTCACTAATGAACTTCCTGATCCAAACAGCTTCCTTTGCTGCTCTTGAGGCAGCAATATACTCGGCCTCGGTTGTAGAATCAGCAACTGTATCTTGCTTTGAACTTTTCAAGCTCACAGCGCCACCATTTCAACAAAACACATAACCATTGGAATCATTCATATTAAAGCGTCTCAGCACCTTGTCTATGTACTCTGACTTGGGCCAAGCATTTTATGATCTATCTCTATAGATTCTGATTCCTAATATATAGGCTGCTTCACCTAGGTCCTTCATAGAAAAGCATTTCCCCAACCAAGTCTTTACTTGTTGCAGGGTAGGGACATCATTTCCAATGAGTAATATGTCATCTACATATAATACCAGGAAAACGATCATGCTCCCACTAACCTTCTTGTAGACACAAGGCTCATCTTCGTTCTTGATGAATCCATATTGTTTTACCGTTTCATCAAAACGAAGATTCCAGCTTCTGGAAGCTTGCTTCAATCCATAGATTGATCTTTGTAGCTTACATATCTTTTGGGCTTCTTCTGGTATGTCAAATCCTTCAGGCTGTGTCATGTACACATCCTCAAGAAGATTTCCATTAAGGAAAGCAGTTTTGACATCCATCTGCCATATTTCATAATCATGATATGCAGCGATAGCAAGTAAAATCCGAACAGATTTAAGCATTGCAACTGGTGAAAAGGTTTCATCATAGTCAACACCATGAAGTTGTTTATATCCTTTTGCAACCAGTCTTGCCTTATAGGTATGTACCTTACCATCCATGTCAGTCTTCTTTTTGAAGACCCACTTGCATCTTATAGGATTAACTCCTACAGGAGGCTCTACCAAGGTCCAAACTTGGTTTGTGTACATGGAATCTATTTCGGATTTCATGGCTTCTAGCCACTTCTCAGACTCGGGACCAGTTATGGCCTCCTAGTAGGTCACAGGCTCATCTTGATCCATGAGTAATACATCACCTTGATCTGTTATGAGATATCCATATCTCTCAGGTAAGTGACGTATCCTGCTTGACCTACGCTGATCTTGTTCTACTTGAGCAGGTTGCTCTTCCACAACCACTTGTGTTTCCTGCTCTAATTCCTCCATAAGTGTATCGATGCTTTGTGATTCTTGAATTTCTTCAAGCTCTACTTTCCTCCCACTGGTTCCTTTGGAAATAAAATCCTTTTCTAGGAAAATTCCAGTTCGAGCGACAAACACTGCCCTCAGAAGGATTGTAGAAGTAATATCCTCTTGTTTCTTTAGGATACCCCACAAATAAGCATTTGTCAGATTTGGGCTCAAGCTTAGTTGAAATTTGTCGTTTCACATAAACTTCACAACCCCAAATCTTCATGTAAGACATATGTGGTCTCTTACCACTCCATATCTCATATGGTGTCTTATTAACCTTTTTGGATGGAACACGGTTAAGTGTGTAAGCTGCTGTCAATAGCGCATGTCCCCAAAAGGAGTTTGGAAGATCGGCGTGACTCATCATGGATCGGACCATGTCCAACAGGGTTCGATTTCTTCTCTCAGACACATCATTCCATTGGGGTGTTCCAGGAGGAGTGAGTTGGGATAGGATCCCACACTCTTTTAGATGGTCATCAAACTCTAGGCTTAAATATTCACCACCTCGATCTGATCGAAGAGCTTTAATATTCTTACCTAGTTGGTTTTGTACTTCATTCTTGAATTCTTTGAACTTTTCAAAGGACTCTGATTTGTGTTTCATTAAATACACATAACCATATCTACTGAAATCATCAGTAAATGTGATGAAGTACTGAAAACCTCCTCTGGCTGGTATGTTCAGTGGACCACATACATCAGTATGTATGAGGGCCAAAAGATCATTAGCTCTTTCACCTTTTCCTGTGAATGGAGACTTTGTCATCTTTCCCAATTAAACAAGATATGCATGTCTCATATGATTCATAATCAAAAGAGTCCAACAGTCCATCTTTATGGAGTTTGGAAATGCGTTTCTTATTTATGTGGCCTAATCGACAATGCCAAAGGTAAATTGGATTTAACTCATTAGGTTTCATCCTTTTAGTATTAATGTTATAAATAGGCATTTCAAGATCAAGGACATATAATCCATTGTTCATTTGAGCAGTAGCATAGAATATATCATTCAAATAAATTGAACAACAATTGTGCTTTATTATGAATGAAAAACCGAACTTGTCCAAACAAGAAACAGAAATAATATTCCTGCTAATTGCTGGTACATAATAACAGTTCTCTAACTGAATTATTAAACCACTAGGTAAAGTCAATTCATAAGTTCCTACGGCTAAGGCAGCAACCTTTACTCCATTACCAACTCGTAGGTCGACTTCACCTTTTGCCAATTTTCTACTCCTTTTTAGTTCTTGCACATTTGTACAAATGTGAGAACCGCATCCAGTATCTAATACCCATGATGCAGAAGTAGATAAATTAATTTCAATAACAAAAATACCTGAAGTTGGAGTCTGTACTCCATTCTTCCTATCTTCCAGGTACTTTGGGCAGTTCCTCTTCCAGTGTCCGGTCTTACCATAATGGAAGCAGGTGCCTTCTTTTTCTATGCCTTCACTAGGCTTTAAAGCAGCACTAGTGGATTTGGGTCTGGCAACTTCCTTGCCTTTCCCTTTATCATGTTTGAGGACAATCCTCAAGTTTCGGTACCAATCCAGGAAATTTGTCCCAGACAATTTTTCCTTGTCAAGTTTTGATCGCAATATGTTGTTAGAGGTGTTTGTTTTCATGGTAATCTACATAAGGATTAATGAAAATATAAGTATCATTGACATATTTAATTAGGCCTTTAATTAAATATGCTCCCACTATTTTACTCAAAACAAATGACCCTCATCATTTGATTCGGAAAATCCCGTTGGAAGATTTTCTAGTGGGTCGAGATCCATATTTCACTTCGTTCTAAGTCCGCGTAGGCGGATTACACAAAACTAGGTTATTTAGGTAGGAACTCCTTCCAATTGTATCTCATACAACTCTCGACAATTTCAGTTGGGTGAATAACTCCTTATTCCAATCCATCATATGGATCATTCCCAACTCTTGCTTCTAAACATATATATAATCTTATTATAATTTGTTTAGTTAAGTTTGACCCATTGTTTTAACAGTTGGATATTACAATTATCCCATCGCACCTTACTAATATATAGATCATGCACCTCGCGTAGGCGAAACCTACATTATCCATTACTAGTCTTGATGAGTGTTAAAACTTGGAAAGCATAAACTTAATATTTAATTTGATGGAATTGCAATTTTCTGATCTCACCGGCTTGTTTATCATATAAATTGTCTCTCACATGCATCAACATACATTCACATGCATCAACATACATACATAATGAAACAGTTATGGCCCATAGCGCAATTGTTCTCCCAAGCCAATGAGAGAACCTAAGCTAACCTACAACGATCTAAGCTTCTCCAAGCAAGATCTTCAAGGTTGTCTTCCTTTGGCACTGACTTCTTTGCTTTCTTCATATCATTACATTATAAAAGAAACTCGTTTTACATACGAGGGAGTGAGATGAGAAAAGAAGTTACATTTGGGAGATAAAGAGAGAGGCACGACACACAGGTCGTATTTTAAAACCCAAAATAAAATAAAGGAAAACTAAGGCCATAACTGATCACCACAAGACAATAATAAACACTTTATTATTATTATTATTATTATTATTAATTCCTTTAATTAATTAAAATCAAATTAAATCTCGACGACCGATCACCACATTTTAATGAACAATTCATTTAAAATCGATGTCGCTTTTCGTATCAACACTTGATACTTTTAAAGCACTGAGTTAGCCGAACGGGTGAAAATTTCCTTGCGTTAACCGGTTAACCATATGCGTTAACCGGTTAACACTGTTTGAAATCTGAAAAAAATTGTTTTCTGCCTTGCGTTAACCGGTTAACCAAATGCGTTAACCGGTTAACACTGTTTGAAAATGTCTTGGAAAACTATTTTCCGCCTTGCGTTAACCGGTTAATTTTTTTTTTATTTCGTATTTCGTTAACCGGTTAACCATACGCGTTAACCGGTTAACACTGTTCCAAAAAGTGTTTAGAAAGCACAACTCTTGTGCAGTCAAACCCCAATCGCATAAGTCTCTGACAACACAACCCTTGTGCCGTCACTAACCCTGATGCACCAATTTCAGACCGTCAAACACATCTCGATTGTTAATTTAGTATGGTTAATCAACACGTCATTGCTTCACCATACTAATGTCGGATCAAGAAGCAAATGACCATTGGTCGCTCAAAGGAAAACAATCATTGAGTGTTTGAATGAATGAAACGAGAACACTATATCATATATAATGTATTTTGCATCAGGATTACATATATCACATATATGTAACTTGATCGATCTCAATTTAATCTTTGATTCATTCTGTCTTTAATCATATTATTACAGAACAAAAACAGATATCGGATTCATGGTTTCGTAAGTGGCTCTGATACCACTGAAGGAGAATTGCCATCCAAGGCGCAGCGGAATTTAAAAATTTCTCCATTTAGTGATCCTTACGAATGGGCATGATCAGTGATAGAATCGTTACCTCTTGTGGCGATTCAAACCCTTTGGTGCAGATCTCTTGTAACGATCAAAACCTTGGATACAAATCCACGGGGCGATCACGAACGTTGAACGATGACAACATCTCTACTCAGTCCACACGAATGGATTCCTTCAATCGCAGTGCTAGCTGTTATGAATGAAGACTTTGAGTGAGAGAGAGAGGGAAACGAAATTCCAAGTCTCTACTTGAATTTCAGTCTGAGTGGAGTGACAATGCTTCTACCCAAGGGGTTCTATTTATAGAACCACTTGTGTGGGCTTCAAGCTAAAAAGCCCACTTAAGTGTATTTTGGCCCATATCTCATAATATGCCAAAATCACTTAAGTATTTGGTACCTTACCATATTTCATCTCCCACTTAAGTGCACCGTACCTTACGGTGTTCCTTAGTTACTCTATTTCTCATCAATCCGTCCTTTGTGTGTGACCCTGTAGGTTTTCGTGACATTGGCAATTATATTAAATCACGCATTTAACATAATAAATAGTGAGCGGTATCTAGCAACACATCACTACTATCCAAGACACGAAAATGTCATGTGATTTGACAAAACCTCCTGTGATAATAATTATGTGTATAATTACCCCTTTGCCCTTATGTCTATATTGAACACAAGGTATAGACCGTGTCATCCTTGTCCAGTTCAATATTGGGCCCATAGACATTTATCCTGTTACGCAGGATTGGCAAATTCCATCTAGGACACTCATGTCCCTCAGCATGCTTCGTGGAGTACCCATCAACTGTCTTTATGGTTATCCAGTTACGGACAATGTTGGATCAGCAATAAAGCACTCGACTCTACATTTAGGATCCATAGTGGTTTCAGGTCGAAGAGTGGTATACACTATTATCACCATGAGAATAACTTATGACACTTTGCATAACTTTCTATATAGTATTCTCATAGCGGGTCAATCCGGTATAAATATTACTCCTAATGTCCTTATGTTTAATGTGGTCTCATGATTAAGTCACACTTAATACATTAAACAGACTATCTATTCCAGGGACTTTATTAATCAACCATAATAAAGAAAATGCCTTTTATTATTAATAAATAATTCGATACAAGTACCAAAAGTATTGGCCTCTAGGGCTTACACCAACAATATATTCACACAAAAAGTAGATTAAACCCACTGGAGACTACTCCCCAGCAGAGTCGCCACTTAATTTCTGTAGCGGGAAATTCATGATCATCAAGCTATTGACAAGCTAGTGATCAATTAACAAGAGTCGCCACCGCGCTTTTATTGTTTCCAAGGGAAAAGGGAAAAGTACGAACAAAACCCAGTAAGTAAGAAGTTTTCAAATAAAAACTAATAAAAGTCAGAGATCACAGGTAAGGGGGTTGGTTACACAGAGGGAAGGTGTTAGCACCCAAAGTGATCTAGGTACTCCTAGGGAGCCCTTCTTGTGCGCATATGTATTTTTTACAAAGTGATATTTACAAAAAAAAAATAGAATGGGGGGATGAGAAAAGAATTCATTAATTATATTTTTGTGTTTGACAAGACCTTCGGTCTTGTGCCTACGGACCAACATAAAAATGAGGGATCAAAACCTCGTAGTTCGTGATACAAATTTCAAAATGGATGCATTGATTTTAACAAAATTTAAGTTTGAAAGGCACAAAGGCCTAAAACGATTTGAATGAGTTAGTTCTTTTTGGCTCTTTTTTTCAAAGTTTAAGTCAAGTATAGTTAAGTTTATTCACAAGTTTGATTTAAGAAAATAAGCTTAAAAATGCAATGGCATAAGGCCAAAGTTTCTATCTTTTGCAAAAGTGGTCATAGTTTTAGAACAAAAATAGTTCACACAAAAAAGATTTTGAAAATGGAGGGAGAGATTTTGAAATTAAAGAAATGGGGAGAAGATGAAGAGACTATCCTATGCACAAAATTTTAAAAGTTTAGAGTTGAAAAGATCTGACCAAGTGGGTAGCAATCCAATAGACAAAAATATCAATAGAAACCTATAATTCACTTGGATATTTTAGAATCAAGCAACACACAAATGCACAATTATATTATCTTGAAGAGAAAGGCATCAAATCAAGATGGCCTCATCCAAGCTTATCCATTCCATGATCTCCTTCAAAAATAGCCCATGTAACAGATGAATTCCACAAGTCACAGGTTCAAAATAACAGTTTCACAATAATCATGTTGTAGATGAATCCTAGAGAGGTCTTCAAAGATGTATCAGATGAATTTCAAATTGCAAGCACTTGGTTCTTCAACAAGTTCGCATTGGCCAAGTCCACTAGCATAGGAAGGTTGCCTAGATTCTAAGTCCATTTGTCCAAGATCAAGCCAACAGACCACTCAAAAGCTTTTTAGGGTTTTTTGTTATTATTATGTACATTAATGGTCAAAGACCACACTAACAAGCAAAGTATATACAAAGAAAATATATCACACAATATGGTCCAAATGGACAAAGTGAAAATTGCATTAACATAAACAATTAGGATGATATGAACAATGGCAAATGAAATAAAGTGTTAAAAGTAAATTGCATTAAAGTAAAAGCTTGAAATTAAAAGTTTGTAGTTAGTAGGTTAGGAGTTAATTTTGTTTTGCTTTTGCTTTTTTTAAGACATTCTTTGGAGAACACTCAACCCACTTATCACAAGCATGGATCCTTGATCCAAAACATCTTCCAAAGGAAGGAAAGAAGGCCAAGTTTCTACACAATACCATGAAAGAGGGGAGACTTACAATCTCACTAACTAGAATGCTTATGCCTTTTCTGTCAAAAATTTAGCGCTATGTTAAGTAATCGTAATTGGACTTATGTAGAAGTCATAACTATTTGAGGTCGGACAATAGAATTTTTGTGTTAATGCATGTTAGAGACATAGTATAAGGGACTATGCTCATGAAACATACCACACACAAAAAGAATATGCAAAAGGTGTGGCCTAATCTCATCCATACTCATGTTAATTTTTCAATCAACTAGCATTAGTACTTTGAGATGTCATAGGCCAAATGGAATGAATGAATTAAGAAGAGGAATGAGATGAAGTGGGAAGGAGATGAATGAAATCACAAATTGGTCAAATGATGACTTTTACCAAATTAATATCATTCATTCATTTTGGGAGATGGAATGTACATTCCATCAATCCCCTAAATCCAATGATATTAACTTGACAAAGTCAAATCAACCTTGACCAAGGCCCAACAACAATAAGTAAACTCAAATAAGTCAATACAAATAGTCAACAAAATTTAATTGGCATTTATTCAATTTAAAATAATAAAATAGTGCATTTAAACCAAATATGTTTTGTCCAATTCCTAAAATCTCATCAAAACACCAAGAAATGGCCATGAGATTTATCATAGGTCAAACAAGGTCAAAGGACCTTGGAGAAAAAATTTCATAATTTTTGGACATTTAAAAATATTTTTAAGCAATTAAAAAAATGCAAAATCAATTAATTCATGAAAAATATTAATAATGATCCATAAAATAATTTTAATTCAGAATATGAAAGAGAAAAATATTTGAATTTTTTTGGGGAAAGTCCCATATTTTTTGGATTAATATTGAATTTAATATGAATTATTGAAGAAAATGTAATTAAAATAAAAATTCAGAAAATCTAAATTACGTGGACCATCTGATCTCCCTCATTAATTGAGGTGGCAGATCAGATGGTCCCTAGCGCGCGTTCCACATGGACTTGAGTCAACATCGCAACAACTTGGGTAATCAACACCAACGATCAAGATTAAAACATGAGGGACGAATCATGTGGTTCAAAGCCTTGCCAAGTCATCGCCGGAGCCAGAGCTTCGGTCATCTTCTCCGGTGGACCTCACCGGACTGGTCCACCATGAGCCATCACCAAAATGAAAAACAAGGACATGTTCTTAAAGAAAAAAATGGCACTGAGCTCGAATCTGACCTCCATTCACTCCAACTCTAAGTATATTGAGAGATACATGGAGTTGAAATTTGAGGTGCATGAAATGAGTTACTTCAATTTGACCTCAAAGCAACTCAAACTTCTTGCCTACATTGGTATGACTTCAGACAACCAAAGAATCAATAGAATTAAGCAAGAATTTGAGAGAATCGAAGAGTTCGAAATTTCTGAAAAATACCTTCAATGGAGGTCTGGATTCAACTGGTCTTGATCTTACTTGTGCTTGGACTCACTCCACTTAGTTGCAGGAGAAGGATTGAATGGTTAAAAAGCTATGGATTACTGGAGAATTGAATTCCAAAATAGTGGAGATTCAAGCTCAAATCCAAGAGAATTTTTCAGGCTTATCCTTTGAGAATTGAGGGTTTGAAATGGGAGATCAAAGTTGGCGCGATTGTGTGTTCATTTTTTAGCAATTGAAGCTCTATTTATAGCTGAAATGGTTGATAATTGCACACTCTAATTCACTTTCCAATTTTGGCAAATGGTGATATAATGGTGCATGGGCGCGCATAGGCCCATGAAATGATTGTTTAAGGTCCACAAATGAACATCAGATGCTTTGAAGTAAGCTTGGATAAAGGCAAATGCACATTGATGCTTGAAGTTTGATCCATCACAAGTGATGTCACCCTGTTTAAGCCATGTGCAGCCTATGCATCTCTTGTCCAAAATGAATGAATTTGAGCTCTTTGGAAAGGTGAGATCAAGAGGAACAACTTTCATGTTCAACACTTTTTCATTTTGAGCTTGGAACTTGGAGAAATTTGAGGTGGAAGTTTGGAAATTTTCGACATATCAAAATTTTTCTAAGTGTCAAGCCATATGTCTCAATATTCCACCTTGCTTAACTTTTTACATGAGCTTCAAATGAGAAAAGTTTCTTCATCAAAGTTGTGGATCCCTCAAACACCTTCAAAATGGTCACCAATTTCATGTCATTTGGATTTTAAATGATAGAGTTATGGATTTTTGAAGTTTGGGAAAATCACTTGATCAATGGTATAGGTCAAAAGTGACCTATAATGTAGCCTCATATCACATGCTCAAAAAAGTTGAATTATCTCCCACTCAAAACATCAAAGTTGAAGTAGACACATTGAATTTAATTTTGAAACTTGGAAATCTTTCATCTCATAAAAATTGAGCAAGTTATGGCCTTGGGAAGTTGACTTTCAAATTAGGGTTTAGACAAAATGACCTATAATGTTTCAACATAGAAAATGATTTCCAAGCAAAACTAAACATGAAAGTTGTTTGGAATGTCATTTAGAGCAAGATTTCTCTTGGAATCATTTTCATATGGTGAAAATTATAGGAGATAGTGTCTAGGGAGACCTCGTTTTGATCAGATGAATCCACCTGGCCAACCACCATCAACCAACTTGCTAATTTCCAATTCTCTTGACTTTCTTGTCTCATGGTAGGTAATATATGCATAAGATGATGATTTTTGAAATGTCCCTTGAGAAATTGGATCAATTGGTGAGATAGCTTGTTTGAGAAGTTACTCAAGATACCCAGTCAAACTAGGGTTTCCAAGGAAAATCACCCTCAAACTCTTGAAGAAAACTTGATCAATATAACATGTAGAGATCATTGGGACCCATATATGATACTTATAACCATTCTTGAATCAATTATTGGTTGTGCTCTTTGTTCATGAGGGTCTCAAACCCTAGATGTGAGCTTGATGAATCAATGAGATCATGCCCTACCTACAAAAGAGTTAGATAAATGCAAAGACGTGTTTTTGGTATTTTAGTTAGTAAAATGATAATATACAAGTATAATATAATCACAAAGTGCTTGGTGATCTCTCCCAAAACAAACCCAGTGAAGAAGGGGTAAGGAGGATGCCAAGATATGATCCCAGTGCTAATGCTTATGATAAAATTGCATGAGGAATCTTAGGGTCAAAATTGGGGTCTTACACATATTCATGTGTTTCATTCCTCTCCTAATACCAACAACGATTCCTATCTTAGTTGGTTGAACGAAATAGAAAGAAGAAAGAACATACGTAGAAAGATCGAGGTATTTTTGACTTGATTCAACTATCAAAGACCGGGCCCAAGTATAACCCTAACATGCTTATAGCTGATGTCTGGTTTTGGGAGTCTTCGACCAATAATTTTCATCTTCCATATGGGATGGTAACTCCCACTATTTTAGATATTGCTACTATTATTGGTCTTTGACCAATTGCGGAGAATTTTGAGCTCACTGTCAAACACAAAATTCAAACCTGATTTCTCTTTTGACCGCCCTGGATTCAGCTTCTACATTAAAGACAACCATGAGGAAATTGAGGAAGTCTCCGATTACGAGCACATTGTAATCTTCACCCTTTGGTTATCTCATTCGTTTTTTGTTCTAGCTCCTCGCAAATAGCCAAGAAATTTATAGCTCTTGCTACTCAACTTAATGAGAAGAGAGAATTTTGTCTTAGTAAATTAATCATATGCTTCTGTTTACTGTGAAATTTGGTAAACAAATACAAGTTTCTATTAATACTTAAGGGATCAAACTTGAAAATCTCCCGAAACATATTTATGTGCATTTATGGTTTTGAACAACATTCTGTGTTGAAATCAAAGGGTAACTTCTTGGATTTATTTCAATGTTGCTTTGAAGCAATATTTGGAATAAAAGATTTTTAGAATAAATATTGAAAATAAAATGCAAGGTGTAGTAGAAGCATGAACTGTAAAGTGAAATCGGAAGGTAACTCAATGCATAAAAGATACTTAAATGTGAAAAGACTTGAAATTTATAAATTGTGGAACACATACGTACATTTTTCTCACTTGTTTCTCAAATGCGCAGATACTTTGAGTTTATAGAATATGTGTACAATTATGGACCCCTTCCCAAATGAACATAAGTCCCTTTCTATACTACTCTAAAATAACTACCCAAGAACGGTCGACTAACCCTATCACGACACGTTTCATCCCCATGCAGCAGTTATCTTCGACGAGCCTCCACGTGTCTTCAAGTAACCATTTATGTTAAACCAGTTCCCGCTCTTTTAATATCATTCAAATATCTTAACTATTTTTACTGGTCATCAAGAACTGACTTCCCACGTCAAAGTCTTTAATGCCAACCATGCTACGACAACCCACTATAGCATTTTCCACATGCAATTCCCAAGTCGACATTGTTTCCATTATAATGATAAACTCCAACCTTAGCTAACATAGCATAGTATCCAATTTCATTAAGTCCCCGAACTCTTACAGTGCCCTTCGACATGGAGTTACTTCGACTGGCATCACTATACGTGACTTCTGACCTAGCATAACCTCGGCTCCCCTTCGAATTCATTTTACCTAGTCCTTCAACCTAGCATATTCATTATTGTCCCATTAATACTTGCTACTTATAGTCAAGTCAAAAAATCCAAGGTAACAAATTTTCCCCCAAAAGGCCATGTTTCGATCTGAATCAAAGAAGAGAGACGTGGCCTTTTTTATCACATTTTTCGAAGTCATTTTCGCTTCTGTTGATGTCATCGTCATCATTACCCTTTTTACGGTGCATTATTATTTTCCACGAGATTCACTCAGAATCTCATCATTACTCCTACTTCCTAGTAGGTCATGGTTTTGCACGTCGTCCATAATTGCTCCCACTCACATCAATGATATGCTTTGTAACCCCCTAAAATTCTTCAAAATCCCCCACGCGGATGACATGTGTCTGATTCAGTACATACATTGAGAAGCTTATAAATAAAAAGATTCAATTCCTCTTTTCTTCTTCCTCATTTCAACTCCTCTTACAATTTTTTCTGGCGCAGAGCAACAAAACCCTTTCACTCTTTTTCTTTTTAAAAAAACTCCATTTCCAACCATGGCTTCTACTCAACCAATGCCCTTTAAGTCTAACACTAGCAAAAACCCATTGGCTTTCACAATCTTACAAAACGAGGATGAGGAAGTGAGAGACTACACTCCTGAACCTCCTCCGTCAGATGAGAAAACTGCCATTTGGGCAAAAAAGGGTTCTTATTCCTTATTCTCTACATAATAAATTGTACGCCTTTTTGGGACCTTACTGAAGGTGAGAAAAACAAGAAAGGGGGGGTTTGAATTGTTTGAAAAATTAAGCGCTTTTGCAAAATGAAAATCACACAAAGATTTTATACTGGTTCGCTTATAACACAAAGCTACTCCAGTCCACCCGGCCAAGGTGATTTCGCCTTCAACAAGGACTTAATCCACTAATCTTGAAAGATTACAAACAACCCCTAAGAGAGAAGAAAATCTCTTAGTCCTCTCAAGTCTACAGACTACAAAGAGTCACTTGAGGAAATCAAATAAAAATAGATACAAGATGTGTAATCTAGAATGCTTCTAAGAAAGCAAATATTACAAACTTAAGAACAAATTTTTCACTTGATAAGCAAAAGCTTAGTGAAAATCTTTGAAGAACAAAGATGTTTTTCTTGAGCGTGATATAATTTCAGTATAGTTTTGGCTAGTGATTTCTTCGTGTTTGCTGAATGAGATTTCTTCTCTATTTATAGGAGTTGAAGTAGAGTTGAAGTAGCGTTGAATCTATTGGATATTGAGATGTAATTACGCCATTCCATTAATAGCTTCTGCAGTAGACTTTTTCACTTAGAAGTGACTACTTACCACAATTAGTATCTTTTCTCTTGGAAGTGGAGATTAACGTCTCTTTCTAATTGAGGAAATCCATTTGCAGAACTTTAACTTGGCTTAAACGTTACTTCATCATGATTAACAATTCTGATTAGAGTCTTTGTGTATCTGGAGAAATTGGCTTCTGATGTTATTCTTGAATGTTCAGATGGCGCTGATAACTTCAGACTTTGCAGAAGGCATTTGTTCAGAGTCAGAGCTTCTAGACTTTACTTCATGTTCAGATGCTTCTGATATTTTGTAGTTTTGTCCAGAGTCAGAGCTTCTTGAAACGAGATTTCACTTTAGATGCTTCTGATACTTGAGATTTTGCATCTGATCTTGTTTTGCATCTGATGACATCATCAGATTTATTTCTTCTTTCTTTAGAACCCTGCACACTTAGAAACTTTTCGTTAGGGTGCCACTTTTGGTTTCATCCTTTGTTATCATCAAAATCATGGAATCTATTGTAGAACTATTTTTGTTCTTACAATCTCCCCCTTTTTGATGATGACAAAACAAATAAAATTATCAGATGAAACATGAAAAATATTAGATCAGATAGACAAAAGCTCCCCCTGAGTTAGCGCTAGGGAGTTCAGAAGTTCTTACCAGAGCTTTTCCAAGTAATTAGGTTTCTGAAAACTTTCTGCAAATGCTTAACTTTAAAGTTAGAGTTATTTAATCAGAGCTATTATTTAATCAGAGCTTATTTATATCAGAACTATTTCTATAATTGTTGCAGAATGCTTAAGGTTTTAGACATAATTTTCATCAGAGCTATTTAATAATTTCTCCCCCTTTTTGGCATAATCAAAAAGGCATAAAACATAAAAAAATAGAGAGAAAAACACTTCATTAAACAGCACAAAGGCAAACAGCAGTCAAAAACAACAGATTCAAGAGAATATCAGAGCTAAAAAAGAAAAGACAGAAGCAAAAAACACTAGGCAACCAAAATAAATCCTAAGTGCCTAAGGGTTTGGAGGAGGAGGAAGTCTCTGTAGTAGCATGGCAAACATATTCTGGAGGTTTTCATTCAGAGCGTCTTGTTTGTCCATCCTTGCCCGGAGCTCACTCTGATCTTGCTTGATCTCTTTCTGATCTTGCTTGATCTCCTTCAGAGTGTTAAGAATCAGAGGGATCGCAGAGGAAGACTCCCCCTGAATCAGAGCCTGCTGAGTTTCAGCTTCAGCAGCAGCTTGGGCTTCTGCATCTGCTTTAGCCTTGGCTTCAGCTTCCTGAATTCTCAGAAGTTCTGCTTCTTTTGCCAGGCGTTCTTCTTCCAACCTCTTAGCTTCTTCTTCAGCTTCCTTAGCTAATCTTTCTTCTTCCAATCTCTTAGCCTCAGCTTCTCTAGCCAGTCTCTCCTGGAGTCTTTCCTCAGAGTCTCTGATGTAGCCATTTCTGACTTGTTCAGAGATACTCTTCAGCCTATAAGACTCAGAGGTCATCCAACTAATAACTCTGTTCCAGTGTGTCCTAACAGATTTAGGATCATCACTGACTTCAGAATTTTTAGCCAGAGACTTGATCTTCTGGACTGAGGATTCTGCAACCTGCATAATGGCCTCCTCAAGGGTAGGTGTGATAATTTTAGGTTCAGGTTCAGGTTCAGGTGAATGAGGTGGAGAGTTTTGAGGGCTGAGATGTAGAGGTTGAGGTTCAGTTTCTGGTTCTGGCTGGGGTTCAGATTCTGCTTCTGGTTGAAGTTCAGAATCTGGGTCTGGTTGAAGACTGGGGGATGAAGCATAGAGTGGGTTTACATCTAATGGGTCAGAGTCTGGGCTAGGTACAGCGGGAATTAATGGTGGAGTGATATAAGGTTCAGATGGGCGAATTACAGATGGTTGAGTTTCAGAGGGTGTGGTGGTTGTTTGTGGTGGAAGAGAAGTTTGATTTTCAGAGGTAATGGTGGTTGTTTGTTGTGGAATAGAAGTTCGGAGGGGAGAGGTTACTTCAGTTTGTGTTTGAGTTTGTGGAGCGAAATTTTTAGCATAAATTTCAGCTATTGTTGGGGAGTTTGGGTCAGAGTGTTCTTGATCAGAAGACTCATGATCAGAGGACTCTTGGTTAGAAGAAGGGAAAGGTAAGGTGGTGACTCATACTCAGAGGATGAGGAAGAACTGTGGTGATATAGTTGATTAGGGTCAGAGGTTGTTGTAAAAGTACGGGCAATTTTTAGAACAGGTGGAGGTTGAGAGGTTCTAATGGTAGAAGGTGGTATTTCTGAGGTTGTAAAAATTGGTTGAGAGGAGAGAGGGTTAGAGGAAGCCATTACAGATTCAGAAGAGACAAGAGGAATGGACATACCAGAGGAGACATTCAGAGGTGCTGAAGCTTTGGTGCCAGAGGTTTCTCCAATTCTGGCTTTCTTTGCCTTCCTTGCTTCCTCAGCTATCTTCTTCTCAGAAAGGCCTCTTTTGTATCTGACCAGATCTTCTACAGAATCCAGACAGTCTTCAAGGCGGAAATCAGAAACGTCAATGCCTTCATCCAGACGATCCTGAAGGTAGATGGCAATGGCATCTCTGGGTTCATTTTGAAGAACCTTTCAAGGCCATGAGGCATCTTCCTCTGATCCTTCAGAGCTTCCCAGGTCACATTCATAGTGGGCTTGACTCTGATGTCTTTGATGATTCCCATACTCCTCAGATTTCTGGCATTCAGAGGCTTTCCAACGTCAATTGCCAGATCATCCATGCATCTGGTCTTTTCCAGAGCATCTACCAGCCCATGCTCAATGAAGATGTCAGAGAGCAATCTTCCCAGAGGAATGTAGGATCTGGGCTTCATATTGTTCCTTGTTTCTCTGACTGAATCCCTCAGATATCTGAAGAGAAGAACAGGGAGGTTGATTGGAATACCCTTCTGAATACAGTAGAGGATGCACTTCTGATCAGCATTTATATAATCTGAAGAGTTGGAGGCTGGACGATGATGGATTGTTCCCAGAATAATCTTCAACCAAACTCGGAGGTTCTGATGAAGCTCCTTGTTCTTAGAGGGGTTTCCTTCAACATTTGCTTTGAAGATTGTAGGGTTAATGACTTCTGTGATGCGCTTGGACCTTGGAGGAATGTTGTAAATCCTTTTACCTCCAGTTCTCTCCATGTTCAGCAAAGAGGCAATAGATGCTTCTGTGATGATGATCTTCACTCCCAGAACAAAAGAAACAATGAACTCATCATCAGCATCTGCACATCTCCAGAACTCTTTCACCAGAAGAGGATAGATTGGACCATACAATCTGTTGAAGTAGTTTTCCCAACCTTGCTTGCGAAGATCTTCAGTTAAATCAACGCCATTTCTTCTCAAATTCTCAAAATCTACCAGCGATTCACATAGAACATCCAAACCTTCAAAGGGAGTTGAAAGGTTTATGTGTTGTTCGCGTTCCAAAATGTGAGGTTCTTTGTAAACTGGGGTTGTGGTAACATCTACAACCATGGGTGTTTGAGTGTTTGAGGTTTGGGGGTTAGAAGCAGCTTCCATTTGTTGGGAGAAGTCAAAAACAGATTGTTCTTGAGGATTCATGATGAAGATTGATGAAGAAGATGAAGAACTGAGAAGGTTGCAGAGAAAACTTCGAGAGAGGGTTTAGGGTTTAAGAGTGAGTGAGAGTGATAAGTGTGTGAAATGTGAGAAAAGTGTTTATATACCTAAGGAGATTAAACACATGCAAAACGACACACATACCAGCGTTAGCACAAAAACCAAAATGGCACGTTTGGGGGAAAAATGATTACAGCTCATTAATGAATGTTTAATCCCAACAGTAAGCACACTGCTCGAGGAGATTTCAAGCGTTCTGACCTTTGATTTCTCTTGACAGCTGTCTAGAAGTTCTAGGGTTAGACGCATGTTCCCCACGTGTTGATGTTTCTGATCTTCAGGAATACAAAAGGATTTCTGAAGATTTCTAACTCAGATATCTTCTTAACTTGGTAGAAGTATCAGAGTCAGAGGCAGAAGTATATTTGTTTTTATCAGAGTCTCATTTTACATGTTCAGAGCCAAATTTTACTCAGGACAATTTTTAATGTTCAGATTTTCTAAGATGAAACGAAATCTATCTTCAGCTAGAGGCTTAGTAAAGATATCTGCCCATTGATGTTCTGTATCAATGAACTTCAGCGTTACTATTCCTTTCTGAACATAGTCTCTAATAAAATGATGTTTAATTTCTATGTGTTTGGCTCTGGAATGTAGAATGGGATTCTTACTTAAACAAATAGCAGCAGTATTATCACAAAGGATAGGAATGTTACTCTCAAAGATTTGTAGATCTTCTAGCTGATGTTTCATCCAGAGCATCTGAGTTGTGCATAGTGACGCTGAGATATATTCTGCTTCTGCAGTTGATAGAGCAATTGTTGACTGTCTTTTGCTAGCCCAGGAGATTAAGTTGTTTCCCAGAAGCTGGCAATTTCCAGATGTGCTTTTACGTTCTATTCTATCTCCTGCATAATCTGCATCACAATAACCAGAAAGCCTATACTCTGATGTTTTCTCATACATCAGGCCCAGGTTAGGGGTTCCTTTCAGATACTTAAGAATTCTCTTAACAGCTGTTAAATGAGATTCTCTAGGATCTGATTGGAATCTGGCACAAAGACAGACGCTAAAGAGAATATCAGGACGAGTAGCAGTCAGATAGAGAAGAGAGCCTATCATACCTCGATAGAGCTTCTGACAAACCTTGTTGCTTACCTCTTCCTTCTCCAGAATGCAAGTTGGATGCATGGGAGTCTTTGCAGAATTGCATTCAGACATATCAAACTTCTTTAGAACGTCTTTAATGTACTTGCTTTGATGAATGTACGTGACTTCTGGAGTTTGATTGATTTGAATTCCCAGAAAGAACTTTAGTTCTTGCATTAGACTCATTTCAAATTCTGCCTGCATTAACTTAGAAAATTCTTGGCAAACAGAAATATTAGCAGAACCAAAAATAATGTCATCAACATAAATTTGGCATATCATGAGATCATTTTTATGATTTTTACAGAAGAGTGTAGAATCAACTTTCCCTCTGATAAAATTTTGTTCCAGAAGAAAATTACTTAAGCGTTCATACCAAGCTCTGGGAGCTTGTTTAAGTCCATATAAGGATTTCTTAAGTTTGAAAACATGTTCTGGAAAATTTGAGTTTTCAAAACCAGGAGGTTGATTAACATACACTTCTTCTGAAATATAACCATTTAGAAATGCACTCTTGACATCCATTTGGTATAATTTTATAGAGTGATTAATAGCAAATGATACAAGAAGACGAATAGACTCTAACCTTGCGACTGGAGCAAAAGTTTCATTATAATCAATACCTTCTTGTTGACTATAACCTTGAGCTACCAGTCGTGCTTTGTTTCTGACAACTTCTCCTTTCTCGTTCAGTTTGTTTCTGAACACCCATCTGGTTCCAATGACATGAGTGCCTCTGGGTTTAGGAACAAGATCCCAGACATCATTCTTGGAGAATTGATCTAACTCTTCTTGCATAGCTGCCACCCAATCATTATCTTGAAGAGCTTCATCACAGGACGTAGGCTCAATCAGAGACACTAGTCCCAGAGGAATATCTTCAGAAGTTCTGAAGGTAGATCTGGTTCTAACAGGTTCATCTTTGTTTCCAAAATCAAGTCTTCAGATACGTTGCTACGACTCTTGACTTTCCTTGGAATTTCTGGAGATTTAATTTCTTCAGAGTCTGGAGTGACAGGTGCTTCTGGAATTTTCTCAGATTCTACCAGAGTGATCTCTAAATCTGCAAACTTTTCAACTAGCTTTGACTTTTCAGGGTCAAGCTTATCATCAAATCTAACATGAATTGATTCCTCCACAATTTTGGTTTCTGTGTTGTATACTCTGTAGCCTTTAGAGCGTTCTGAGTATCCTAACATAATACCTTTCTGTGCTTTGGAATCAAACTTGTTCAGATGTTCTTTAGTATTTAATATAAAACAAATGCATCCAAAAGGATGAAAATAAGAAATGTTGGGTTTTCTTCCCTTACACAGTTCATAGGGAGTCTTATCCAGAATAGGTCTAATAGAGATTCTATTCTGAATGTAACACGCTGTATTTACAGCTTCTGCCCAAAAGTGCTTTGCTACATTTGTTTCATTGATCATGGTTCTGGCCATTTCTTGGAGTGTCCTATTCTTCCTCTCTACAACTCCATTTTGTTGTGGAGTTCTAGGGCAGGAGAAATCATGGGATATTCCATTAGAATCAAATAATTCTTCAAAATCTTTATTTTCAAATTCTCCACCATGATCACTTCTGACTCTAATAATTTTAGAGTCAAATTCTTTTTGCACTTTAGAACAGAAACTGGTGAATACAGAGTGAGACTCACTCTTGTGCTTTAGGAATTTTACCCATGTCCAGCGGCTGTAATCATCAACGATTACTAGTCCATACTTCTTTCCATTGACTGATGCTGTTTTCACAGGACCAAATAAGTCAATGTGAAGAAGCTCCAGAGGCTTGGAGGTAGAAACAACATTTTTCTTTTTAAAAGATGTTTTTGAAAACTTTCCTTTCTGACAAGCTTCACACAGAGCATCTGAAGAAAACTTCAGTTTGGGTAAGCCTCTGACTAACTCAAGTTTAGTTAGCTGAGAAAGTTTCCTCATGCTAATGTGGCCTAAGCGTCTATGCCATACCCATTGCTCTTCGTGAACTGACATTAAACATTTAACATTTTGATCTTTTAAATCAGAAAGATTTATTTTATAAATGTTGTTTTTCCTCTTGCCTGTGAAAAGGACAGAGCCATCGTTCTGATTAATGGCTTTACACGTTTTTTGATTAAAGATTACATCATAACCGTTATCACTTAATTGACTTATGGATAACAGGTTATGCATTAAACCTTCTACATAAAGAACATCAGATATAGAGGGAAGAGTACCATTACCAATAGTTCCGGAGCCTCTGATCCTTCCTTTCTGATCTCCTCCGAAGCCTACAAAGCCAGCGTCTTTAAGTTCCAGGCTTTGGAACATAGACTTTCTTCCCGTCATATGTCGCGAGCATCCAGAGTCCAGGTACCATGACTGGTGTCTGAACTTTGCTGCATAGGATATCTGCAACATAGATAATCTTATCTTTCGGTACCCAGAATCTCTTGGGTCCTTTCAGATTAGTTTTCCCAGAGTTTCTTACAACTTTGGGTCTTCTAGCATTTTTAAATTTGTGTTCTTGTGTGTGTGTATAGTGGTATGAAAAAGGTGATTTAATTTGGTTACTGGTAGAAGTTTTATCAGAATCAGAATCATACCCAATTCCCCTTTTATTATTCTGACCTACTCCATAAATCATGGATGCCATAATACTCCTATTTATCCCATTCTTCAGAAATTGTTGAAAGGCTTCTTCATACTTATAAATAATTTCATTTGAAGTTTGTGGTGCTTGAGACAACACTTCTTCTAATTTAAGCTTTTTGTTTTAGCTCCATCTCTTTCTAACGTTAAAGATTTGATTGTATCTTCATGTGCTAGAATTGTTGTCTCAAGTTCACTACATTCTTCAGATTTTGCTTTAAGAAGACCTTTAATGCTTTTAACTTTTTGTTTTAATTTCTGAAGAGAGGTAAGAGTTTCTGATAAACATGATTCTAAGTCAGATCTAGAAAGTTCAGAGAATACCTCTTCAGATTCTTCATCTGAGCTGCTGGATGTGGTAGCCATAAATGCTACGTTGGCTTGTTCATCAGAGTCAGATTCTGATGATCCTGAATCACTATCGTCCCAGGTGGCCATTAATCCTTTCTTTGTTCTGAAGGCATTTTTCTTGAAGCTTTCCTTCTTAGAGTTATCTTTCTTCAGCTTGGGGCATTCATTTCTATAATGACCTGTTTCTTTACATTCAAAACAGGTAATATCTTTATTAGGTTTACCTTTTGAAGTTGACTCTGATCTATCCCCTCTGGGTCTTGATCTTCTGAAGTTGTTGTTGTTCCTTCTTTTCCAGAGTTGCTTAACTCTTCTGGTTAGTAAGGACAGTTCTTCTTCATCATCAGAGTCTTCAGGTTCAGAGTCGTCAGTATCTGCAGTTTCTGCCTGGAGAGCTTTGGTTCTGTCTGACTTCCGTCTTTCAGGTCTGGACTTCAGCGCCACTGACTTGTTCCTTTTCTGAGGCTCATCCTCCTCTAGTTCTATCTCATGGCTTCTGAGAGAACTAACAAGTTCTTCAAGGCTGATACTGTTCAGATCCTTTGATAACTTCAGAGCAGTAACCATAGGTCTCCATTTCTTTGGCAGACTTCTGACAATCTTCTTAACATGATCTGCAGTTGTGTATCCCTTGTCTAGCACTTTAAGACCTGCAATAAGAGTTTGGAATCTGGAAAACATAGCTTCTATAGCTTCGTCATCTTCCATCTTGAAGGCTTCATATTTCTGGATCAACGCCAGAGCCTTCGTCTCCTTGACTTGGGAGTTTCCTTCATGGGTCATCCTTAGAGAGTCAAGTATATCTTTGGCTGTCTCTCTGTTGGTGATCTTCTCATATTCGTTGTATGATATGGCATTTAGAAGTATTGTTCTGGCCTTGTGATGATTTTTGAACTCACGTTTCTGATCTTCTGACATTTTGCTTCTGGGAACTTCAGCTCCATTTAAGGTTGGAGGTTTGTATCCATCTGTGACAATGTCCCAGAGGTCAGCATCATAACCAAGAAAGAAACTTTCGATTCTATCTTTCCAGTAATCAAACTTTTCTCCATCAAAAACAGGAGGCTTGGCATTGTAAGAATCTTTCTCATTTGAGTGGGCCATTTGTTTTTCTCGCACTGGATCTCTCTACACGGTTAAGTGTTTGATTTGAAAATCAATAACAGAGCCGGAGCTCTGATACCAATTGAAGGTGAGAAAAACAAGAAAGGGGGGGTTTGAATTGTTTGAAAAATTAAGCGCTTTTGCAAAATGAAAATCACACAAAGATTTTATACTGGTTCGCTTATAACACAAAGCTACTCCAGTCCACCCGTCCAAGGTGATTTCGCCTTCAACAAGGACTTAATCCACTAATCTTGAAAGATTACAAACAACCCCTAAGAGAGAAGAAAATCTCTTAGTCCTCTCAAGTCTACAGACTACAAAGAGTCACTTGAGGAAATCAAATAAAAATAGATACAAGATGTGTAATCTAGAATGCTTCTAAGAAAGCAAATATTACAAACTTAAGAACAAATTTTTCACTTGATAAGCAAAAGCTTAGTGAAAATCTTTGAAGAACAAAGATGTTTTTCTTGAGCGTGATATAATTTCAGTATAGTTTTGGCTAGTGATTTCTTCGTGTTTGCTGAATGAGATTTCTTCTCTATTTATAGGAGTTGAAGTAGAGTTGAAGTAGCGTTGAATCTATTGGATATTGAGATGTAATTACGCCATTCCATTAATAGCTTCTGCAGTAGACTTTTTCACTTAGAAGTGACTACTTACCACAATTAGTATCTTTTCTCTTGGAAGTGGAGATTAACGTCTCTTTCTAATTGAGGAAATCCATTTGCAGAACTTTAACTTGGCTTAAACGTTACTTCATCATGATTAACAATTCTGATTAGAGTCTTTGTGTATCTGGAGAAATTGGCTTCTGATGTTATTTCTTGAATGTTCAGATGGCGCTGATAACTTCAGACTTTGCAGAAGGCATTTGTTCAGAGTCAGAGCTTCTAGACTTTACTTCATGTTCAGATGCTTCTGATATTTTGTAGTTTTGTCCAGAGTCAGAGCTTCTTGAAACGAGATTTCACTTTAGATGCTTCTGATACTTGAGATTTTGCATCTGATCTTGTTTTGCATCTGATGACATCATCAGATTTATTTCTTCTTTCTTTAGAACCCTGCACACTTAGAAACTTTTCGTTAGGGTGCCACTTTTGGTTTCATCCTTTGTTATCATCAAAATCATGGAATCTATTGTAGAACTATTTTTGTTCTTACACTTACCCCATAAAGAAGTCACATGCTGGGAAAGTTTCACGCTTCTTTCCAGGATATTCAGCCACTTTTCCCTCTGTGTTTGAAGAACACGCTCTCGACCTATCTTTCATGGTCAAACCTACCTATGTGTTTCGATCAGCACCACCTACTCCAAGCAAAGAGTATATTGCTTTGCTCGATAAGGTCCAGCCACAAAGGAAGGCACAGTGGGAGAAACTAGGCATCTATGACATGGTTAACATTTCTAGGATGGGTCCCAAATATAACCCAACAATATTATTAGTTTCTATCTTCTTACGGGAAGGATCGAACAATACTTTCCATATCCCCTGTGGCATGTTAACACCAACTTTGTTCGATGTAGCATCCATTACAGGTTTGAATCCTCCAGGTGAAACCTTTGCTCCGACCCTATAAACCAAAAACGAATTCACCATCGAACGCTTTGATTACAAGAATTTTAGCCTCGATAATAATGATAAAACAAACGACGAAGTCTTTGACCAGGAGCATATAACCTTTTTGACCTTTTGGCTATCATATTATGTCTTCTGCTCTAATTCTCTGCAGGTGACCAAGAAGTTTGTTCCCCTAGCCATCCAGTTGCATGAAGGTCGAAAGATTTCTTTGAGAAAACTCCTTTTAGCCAACCTCTACCAATCATTTGGAAAGGCTTCTTACAAACTGAAACACCTCCCTGAGACCAATAATTCATTCCTAGTTTCAGGTCCCTTTTGGCTTCTGCAAGTGTGGTTGAACGTCACTTTCGAACAAAAACTTCATGTGACCACCTCCCAAGCTTTATCGTTTCAAAACGAAGGTTGACCTGTCGAGGGTACTAGGTTGGCTTGGATCACCCCCAAGAAAATCCACTCCCAAGGATCCTCCTGAAGCATATAAACTTATTTCTCGACTCGCCAGTTTTTGACGGATCAAGGGCTTCTTTTGTGGGTTGCCATGTATGTCTGTCCTGGCTTAGAAACCGTTTTCCTAGCATTTCTTCATCTGTTGCTACTATGTCAAACTCATTCAGGGAAGCCTTCCCGACCCCCACACTCTTGTCAACCAGAATCGAAGCTGGCACTCCTAGTTATGGCTTTGTCGGTTATCAGCATAACCTAGTAGTCAAACAGTTTGGATTCATCCAATTTCAACCTACCTCTATTTATCTTTGAGAAGAAGACATATGTTGGTCAGAACAAAAATTCTAATTCGAAGACTATAAAGCTTGTGCCGCTTTCTCCCGCGACCAGGTTCTTCAACTCCCAACCTTCTGATTCCAACAATCATTCTTCATAACAGCTGAATTCCACATTTGGTGGACAAAATATTTCACCAACCATTTCTCAAAAGAAGATTTCCGCAAAGGGCTTTCTCATGCTCTTTCCAACATGTCAGGGCATCAAGAACAACAAGGTATACTTCTTGATCGATATCTTTAACTTAATTTCATTTACGTCTTTCTCATATTTTTATTTTCAGATGAATCGGAAGCCCCAACTAATGACGATGTTGAAAAACCTTCTGACGTAGTGGAAGCGACGCGAACAACAGAGCCCAAGAAAAAGGTATTCCCTTATTCTTCAAAC
The DNA here is from genome assembly GCF_024323335.1 of Lathyrus oleraceus. Taxonomy (NCBI): domain Eukaryota; kingdom Viridiplantae; phylum Streptophyta; class Magnoliopsida; order Fabales; family Fabaceae; genus Lathyrus; species Lathyrus oleraceus. Next base: position 34,075,039 of record NC_066583.1, on the reverse strand, counting down.
ATTCTTAGTATTTGAGCTAGTCTTTACAGTCTAGCATTTTCATATTCGAAAGCGTGACCCTGGTTCCGCCACCACACACTCAAAAAAGAAGAAGCAGAAGCCTTCCACCACTTCAACCTAAGTACTACGTCAAACTTCAACTCAACTTGTTATCCTCTCCCTTTTTTATTTTTATGCTTGTTTAAATCGACTTACTCTTTTCAGGCTCCTCCCCCACTAACCAGAGTTTAAGTCGATGAAGAAAGTTCATAAGAACTTGACGAACCCCTCATATTTTCCAGATCAAGGCCTAAATCTCCCCCAAAACAATTTTTTAGCCATAAGAAAAAAGGAACTCTCACCAAGCCCAAATCCAAACAAGGTTATGATACCACCATTATTGGTCCTTCCAAAGTCACACAAGATGAAGGTAAAAAATGAGAGGAGACTCCAAAACCTTCACCTCCTGCTAATGAAGCACTCAACTAACCTCAAGACAAACCAATCGAAGAAGCATAACCCAACGTCTCCAAGGTATGCCTGGATTTTTCTTGTATGTCTTAAATGTCTCCATTTCAACTTTAAAGTTACTTCTCTCTCTTTTCAGGAAAACCAAAAGATACAAGATGACAACGAAGCGACCCCAATAGGTATCCCTCGATTCGCTTCGTCCGAAACAATCTCACTAGTCATATTTTCTTGACTCTTGTGTTTCAACTGTTCACCTAGCTCCCCAATAAAACGCCAATCGTATCTACCCAACCGCCTTCTAACGTGGTCATTGATGTCGAGTTGAACTCTCCCCACTGCATGGAAGAGATGGACAATACTTACCTCTGATCATGATAACATTGTTCCAACTGATTTTTAACCTGACAACCCAGCAAGACATAAGTAAGAGCAAGCTATGCCCAACACCGGAATTGCACCAACCAAAGAGACTCCTCAAACTGGTCACAAAAAACCCGAGCAAGTTTATACCGACGTGCATGATTCGATGTCGAACACCTCACTGAGCACGGTAGAGATTATTACTCTAAAGGGAAAAAAACCTACTGAGACTCTTAGAAGGATACAAAAGCTATGCAGGTTATCGACGAATTCTAAATTACCTCATTCTTCTAATGCATCATTGGCTGATACTGATAGTGACTCGATCAATCTTCTTATTCAACAACAAAAAGCCAACATCTTCGAAGTCAACCTTCTTGCTACTATCGAGAAAGATGCCCAACTTGGCAAAGACATTCAGAAACTGCTAGCTAAACTTAACAAACAACAGGCGCCTGTTACTTTACTCAAATTTCTCTTCGAATTCGAAGCTTACTTCGATCAAGTCTCTAAAGATGTTGATCTCAAACACTCAACATATTCTAAGCTTCATCATGTTAAAGAATCCATGGTGGTGGCCTGGGACGCAAGCAGTGTGTCCAATTAAGAATTCGACAAGCTTGAGGCCAAACTTCAATATTACCCTGATAAGAAGACTTTAATTGAAGACATGATTTCCTAGCATCGCGTAAAGATCCTCGAGTTGACCTAATAAATTGACGTCCTAGAGAAAGAAAAGGCTAAGCTGGCTTGGGAAAAATCACTCCCCACAAGAGAAATGATTGACAAAGAAGCCACTAAGGGAGTTGAGCATGCTGAAGTTGCCATCAACTTAGGACTCGAGGTTACTTCTCTAGAAGAAATCCACGATCGAATCATTGTCGGGATCGACTTCTCCAAGCCCAAACTTGAAGAGCTTAAATTAAAATTCCCAGCTTAGACTTGTATTTCCTCTAAGTTTTGCTCACCTTTAATCATGATGTAATGACTATGCCATTTTGGCATTATTTCAATACCATTTTAGCATTTTTATTTCTTTATTGCAAATTATTCCTTATCAAATTGAATCTCTTGTAGCATAGACTTATACCTCTTAAGGTATTTACCATTCACTCTTAGAATTTGTTTATCAACTGCTAATTCCTCGATCTCATAAGTGTTGTTCAAAAATACTTGCAATACCCGAAATGGCCCCTCCCAATTTGAGGACCATTTTCCTAAAGCTCTGTCTCGTTGATCCATAGGCAAAATAACTTTCCAAACATAATCTCCAACCGAAAATGCTTTTGACTTAACCTTTTTATTGTACGCTTTGGCAATTCATTTCTTTTGTCGCATTAAAGCATCCAATGTTGGCAGCCTTTCTTCATCTAGATCGACCATTTCATCTAACATCATATTCCAATACGGGTCTGATGGAATTTCGTTCTACCTTTGAATTCGAACTAACTGCAAATAAATTTCAACAGGCAAGACAACTTCATGCCCATAAGTTAATTGAAATGGCGTTATATTTATCGCCTCTTTGGGAGACGTGCGGCAAGCCCATAAGACTTGGTCCAATGTTTTATACCAATTCTTTGGTTTTTTCCTAACATGTTTCTTAATTAAACTAATAATAGTTTTATTTGCAGCTTCAACTTGCCCATTTTCCTGAGCATAATAGGGTGTCGAAGTCAACAATTTAATTCCCATTTCAGAAGCAAACTTCTGCATCTTTCGACTAGTAAACACCGACCCTTGGTTTGTCATGATAGTCTTAGGAATTCCAAATCTATAGATAATTTGCTTATGGATAAAATCAATTATTGCTTCTTGATCAACATTAATTAGAGGGACTGCTTCGATCCACCTCATAAAATAATCAATACCAACCAAAATATATTTCTTACTCTTAGAAGATGCATGCCCAATTTATCCAATTAAATCTAAAGCCCATCCTCTTGTGACCAAGGCTTCACAACTGCATGCAATTCACTTACAGGAACATGTTGAACACCTGAGTGGATCTGACATTTTTGGCAACCTTTAGCAAAGTCAATGCAATCTTTCAACATTGTAGGTCAATAAACACCCTGGCGGCATAACAACCACCTCATCTTATGCCCCACTTGATGTGCACCACAAGATATGCCATAAACACTCGACACAACCAAGTATGCTTCTTCCTCACCAAGGCATTTAAGCAAAACTCCCTCAGTCATCTTCTTAAACAGTTCATTTTCGATGACCACATAGCTCAATAATCTATATTTGACCTTTCGATTCGTTGCTCCAACTGGGTTCCTTAAGTAATCAACTATGGGCCTCCTCTAGTTATCATTGACTAAACTTTCAATGGTACATATCTAAAAAAATTCTGGATCCACTGATCCAAGCTTTGTTAATGCTAGACCTGAGGGATAAAGTCTTGTCGCTTGTACCCTTCCTCGTGCTTCGATCAAATCCTTCAACCTTTCCTTAGGCACTTTATACCCAGAGGCAATTTGTGCCAATCGTTTGCTTCGTGGTTTTCAAGTCTAGGAATGTGTTAGATATCCATAAAATCGAAACATTTGATTAGTCGATTTACTATAATGAAATACATGATCAAGTTTTCCTTAATACATTTGTATTCTTTCGTTATTTTCTTCACGACTAGTTCATAATGTCCTTTTATTTCAACCCGTTTTGCCCCCAATTCTAACAAGATCTCAAGTCCGGCTATTAAAGCTTCGTACTCAGCCTCGTTATTGGAGCAAAAACCTTTGATTTTGTACTTAAACTTAGTCGAAATATTTCTTGGAGAAACAATCAATATTCCAACACCAACTTCATTCTTATGGCTGGAACCATCAAAGTATAACTTCCAAGGTTCCTTTTCTAAATAATTCGAAGGAGTCTCGATTATCACATGATCCATAATAAAATCAGCAACCACTTGACCCTTCATAGCCTTTAAAGGTACATATGTAAGGGTATATTCTGATAAAGCAAGTGCCCACTTTCCAATTCGACTATGCAAAATTAACTTAGACAACATATGTTTTATAACATCAAAATGGGAAGACATGTAAACATTAACTGTCTTTATGTATTGCTTTAGTTTTATACAAGAAAAATACAAGCAAAGGCACATCTTTTCTATAAGACTACACCTAGTTTCTGCATCATTCAAGACCCGATTGAGGTGATAGATGGCTCTTTTGACGCCATTATCATCCTCTTGTGCTAACATGCTTCCTATAGTCAAGTCTGAGGTAGAAATGTACAACTTCATACATTTATTCCTAACTGGAGGGGATAAAATAGGAGGATTTTCTAAATATTCCTTTATTTCGTCAAATGCCTTTGATGTTCTAGACTCCACACAAATTCTTCCTTCTTCAGGTGGAGTAGGGGCGAAAATTCCGGAATTCTGCCACTAAGGTTTGATATGAACCTCCTCAAAAAGTTGATCTTCCCTAAAAGATATTGCAACCCCTTTTTAGTCGAAGGAGCATTCGTCTTCATAATGGCCCTCATTTTGTTTTATTTTATTTCGATCCCTTTTTTGTGGACTACAAACCAAGAAAGTCTCCATCATGCACACATAAAGCACATTTTAGGGGATTCATTTTTAGTCCATGTTTCCTTATCCTTTCGAATGAGTGTAGGAGATGGTCGAGGTGACCATTTCTTGAGACGGACTTGATGATTATATCATCAATATATATTTGCATAAATGTTTCAAAATAATCATGAAAAATATATTTCATCACCCTTTGGTAAGTTGCCCCAACATTCTTTAAGCCAAATGGTATCACTACCCATTCGTAGGTGCCTAAAGCTCCTAGACATCGAAATGTCGTCTTCGGCACATCCTCGTCTGTAATAAAAATTTGGTTATAACCAGAATAACCATCTAACATACTAAGGTATTCAAAACCCGCTCTTGAGTCAGCCAATATCTTGGTAACATGCATTGGGTATTCATCTTTCGGGGTTGCAGGGTTCAGATCTCTAAAATTGATGCAAACCCTCAACGTTCCATTTTTCTTAATTACTGGAACGATATTGGCAAGCCATTCGACATACCTAGCCGCTCTTATGAACTTGCTTCTTAGGAGCCTTTCGATCTCCTCCTTTATTTTGGACATAATTTCTGGGGCAAAACGCCTAGGTGTCTGCTTGATTGGCTTCTTGTTTGCCTTTATTGGTAGCTTTAATCCCACCAATTCCCTACTCAAACCTGATATTTCTTTATAATCCTAAGAAAAACAATATTTAAATTCTTTAAGTAATTTAATTATCTTTATCCTCATATTTTGATGTATGTTAGCGCTGATATAGGTCGGCCTTCTGTTCAATTCATCACCCAAATTTATTTCTTCCAATAGATCTTGAGGATGCATCCTCATAATAGACGATCCTAGATCCTTCTCAAAACCCAGAGGCTCATCGCCGTAAATACAATCAAACCTCTGGACTTTTTAGACGTCATCTCCCACTATTATTCGCAGCTCTTTGACTGGTTGGGGTTCAACATTGACTTTTTGGCTTACGTCGAACACTTCTATCTCATTGGATTCACTAGCCATGTGTGGTACTTTGGCTTCCAAATCCTCTTTAAGTCTATTCTCGACCACGTAGGCCATGATTCGATCTAACGCATCAAATCCAGTAATCATCTTCAAATTTGTCTCCCCAACCTATTGGCCGTATTTCGTCAGAATCATAGAACCTTTCCCCCATAAACTCGCGATCCCATGTGAACCCATGGATAGGGTGAAGTTTAACAGAGAAAAAAGCCTCCTCAAGAGGCATATATGCAAACCCTGCTATGTGCATGACGCTATATTGGCCAGATTTTTGTCAAAATTTCTCTTATCTACATGGTTTACTTCAGCCATGTAGTATCCCTGGTCATCTTCAATATTCTCGACTATCCCGTCTTTGCATCAGATTGATATTCGGTGAAGAGACGAAGCCATCGCCCCTATTCCATGTATCCACTCTCATCCTAGTAGCAAGTTGTAGCTGGCTCTTGACACTATCACCATAAAGACAATGGATCGAGTAATGGACCCTACCGTTATATCCGCCTGAATGACCCCCATAGTCTGGCCAATTTTACCCTCATAGTTGGACAATACATATTATGGGGCCTTAAATCTGTATCAAATTTCCCTATCTTAGCCAACAAAAAATTAGGCATTAAATTCACCGCTGCCCCACCATCCACCAGGATTTTATTCACTATGGTACCTTTGACCTTTGCCCTTATAAAAAGGGGTTTTAGGTTGTTCTTCATACCCTCATGGGGTCGTTCAAATAATGCATTTTTTCTCTTCGATACACCCATTGTTCATTATAAAATAACATACTGGCTTGTGTTTCACCATCTCCTCCTCTTCACAATCTTTAATCTCAGCAACTTCTGTCATGCAATCCTACTCCCTAGGAAGCATAAAAACTACATTACATAGGACATTGAAATCCCCTTCTGACATGGAGTCAATTTTTTTTGTGACCAATTCATCTTCTTTCGCCTGAGCCTCTTCCTTGATATTTGTCTTTGTCTGAGTTGTCTTGAGAGAAAAAAAATCCCTTCCTATTGGCTTATTTGCTTGATCCTTTTCCTGATTCTAATATTACTTATTGTTACCCGACTCAGCAGCATCTCTGTCAACCTTTTTCTTCCTCAGAAACCTCCCCCATTGCGTCCTTGACATGGGTCTTTTGCCTTTATAATTGCTAGGTCCATAGGAACGCTTATCCGACATTTGGAAATTCTCTCGATAAGTCATAGAGGACCCTCGTCCCATCTCAAAGTTTCTCCACTTAAGATTTCCAGCATACTCATTTCCAGCAGGCTTAGTCCATGTCCCTTGAGGAGCATTGGGCATAGGTTTGTAAGTATTAGGCCTAGCCTTTTGGTGAGCAGGAGCCTGTTCTTTTCTCTAGGGCACTGCTCTCTTGTCGAAGTGAGACTAGGACTTATTCCTCCTCCAGATATCCTTCTTTTTTGCTTTCTGAGCACTCTCAACCTTTCTTGCAGTCTCCTGTAGCACCTCAAATTTGCACCTCCCATTTGTACATTCATTTCATTGTTAGGTCATTAACATTGCATTCACATTGCATAGCATGTTGCATTTCATCAGTCAAGACTGATCAGGAGAATCCATCTGTGCAAGAGAGCTAGGGTTTTTCCATGAGACAAATGCCCTATGGTTGTTCTAGAGAGCTCATATGAATCAAGGATCATTTTGAAGCAACTTGGCCAAGTGTTGGAGGCTCAGAAGTCCACAGTGCAGTTTCAGGTCATCTGTGGCTCATAAAAGTCAACTGAAAGTCAACTGAGGGCTAGGAGATGGAGAAATGGTTTGAGACACTTCATTCATGTCCCAAAGAAGGTTATTCATCATGTCAAATGGTTACATTGAAGATTTTGAAGCCAGATCAAAAGTTTCCCAAAATGGAAAGTGACCTGTAATTTGAAAGTTTCCAAAAATGGCAAGTTTTTGGACCAACTTCAACTCAACTTTCCAACATCAAAGAAGCTTCAAATGAAATTTTGTCCAACATGAAAGTCGAATATATTTCTCTCCCATTTCCAAAACGTCCAAGATCATGAGCATCTGATGAATGGTTGAGGAGTTATGATCAAATCATTGCCAAGTGTGCATGGAACTTCAAAATGCCATATCTTTTGAACCAAAACTCCAAATTGAGTGGCTCTTTTTGCAATATCCTCCTCTTGACCTCTAATTTCCAAATCATGCATCACATTACATAAAATCTCATCACATGATGACTTGCTATTCCATGTCTTTTTTGGAGGGAAATTGCAAAATTCAAAAATGGTGCATTGTATGGACTTTTTACCATTGCCATTGGGTTTAAAAGATGATTTTAAGTGACTTTGATGAAGGGAGTGGCACTGTTCACGTGCAATTAGCCCATGCACCATGCATTTTGAGAATTTTGCAAAACACCTTATTTCACTTAACCAAATTAATTATGCATTAGCAAGTTGATTAGGAAGGCATATATATACTCTAATCCTAACAGAATTGAAGGGGGGTTAATCTTTTTTTCACATTTCAAGATCCAAATTCTCTCTCACTCCAAATTTTTCTCTCATTCATAATTCAAATTTTTTCCAAAGAACCTTGCAATTTTACTTCATATTCTTGTTCTCTAGCTTGGATTTAGTGTAGATCAAGTGCTGTTTCGTTGAATTCGTGCAAGAATCAAGTGGTGGAAGTTCATGAAGTTGAAAATGGAGTTTCTATTTTGAGCTAGATCCAGCACCTTTCAAGCTTCAATTCCTTCATCAAACTTCATTTCAAGTATTGTAGAGTAGATTTGGACCAATACAAGCTGTGGATCGTGGCATTTCAAAGGTTCTGCACTTCAAGAGGTCATGATTCGAACCTTTTAATTTTGAAATTCATGTATATATTATTGTAGATCTTGTTCTCCTGGTAATTCTGGTGAAAGAATCGTGTGAAATGATGCATTGTACCATGAGATATGTGAGACTGAAATTTGACATGTTGAAATGATTTGGATTGATTCTTTCTATTCATGATGTTTTATGCTTAGCTTTTTGTTGATCCGTGTTCTATGTTGCATGAGGATTAATTTGGTATGCTATTTATTAATTTCCGGACAATTGCTGGAAATTTCTGGAAAAACGCATGAAGGTTCTTCAATCTTCATCTTCTTCCTCATGAAGAAGATGAAGTTCATGCATTGGCCACGGTTCTGCTGCATTTGCCACGGTTTCCTGCGTATTTCCATGCTGGCCTAGGGTTTATCATGTATTGGTCCATGCGTGCGTCCACCTTGCAAATTGATTGGCTTACATTGCTTTGACCATGCCAACATCAGCCTTTGACCTGCCACCTATTAAATGAAACAGTGCGTTTTAGCACCTAGAGCGCGCCACTTTTGAACTCACACAGAGTTCGATTCCCAGCGAGGGACTTTTTTCAAATCATTTTATGTTTTATGCTTTCCCTCCTTATTTTCACATGCCATGCTTATTTCCATTTTTATTTTTTCCATCAACTTAGAAAATGCATAACAATTTGAAAATTGATCCAAAAAATACCTGGTTTTTTGCATAGTGATTCTTGTTCTGTCTAGTTTTTTATCATCATAATTTCCAAATTTGTGCATGGCTGGATTTTATTTGGTGCTAGGTTGATTGATCATATGTCCACTTGTGACCTTGCCTTGCTTATCTTGTCATGAAATGCTTGTTTTTAATCCAATGAACTTGAAATTTTGCATGCTGATTCTAGACACATTGATGGACATTTTGGCTTTGGTTTGACATTTTTCTCAATTTCCATTTCTGTTTTATGCTTGTGTTTGCTTGGTGTGACAATTTGTGTCACACCTTTGATTGTCCAACTTGTACAATTTAATTTCCATGCCAAATGATCTTTGATGCTTATGAGTTTTTGTATGTTGGTCATGTTAGATGTCTTGATTGCTAATGTTTTTTTCCAGATTTATTTGAATCATTTCTGTTTTGATTTGAATTTTTCATTCATGATGATCACATATGAACTTTGAAATTGCCTTTGACTTCTTTTGATCATGAAATGTTTTTGCTTAATGATTTTGATGTGAGCCTTTTTAGGATATGTCAATATCTGTTTGAAGTTGCATTGTGTTGAATTTCAGCTCCTGTTTTGGATTTTTTCTTCATCTTTGACCCTAGGCTTTGACCTAGTGGTTTGTTGCTTACATGTGAGCTTTGATTTCAGGTTTAAGCATCCAAATGCCATGGTTGATGATGCTTCATCATATTAGATGTTAATGTTTGCTTTTGATTACTAACATTGTATGTTTTGTAGGTTGATGCTTATTGACTGTTGTCTGTTTGTCTGAGTATTGTACTGATTTGTTTAGTGTTTCCACAGGTACCTAAGTTGCTTTAAGTTCATTTGAACTTTGCTTTGCTTGGTTGCTTAATCGCTTAGGTATAATCCCTAATCTTCATGTAGTCTGGAAGACCTGTCATGTTACTTTGGCAGGCACCTGTCTGAAGCCCTCCTTAAGAGGCAATGTTTGTGCTTGTTTAATTTTGTGCCAAGTGTCGCATTACGCGAAAAACCGGCGGGAAAACGGAACAACAGAGCCGCCACCGTGCGTTATTTATCCCAAAAGAGGGAAAGGAAACGCTCGAAGTAAACCTGGGAAAGACATGGTCTCGCGACCAGAGAGAGATGGGATCGGGAGTCGGTTATGCGAAGGGAAGGTATTAGCACCCCTACGCATCCGTCGTACTTGACGGGATCCACGCACAAAAGGAAGGAAAATGGTTGCTAAAACACTGCTCACAAACATACACACACTGGCTGAAAGAGACACAGGAAAACAAGAGAAACTGACTCGGCAGGACATCGCGTCCTGGGCCTACTTATTCTATCAAGCATAGACATTAGAGTCGAAGTAGTTCGGATGAGGGGAAGACGTGCTCGCTAGGATGTCGCATCCTATGCATACGTATCTTCTCGGACTAGAGAAGAATCAGAGCACTCGTAGCTCGGCTAGCGCACGCCAAACAACAACACACAGGAAATCGACTGCCAATCGCTGGACTTACGTCAAACTCCACACAAAACAGGCAAACATGGAAACCGAAAGCCAATCGCTGGACTTACATCAGACTCCGAACCAACAAACACACACACAGGAAACCAACTGCCAATCGCTGGACTTATGTCAGACTCCAACAAAGAAACTGGAAACCGAATGCCAATCGTTGGACTTACATCGGACTCCAACCAGAAAAGGAGAAACAACTCACACAAACAAAACAAAAGGGCGCCGGGAGAGATCAGCTCATCTCCTGCCTACGTACCTCATCTGGTATGAGGATCAGGGCGACGTAGTTCCCCTACGCAGGGAAAGAACTTCTAACCTAACCAGAGACTGGGAAATGACAAACTAGAAGGGAGACTAACTCGAGCCTAATAGTTATCATGCAAATTCACCATGGTCCTAGGTTGAAGTTTCTATCTAACTTGCACAGGGAGCAAGCTATCCTAAACAGCACAGGCAAAGCAAACAATCACAAATAGCACACACTATATACAAACAAAGTGGGCTCACACAAGGTTAGGCTGTGAAACACAAGCCAACTGGAATCGGGTGATGTTAGCTCTTAACCCTAACATTGAGAGTTAGGGTGAAGCAGATGAAATGGGAAGTGAAGATAAGACTCCACAGCTCTTATCCCTGGCCAGGGAGAGCTTCAGACTAATGAAAGTGTGGGAGTCCAGAAAGTGGGACTCTATTCCACACGACTGACACAACTGGATCTTGGGTTAATATCCACAATGCATCAATACACGGTGTGTGAGCAAAGTGGATGACTCACTGATTAGCAGGAGACGGACTACACATCTCTTGTATCTGCCAATGGCCTTATCAAAGGTCTTTTCGTGCTTGGCACAAAAGTAAACAAACACAAGCATTGCCTCTTAAGGAGGACTTCAGACAGGTGTCTGACCAAGTAACAGGCCAGGTCTTCCAGACTACATGAAGAAAAGAAATTATACCTCAATGCTCAAGCTATCAAGCAAAGCAAAAGCAAGTTCACAATGAACTTAAGCAACTAAATGTACCTGAAAACAATCTAACTCAGTCAGTATACAACTCAAAAAAGTCAAACAGACAGCCAATGGTCAACAGTTAACAGTCAAACAAACAAGCAATGCAACAATGTGCAATGCACAAGCTCAAATCAAATGAGCTAAAAGCCACCTACAAAACAACTTAAGATTAGTTAACATCAACCAAATAATCCAACTCAAGCAATGTGAATCAATCTCCTCATGGCCATATGCTTCTTATCCTGAAAACAAAGCTCAAACATAAGCACCAACCACTAGGACAAGGCCTAGGGTCAAAGGGGGAGAAATAATTCAAAACAGAACATGAAAATTGGCATGAATCAAGCTTAATCAAATAAGAACATCATCCAAAAAGTCTCATGTCAATAGCATCAACCAATTTCATTTCACAAAGCAAATAAGGCAAGGCATGCAAGTTGAAAGCTCATAGAAGCAACAGAAGGAACAAATCCACATTAATTCCAAAATGGCTCAATAAATCTCAAGAAAAATCATGGCTAAACAGAACTCATCACATGATCATCATACCAAAAATCAAGGCATTTGGACAAGTTTAAGCATGGCAAATAAATTCCATAAGGCAAGGTAAGCACAAACAAGCTCAATTATGGAACAAAATGCTACATCAACTTAGAACAATCCTAAAATAGAATTCAAACATGATAAAGACCTCCAATCAAAGCTACAACAAACTTCAAAGTGTCTAGAATCAATGTACAAAATTTCAAGTTCATATGATAAACATCAAGCATTTCACAAATCATTGAAGTTCATGACTATTCAAAAGTCCACAAATGGCAAGCCAGAAATAAAAATCTCAAACAAATCAGAAAGCCATCCAAAAATCCACAAAAAATCATGATCAATCCTAACATCCAGAAGTAGCATCATGCAAAAAATCACATCATTTGGCATTTAATTGGCATGGTAAAGAAAACCAACAAGTTGAGCAAGCAATGGTGTGACACACATTGTCACACCTACATTAACCAGATCATATCTCAACAACCAGAAATGCTAAAAATGCAAACTCAACACCAAAATGTCCCTAAAGGTGTCTAGTTTAAGCATGCAAAGTTTCAAGAGCATTGGATAAAATCTCATCATTTCACAAAGCATATGGCATGGTAGGTCAAGAAAACACACACATACACAATCCCTAAGCCAAAACATTTTTCATGCATGCACAATTTCTGGAAAAATAATCATAAAAAACTAGAAATCATGAGGAACAACATGCAAAAATTCCCAAGTCATTTGGATCATTATTTATGGAGTTATGATTTTTCTAAGTGAATGGAAAAATAAAAAAAAACATGAAGAGCTAGCATGAATAGCATGGAACAAAGGAAATAAAATGGAATGGCCTTTTGGAAACATGCATCAGCTGGGATTCGAAGTGAGTAACTATTTGAACTAGCGCGCGCTACATAATGAAACGCCGCGTTTCATTAATATGATGTGGCAAGTTTAAACGCGCCTGGACTAACCAATATGCCACGCCCGTGCCAAGTGTACCAATACATGAATACAAACCACGAAACGCATGCAGAAGCACGCTGGAACGGATCAAACACGATTCTGGGAAAGAAACCCTAACATTCATGCGCATTCATACGTGTTCTTGAGGCTCAAGAACAAAAGTTCACAAAAATTCAAATCCAGCACATCATTGGACTCATTTTTCATCATACATTAACATGCCATGCTCAATTTAACCTAATTCCACATGCATCAAAAATTTCGAGCAAGAGAAGTTTCATGTATCAACCTTAGATCTAACATATCTCACTCGTTTCTTCATGAAAATTAGTGAAACAAAGCTCAATATACTCGGGGATGAAAGATCTACAGCATGCATACATCTATTTCATGAATTGTGAGAGTCGAATTCTAACCTTCAAGGAGATGCAGAACTGGATTTGATGGATTTAGGCTTGGCAATGCAGAAACAGATGATCCTAAGCTCTCATATGATTGAAGGGATGGATGTTGATAGCTCAATCTTGCATGATCTTGCTTAAATCTTCAACTGCCATTAATGGATGCAACTTTCAACAACTCCAAATCAGCTCGAAAATTGATGGATCTTGCTTCCAAAATGTCCTTCAATGCTTGTGGATGATGAACCAATCAAGAACAAAGCAATGTTTATGAAGAATTTTGATGAAAAAGTGAGAGAGAAAATTGTGAAGATTGGATCTAGATCTGAATTCTGGTGTTGTTAATCTCATTTTCTGTTATGCTTTCACTTATATATGGTGTGCTAATCAAACTCTTAATCACAATTAGGCAATGCAAGTGAGATTAATGAAAATGAAGGTGTAATGCCAAATTTGCCAATTCACCCTATATGCATGAAGACCAATGCTACAGTGCTCGAATTCTGTTTGAATTTCCCTTGAAATGTTGTTTTTAGCCAAATGCAAGTGTTAAAATGTAAAAACAATGCACCATTTTCAAATTGGAAATTTCCCTCCAAAATTCAAATGAAAATGCAAATATTTTTGTGATCAAAATGCATGGCTTATGATGCATGAATTAGATAGTACATGTCAAGAGAGAAATGTTACAAAAAGAACCATTCCATTTGGCCTTATGGTTCAAAAGTTATGCAATTTTGAAGTTCAAATTCCATTGACCATGATTGATCCATATCTTTTCAACCATACATGAGAAATTCATGTTCTTGGACTTTTTGGAAAGGTGAGAGCAAGATCTTCAACTTTCATGTTGGACAAAATTTCATTTGAAGCTTTATTGATGATGTAATCTTGAGGAGAAGACCTTTCCATTTTTGGCAGTTTCAAATTACAGGTCACTTACTATTTTTGGACACTTTTCATCTGACCTCAAATTCTTCATTGTTAATGTTTGAAATGTCAAATGAGACTTGTATGGACATGAATGAGGCCTCTCTAACCATCTCCCACCTTCAAATCCATGATTGCATGCACAATTGACTTTGGTTGACTTTCTAGGGTTTCAGATGAATTGCATCTTGACTGATGATCTCTGAACATCCAATCTTTGGTCAAACCACTTCAAAATGATCCCTAGGTCACATGAACTCAATGAACCAATCCTAGGGCTTTGCTTCAATAGGAAATGCACTTGCTTTCTTGCACAACTGGATCTCCTGACCAGTCTTGACTGATGACTTGCACTAGGCAATGGATAATGCAATGTTATGCAGTGGACAATGCTATGCTAATGACCTAAACATGAAAATGTATATACAAAATGGGAGGTGCAAATTTGAGGTGCTACACCAAGCAGGTAAAGTCCTCTCATGAGGCAATTGGCAGATAAAAGAGATGTGTAATCCATCTCCTGCTATTCAGTTGTGTCATTCACTTTGCTCACACCATGTGTCGATGCATTGTGAATAAGAACCCAAGATCTTGTAGTGTCAGTCATTTGTGGAGAAGAGTTCCTTCATTCTGAACTCCCACACTTTCTATTTGATTCAGGCTCTCCCAGGCCAGGGATAATAGCTGTGAGGTCTTATCCTCACTTCCCATTTCATCTGCTTCACCCTAACTCTCAATGTTAGGGTTAAGAGCTAAAAACACCCCATTCCAGTTGGCTTGTTTCTGCAGCCTAACCTTGTATGAGCCCAATTGTTTGCATATAGTGTGTGTGCTTGCTTTATTGTGCTTGTTTGTTTGATTGTGCTGCTTAGGATAGCTTGTTTCCTGTGCAAGTTAGGATAGAAACCTCAACCTAGGGCCATTGTGGATTACGTGATAACTATTAGGCTCGAGTCAGTCTCCCTTCTAGTTTGTCATTTCCCAGTCTCTGGTTAGGTTAGAAGTTCTTTCCCTGTTAAGGGGAACTACGTTGCCCTGATCCTCATACCAGATGAGGTACGTAGGCAGGAGATAAGCTGATCTCTCCGGGCGCCCTTTGTCTTTTTCAACCCTTTGTGTGTGTTTGGAGTCTGACGTAAGTCCAACGATTAGCAGTCGGTTTCCTGTGTCTTGTTTGCTTGTTGGAGTCTGACATAAGTCCAGCGATTGGTAGTTGGTTTCCTGTGTGTGTGTTTGTTGGTTCGGAGTCTGATGTAAGTCCAGCGATAGGAATTCGGTTTCCATGTTTGCCTGTTTGTGTGGAGTCTGACGTAAGTCCAACGATTGGCAGTCGGTTTCCCGTGTTGGTTTTGTTTGGCGTGCGTTAGCCGAGCTATGAGTGCTCTGATTCTTCTCTGGTCAGAGAAGATACGTGTGCATAGGATGTGACATCCTAGCGAGCACGTTTCCCCTGTCCCGAACTACGTCGACTCTGATGTCTGTGTCTGACAGACTACGTAGGCCCAGGATGCGATATCCTGCCGAGTTACCTTCTTTCGTCCTTCCTGTGTTTCCTTCCAGTGTGTGTGCAGTTTGTGAGCAGTGTTTAGCAACCTTTCTTCTATTCTTTCTGAGCGTGGATCCCGTCGAGTACGACGGATGCGTAGGGGTGCTAATACCTTCCCTTCGCATAACCGACTCCCAATCCCATCTTTCTCTGGTCGCGAGACCATGTTCTTTCCAGGTTTACTTCGAGCGTTTCCTTTCCCTCTTTGGGATAAATAACGCACGGTGGCGGCTCTGTTGTTTCGTTTTTCCCGCCGGTTTTTCGCGTAATGCGACACCTTCTTGTCAAAGACATCACTGCATCAAGGACACAACATCACCTCTGAGTCTTCATCCTTGCACCTATAGAGAAATTCCACCAATCATTCACCAGCCTTTGGGAATACTGCTTCGATTTAATTTTCACTTTCTTCAAACTTAGACATGTCGAAATCTTCGTAATTTTTACCATATTGATTGCCACAGGTTCCACGTAGCTAGCACCTCAACTTGCCAGGGGTCAGAGTCAATCTCCATAGGTGTCTTTCCCTTAGCAAACTTCAATCCGCCTTCATTCAGTGCACTCTGAACAAGATCCCTGTCAAGAAAGCATTGTGAGGTCTTGTGCCCTATAAAATTATGGTACTTACAAAACCCTCGTTTCTTTCTTTTTTTTCTAATGGTGGTACTTTTGCGCCTATGGGCACAAGTACTTGTCCATATGCAACCATCAAATCAAGAATCACATTGCATTTGGTTACATCAAAGGTGTAAGTTTTCTTAGGGAATTTATCATTTCTTTAGGTTCCGAAGGATTCTTCCCACTTGCAAGCGTAAGTAACTTACACACATATAGGGGACCTGGTTTTAATTCAGCCACGCCAACTTCAGACTCTTCGATATGGCCCAATTCGACCTTAGAAATTAGGTCTTGATCCTCCATGTCAACATTAGCCACACGCTCCTTCTCACCCTTACTCATTTTAGATTTTTTGGCCTTTAGTCTTTCGACATGTCGAACTCTGCCAGCTAACAAGGCCATGTCTCTTAGATACTGCGTGTCTAATTTTTTCCTAATCGAATGATCTAACCCCCAACAGCCATTTCGACATGCTCGTGTTCAGGTACTTGAGTAAAACACCTTATTTTTAGCAACCAGAATCGATTCAGATAGTCATTGATCGACTCATCAAACTTTCGCTTCATCCTCAACAATTCTTTCAAACTAATCTTAGATTGCCCCATGTAAAATTGCTCATGAAACAACCTCTCTAATCGAGATCAATCATTAATTGAATGGACAGGTAGGGTGGTAAACCATATAAAAGCATTCTTCGTTAGGGAACTAGGAAAATATCTAATCCTTAGATTCTCATTGTTGCCTATGTCACCTGTCTCAATTAAGTATCGGGCAATATGCTCAACAGTAAACTCGTTAGTGTCGCCAGCGAACTTTGTAAATTTAGGGACTGTCCAACCCCTTGGCAGTTCAGCCTGCAACATGAACTCTAAAAAGGGAGATGTGTAGTTAGGCCGTTACATGCCCGTGTTCACCCCATTTTGTGCCATTATCCTTTCAACAATGGTCGCAAGGTTATTTTCCCCCAACATATTTCCATGTCGAACCTAATGGACTACTTGGTCAGCATCCTGATTTCGATTAACAATCACAACAGGTGGACACTTTTCCTCTATAGGCATCTCTTGTTCGACCAATTGTGGCAACACTTGCTATCCCTGGTTCACATTTTTTCCTCCAAAACCAACCCCTCATTCCGAACGTGTCTAATGACTTGGGGTTGAACCACAAGTTGAACCTGCACCGGGGGAGCGCCCAAAAAATAAGCAATTCTAGTCATTTGAGTTTCCAACTGCTGGTAACTCCGATTCGTCTTTTAAATCAATGGATTGAATATCGTATCCATCTATTATGTTAGAGTATTTACCATTTCATGGTTACTCTCATCCATATGTTGTCGCATTGCTATGATAGAATTTATTGTCAAGGCAGGCATTGTCTGAGACCAAAATCCCATTCCCATTTTGGGTTGCATAGTTCGACCATGGTTGCTTGGTGAATACGTATTCGCAACATTATCAATAAATATTGATGGGTTGTTATGTAAACTAGCCATCATTATCGATCGACATTCCATAAAGTTGTTCACGCCCTGGCATGTGCATTGTGAAATTTATGGCAAAAGGCCTGAAATCAAACGCCACAAACGGTCTAGGAGTCACTAGGTGACTCTGGGGAATTGGAGACAAAATCGTCCCTTCAGGTAAATTCATCGGTGCAACCATTGTAGACGGTATTGTCGTAGTACTAGCAATCGAAGGAATGGGCTCTGTAATTGGTGCATAAATCGTGCTAGTCCCAACACTACTAGTGGGTTGTTCTCCATTGTTATTCCTGGGAGTGGTCATTCTCCTGACGTATCTCCTTACAGATCTCTTAACTTCTCTCTTTGTTATTTTACCAAACCTTAATCTCATGCACATTCACACTCAGATAATGAGAAGTTAATGGAATGAAGAATTATAAATTTTCGAAAATGCAAAGTAAAAACACACACAAAAAGGGTCCCGTCGGGTGTGTCAATTTGTTTACTGTGAAATTTTGTAAACAAATAAAAGTTTCTATTAATACTTAAGGGATCAAACTCAAAAATCTCCTGGAACATATTTATGTGCATTTATGGTTTTGAACAACATTTTGTGTCGAAATCAAAGGGTAACTTCTCGATTTAATTCAATGTTGCTTTAAAGCAAGATTTGGAATAAAATATTTTCAGAATAAAGATTGAAAACAAAATGCAAGGTGAAGCAGAAGTATGAACTGTAAAGTGAAATAGAAAGTTAACTCAATGCATAAAAGATACTTAAATGTGAAAAGACTTGAAATTTATAAATTATGAAACACATATGTACATTTTTCTCACTTGTTTCTCAAATACGCTGATACTTTGAGTTTACAGAATATGTGCATAATTGCGGACCCCTTCCCAAATGAACATAAGTCTTTTTATATACTACTATAAAATAACTATCCAATAACTGTCGACTAACCTTATCACGACATGTTTCATCCCCATGCAGCGGTTCTCTCCGAAGAGCCTCCATGTGTCTTCGAGTAACCGTTTATGTTAAACCAGTTCCCATTCTTTTAACACCATTCAAATATCTTAACTATTTTTACTGTTCATCAAGAAATGACTTCCCACGTCGAATATTTAATGTCAACCATGCTACGACATCCCACTCTAGCATTTTCCACATGCAATGCCCAAGTCGACATTGCTTCCATTGTAATGATGAACTCCAACCTTAGCCAACATAGCATAGTATTCAATTTCACTAAGTCCATGAACTCTTATAATGCCCTTCTACATGGAGTTACTTCGAGCGGCATCACTATACGTGACTTTCGACCTGGCATCAGCTCGATTCCCATTCGACTTCATTTTACCTTGTCCTTCAACCTATCATATCCATTGTTGTAACATTAGTACTTGTTACTTATATTAGAGTTGAAATATTCCAGGTAGCAATTTCCTTTATGAATCTCTAGGAACTGCTTCTCGCTACCTCAAATCATGAACTACTCCTGAAGATAACTTCCTGATCTCTGGCCTCGTCTAGCTCTTACAACTTTGGCTTAATGCCATTTTCAAACCCTTTTTAAACACTGGTGTTTTATCCATTTTGGAAAGACAAGTCAAAGGTATATGACTCGATTCTTTGACCCCAGATGATAGTAATTATTCAATTAAATAGGATTTCGAGAATTTTTTCTTCATGTTTCTGAAATGTGTCGAATTCGTTTCTTCTATAGCACCATTTTACAGTTCTGAAATGTGTCGAATTCGTTTCTACTATAGCACCATTTTATAGTAGAAGCTATAGGCTAGAATGGTTCAAAAGGACATTCCTAACTTTTTCACCTAAGAGACAAATTGAAACTCTTGACATCTGGATGGAATTTTTTAAACCCATTATCTTGTCAGCCAAAATTTTAATTAGGAGAACTAGCTTTGGGCTCATTGGATACCAACCAAACTTTGTGGCTAAGCAGTTTGGCTTCAACCAAATCCTGTCGAAATCACTTTTTACCCATAAAGACGATAGTTACTTGGCTACCACCACAATGACAGAGCAGGGCTACAAAGCGTGTTTAGACTTTCATGCTAAAAAATTCGTTAATTTGAATCCTTTTGAATTTAAAACCTCTTTTTACTACACCAAGGAATTTGAAGATTAGTGGTTGTCTACTACCGTGGTGCTATTATAGATCATTTGAATCTGCTTCAACGCTTAACCATCGCTTTTTCCTCTCTACAGAAACAAAGCAAGAAGAAAGGTTGAGGTATGCACATCAAGGAGATTAAAGCTTTTCACAATTACTTTGAAACTGTGTATAATCCTTATCAACTTAGTTGAACTATCTATGAGACATCTTCTACTTTGTAACAAATGATTACTGGGAAAAAACCTCCGAATTAAATTTTCCTTCTTACATAAAGTTGACTAAAATATTCAAGTCATTTTCCATCATTTTTATTTTTTGCATCATATGCATAAAAAAATATTAAAAAGATATTAAAAAAAATAAAAAAAAATAGTAAATTTCATGAAAACAAAATTCAAGACAAATTCTCATTACGCCATCATTTTAATTCATTTCATTTCTCATTTGATCATCCACCATTCATTTTAAAAATCAAGATTTTAGGCATAAAAGACAAAAAATGATCACACTTATTTTGCCTCATCACACTTTTCATTCACACCTCATTTGATCACATCCAATTACACTACATATCATAATTTGAGATTATAATTGAGTTATTTTCATGCCACATTCAAATTCATCAAAACTTACTAATAGTTTTTACATTTTGTTATAATTCATAAACCATCATTTAACCTAATTATAGAGCTTATAAATCAACACCATTTCATTCAACGTCTACACAATTAATCATAATTAAAGAGCCCCAAAATTCTTACATTAAATTCATCATCAAAGTTATAGTTTTTTCATTTTGAAGAAACTTGGAGTTTGAGCAAAAACCCTCCCAACTTGATCCAATTGCCATCCATTTCCTTTGAATCATTGCACAACATCATCCTTATCATAATCCCTACCAAAAACCACACAAAAACCTCATATTCATTCAAGTTCATTTTTAACTCGATTTTGAAAAAATTGTCGAAATTGTAAAATAATGCTAAATTTAGCAAGAGAAAGTTGCAAGGAGTCTGAATCTGTAAACAAAAGTGAAAAACTCACCTTGTCGGAGCTTCACCGAAAGCCTCGGCGTAAAGTTCTTAGCATTCTTAGTTTTTTCTTCTAGGTAGGCTTTAATACTTTTTATTTCATGATTTTATTTATATTTTTATGTTTTTTCACACCTCATTATCATTAAACATTACCGAATTGCATAAAAACACCATTAATTTGGATTTTAGAAAATCAAAGGTTTGAGTGTTCTTGAATGATTAATTTTCAAAGGTTTTAGTTGTTGATTTTTAATTTTTGAGCATTTCATTATGTTTATAAGACCAGATAGATAAATTTTCATTATTTATTTGTGTGATTTCGTAAAAATTTGAGACAGTTACATGTGTGTCAAAGAGACTAATAATGTATTTTTTTCAAAAATTATGTTTACATTCCTGCTGCTAGCAACGTTATGGAGGATAATTGTGTTGCTCAATTTTGTTTTGCCAAATCTTCCTATCTATCAACTCTCTTTTTTCAAAGCTCCCAAGAGCATCATCAAAGAAATTATCAGAAATCAAAGAGAGTTCTTATGGGGAGGTGTTAAAGGTCAAAGGAAAGTGTGTTGGATTAGTTGGTCAAAAATATGTAAAAGCAAAGCTAAGGGATGCATTGGAGTTTAACATTATGGATTTTTTAATTTGGCATTACTTAGTAAATAGCTCTTTGAGGATTCTCAAAGGCCCAAATTTTTTTGATTGATTTGTTGAGATTTAGATATGGTTACATAAAAGGGAAGATTCTCAATCATTATCTTTCCCCCATGGGTAAGAAAGACTCAATTTGGTGGAAGGATTTACTCACTGTTTGCTTCAATCATCAGAATGAAGGTAATTGATTTTCTAAGTCTATTAGATGCAAACTTGATAAGGGAAAAGAGTTAGCTTTATGGAACTCCACTTGGCTAGGTACAATTTCTTTTTGCAGATTATTTCAGGAAGCTTTCGAGAACTACATTAATGTTTCAACAGAAGTAGCGAAAATGGGAGATTGGATTTAAGAAATTTTGTGTTGGAATTTTGGTAGATTAATGGATCCAAATAATTTGGTGGTTGACTGACAAATTTTGGAGTTAACATATTTAATGACAGATATACAATCGTTTTTAGACAATTTTGACGGGTTCATTTGGTGGAAGGATAAGCTCGGTTACATTGTCCATAACAGTTATACAATGTTACTATCTTTTTTTTGGCATCTGACATTGAAAGAAACTTGGAGACTCTAGCGTTAAAAAACCTTGTCAAGGTTTGGAACTCAAAATTCCAAGCAACGTGCAGACATTTTGTTTGAGATTGCTTCAAAATTGCTTACCAACTAGAAGCCAATTAAATGCTCGGGGAATGTTGTCGATCAACCAGAATTCAAAGTGCATTTTTTTTATTCTAGTATTGAAGACGATTCCCATCTATTCTTAAATTGCCCAATTGCTATAGATGTTTGGTCTAAAGTGTTTAGATGGACTGATGTTAGAGTCATTTCAGAGAAGAATTCAATCCAAAAGCATTTTGAACTCTTTTGTGATTATACCAAATTCAAATTTCATGTGAATCTTCTTTGTTTTGTCCGGTCTTCAGTTTCTTGAAATATTTGTATTCGTAGGAATAATGTGATTTTTTAGGGAGGCAATATCGAGGATTGAGACATTTTCTCATAACTCTGAAACAGTTGTCGGAGTGGTTTCATATTTTTTATCAAAGTTCCAAACAACTTGAGTGGCATGATTGAAAGATGAATATTAGTAGCTATTTTTTATTCTTTTTTCTTTCTTGATTGTGTTGCTCTGTTGTTCTCTCCCTTTCTTTTTATTTATTTTATCGGTTGATATCGATTTCTCTCTTTTATATTAAGGATTGAATATTCCGTATATTTATTTTAATATAATTGATTGTTTATAAAAAACAATTTTTTAAATGAAAGTTGATTCCATAACTCAACCAATGAATGATAATATTCTCATCCTTATTTTCTTTAAATGCTTCAAGGCCTCATCTTCTATTCGAGTTGCAATTTGTCTTTTAACATATCACAAGGAGGAGTATGTGTCCAACTAACAAAGAAAAATTAAATTTATAAGTTAGCCAATTGTTTGATCGTATATTATTTAATATCATTTCATTTATTATTTTGATCTTTTTAATAAAATTTAAGTTTTAAATTTTTTTATCTAGATATCGTTACACAATAAATTCAAGTATATATAAGAATTTTTCATCAAATAAAATTGCAAACTATTTTTCAAATGAAATAAACAAATTTAGATATGTGAGGAGTCTTATTCCTCGCAGGACCCACGTTAGAGTATTAGACAAAGACATGTATTCTTGTTTTGATGTTTCTTTCATCCTTAAATCATGTTTAGTCTATTTTCATTGCAGTGTATTAACGTGTGCCACTTGTAATTCATATACGCACTTTCTATGAATCAAGTTTCAATAATTTGACATTACCGTCGCAATCCATCTTTTGGGGGAAAAGGTATTATATGCAAAAGAAAAAAGAAAAAGGCAAAGGCTATCTCCTTGTGTGAATAGAGATTCTATGGATTGGATGTCCTACTTTGTCTATTCCTTAGCTCATCTCTTTTATTTTTTTAATAATAAAATAAAATAAATATTATCCAGATAATAACTCGTGAAATAAAAGTTAGTTGTATGTATTGTTATTGGATATTATCCAATTTGATACAGTATAAAATATATATAGATACGCATGTCAATTTCAAATAAGTGATGTGATTATAAAATGAAGAATAATCATATAAATTATGAATATTTTTTATATATAATAATTATAAAATAATTATGTTTTTATTTTAGATAAATTTGTGTTTTAAAAATTCAACATTTTTCTATGTTATTCTTCATTAAATTAAAAAGAGATTCAAATTTTGTTAATTATACTTAAAAAAATAAAATAGAAAAAAGAAAATGGAGAGAAAAAATTAAAATAAATGTGAGAAAGCGTGAGAAAAAGAAATGTGAGGGAAATTGAAATTTGAATTAAGAGAAGAAAATGAAGAGTGAAAAAATTAAAAGTAAAAAGTGAGAAATGAATGAGGTGACAAAAGGATGTAGTTTCAATTATTTTAGCATTTGTTAATTACAAATATGCCAGTTTGTGATAATGAGGAATCGTATAGTGTTTTTAGGCTTATTTCACATGTTATGCGTCTATGTTTTTATGCATTTTATCATCTTTTACTTTCGTTTTATTTATTTTGCGGTTGTTGTCCGATTTCATTGGAGTTTTGGAAGCATCGCGAAAAAGAAGCGAAAAAGGAGGCAAAGTGGAGCAAAAGAGTTAATTTTAGCTAATCTGAGCAAATGGCGCTCGCCACCTGCTAGATAACGTTCGCCATCTCCATTGTCTGCCACGCCATTTAATGAGCAAGACAATGGCGTTCGCCATTGCCCTAATGGCGTTCGCCATCTTCATGCAGAAACAGAACTGCGCTAGTGGGGCAGTTTCTTAGCAATTTTCAACCACTAATGCAACACGTCTAAGGTAGTTGCCAGGCATATGAACTCTATATATATAGCCATTTTTGGAGTGTTGGAGATCGAATTGAATCCGCGTGGAAGCTCTGTCAAAATTCGATCTTAGTTTTGGGCAGAAAATTACATGTAAAGTGGCAATAACTCACATCAAGGGATTGTCACACCTTTTTATTTTCCGTATTATTTGTACATTGGTTCAAGAACAAGCTTGTCGTTATTTTCAAGTTCAAATTAATTCAATTTTTACTTTACGCAATTTCAGGTTTTCTTTTTACTGCTTTTAATAGTTGTATGTTTTACTGTTTTTATTACTTGCATGCATGCCATGTTATTCTTAGTTATGAGTGTCTTAATCATGTCTCTCTCAATTAATAACATGCCTTGCTAAATTACCTTGAGTCTGGTGTATGAGGATCGTCGTTATCGACGAGACTCGGTAGAAATAATAGGCGCGAATATATGATTTAATTATGTTCTTACTTTAGTTCCCAATTGTATGTTTTATTGTTTTGGCACGAGTATGTGAAACAAATCAAGGTTCAACCCGATAGCGCGAGAGTGTGAGGAAGGAACATGATAGTGGAAACTAGGCATCGATCCTAAAAATAGCGAGAGCGCTTTAGGCATCATTTAGGATCTCATTTACTTTCAAAATACGCTTTCTAATTAGAACGAGAGACCGAGAGCAAAATCCTGTGGTTAGGAGGTGTGATCTTTGTCGATAGTGTAAGACCTCAATTTTGACCCTAAGATCCCTAATGCAATTTCATCACATGCATTAGCATTGTGATCATACCTTGGCATCCTCCTTATCCCTCCTTTATTGAGTTTGTTTTGGGAGAGATCACCAAGAAATATGTGATTTTATCATACTTGTATTATCATTTTACTAACCAAAATACCAAAAATATGTCTTTTGCATTTGCCTAACTCTTTTGTAGGTAGGGCATGATCACCATTGATATATCAAGTTCACACCTAGGGTCTAAGACCCTCATGGCTAAGAGCACAATCAAAGATTTATCCAAAATGTCTCAAATCATCATATATGAGTTCCAATGATCTCTACATGTCATATTGATCAAGTATTCTTCAAGAGTTTGAAGGTGATTTGCCTTGGAAACCCTAGTTTGATTGGGTATCTTAAGTAACTTCTCCAATAAGCCATTTCATCAATTGATAAAATTCCTCAAGGGACACTTTAAAATTCATCATCTTATGCATATATGATCTACCATGAGCCAAGAAAGTCAAAAGAATTGAAGGTTAGCAAGTTGGTTGATGGTGGTTGGCCAGATGAATTCATCTAATCAAAACTGGATCTCCCTAGACCCTATCTCCTACAATTTTCACCATATGAAAATGATTCCAAGAGAAAAGTTACTC
The DNA here is from genome assembly GCF_024323335.1 of Lathyrus oleraceus. Lineage (NCBI taxonomy): Eukaryota > Viridiplantae > Streptophyta > Magnoliopsida > Fabales > Fabaceae > Lathyrus > Lathyrus oleraceus. The sequence continues at coordinate 34,049,103 of NC_066583.1, read as the reverse complement.
TACATGACATTACAAACAACTTTCATGTTGATACCTAGATCTATTTTTGCTTGGAAAATCATTTTCTATGTTGAAACATTATAGGTCATTTTGTCTAAACCTAATTTGAAAGTCAATTTCCCAAGGCCATAACTTGCTCAATTTTTATGAGATGAAATATTTACAAGTTTCACAATCAAATTCAATATGTCTACTTAAACTTTTATGTTTGGAGTGAGATCTAAATCAACTTTTATGAGCATGTGATATGAGGATACATTATAGGTCATTTTTGACCTATACCTTTGAACAAGTGATTTTTCCAAACTTCAAAAATGCATAACTCTATAATTCTAAATCCAAATGACATTAAATATGTTACCATTTTGAAGGTCTTTGAAAGATCTACAACTTTGATGAAGAAACTTTTCTCATTTGAAGCTCACATAAAAAGTTAAGCAAGGTGGAATATTGACATATATGGCTTGACACTTAGAAACAATTTCTACATGTTGAAATTTTCAAACTTCCACCTCAAAATTCACCATTATCCAAGCTCCAAATGGAGAAGTGTTCAACATCAAACTTGTTCCCCTTGATATAAGCTTTCCAAATAACCCAAGTTCATGCATTTTGGATGAAGTTTGCTAGGTCTACGTATGGCTTTAACAAAGCTGCATCATTGGAGAAAATCAAATGTCCAAAACTCCACATAACATTGCCTTGCCACTCAAGCCTCATTTGAACTTCATAACAGTTGGATATGGATCAAAATGGATTGCTTTATGGGCCTGTACACGCCCATGCAAGCTTGTGCATCATATTACCAAATTTAGCAATTTTTCAAGTGTGCAACTATCAATTCCAAATGCTATAAATACAAGGCCTCTGAGCTCAATTCAAACACACCTTGCGTGCCAGCTTTGCCCCCCAATTGAAACCCTCACATTTCAAAGGAAAACCTGAGAATTTTCAACTTGAAAATTGAGTTTGAATCTCACTGTTTGGAGATTCAAGAACTCTGGGATCCAAAGCTTTGTACCATTGCTAAACCTCTCCTGCAAGCTTCTCAAGTGTGATCAGATCAAGGTTGAAGCAAGCAACATCAAGTTCTGCACAACATTGAAGGTAAATTTCAGAAAACTTCATCTCTTCGTTCTCACTCAATTCTCATCAATTCTCTTGGATCTTTGGTTGTCTGAAGTCCTACCAATGTAGGCAAGAAGATTGAGTTGCTTAGAGGTCAAATCGAAGCAACTCAGTTGACACACCTCAAAATTCAACTCCTCATATCTTTCTATATATTTGGAGTTAGTTGAAATTGAGGTCAGATTCGTGCTCTACACCATTTTATCTTTCAGATCATGTCCTTCTTTCTCATTTTCTTGATGGTGATGAGTGAACCAGTCCGGTGGACCTCGCTTGAGAAGGTGACCGGAGTTCCAGCGTCAGTGGTGTGTTGGACGGGTTCTGAGCCATTGATCTCGTTTGAAATGTTTTAATCTCACGCGTTGGTTTTAATTACCATCCCTGCAGTGCATTGACATAGGTCTATGGTGGAACGCGCGCGCTGATCCACTTGATTTGCCACCTCAATTAATGAGGAAGATCAAGTGGTCCACGTTTTTTCTGATTATTTGAATTTCATTTAATTTGTTTTATTTTTGTTAATTCATATTAATTTTAATATTGATCCAAAAAATATGAGAGTTTCACCAAAAAAATTTAAATAAATTCCTCTTTCATATTCTGAATTAAAATTATTTTTTGGATCATTATTAGTATTTTTCATGATTTAATTGATTTTGTGATTATTTTTAATTGTTTAAAAATACTTTTAAGTCTTTAAAAATTCTGAAATTTTTTCTCCAAGGTCCTTTGACCTTGTTTGACCGATGATAAATCTCATGGGCATTTCTTTGGTGTTTTGATGAGGTTTTAGGAATTTGACAAACCATATTTAATTTAAATGCCTTATTTTAGTATTTTTAATTTGAATAAATGCCAAATAATTGTGTTGACCTCTTGTGATGGTTTGTGTAAGTTTGACTTATGTTGTTGGGCCTTGGTCAAGGTTGATTTGACTTTGTTAAGTTAATATCATTGGATTTAGGGGATTGATGGAATGTACATTCCATCTCCCAAAATGAATGAATGATATTAATTTGGTAAAAGTCCTCCTTTGACCAATTTGAGTTTTGATCCATTCCCATCCCTCTTCATCTAATTCCCCTTCTTTATGCATTCATCTCATTTGGCCTATGATATCTCTAAGTCCTAAGGCTAGTTGATTGTAAAATCAACATAAGTATGAATGAGATTAGGCCACCTCTTTTGCATATTCTTTTTGTGTGTGGTATGTTTCATGAGCATAGTCCATTATACTATGTCTCTAACATGCATTAACACCAAAATTATATTGCCCGACCTCAAATAGTTGTGACTTCTACATAAGTCCAATTACGATTGCTTAACATAGCACTAAATTTTTGACACAAAAGGCATATCATTCTAGTTAGTGAGATTGTAAGTCTCCCCTCTTTCATGGTATTGTGTGGAAACTTGGCCTTTTTTCCTTCCTTTGGAAGATGTCTTGGCTCAAGGATTTATGCTTGTGCTAAGTGGGTTGAGTGTTTTCCAAAGAATGACTTAAAATGAAAAGCAAAAGCAACACAATACTAACTTCTAACTCATTAACAACTAACATTTAATTTCAAGTCCTTTATTTAAATGCACTTTAATTTTTAAGCTCTATTCATTTGCCATTATTCATACCATTCTAATTGTTTATGTTAATGCAATTTTCACTTTGTCCATTTGGACCATATTGTGTGATATATCTTGTTTGTGTATATTTTGTTTGTTTGTGTGGTCTTTGACCACTAATGTACATAATAAGAACAAAAACCCTAAAAAACTCTTGTGTGGACTGTTGACTTGATCTTGGACAAGTTGGACTTAGATTCTAGGCAACCTCCCTATGCTAAAGGACTTGGCCAATGCCAATATTTGTGTAACCAAGTGCTTACAATTTGAAACTTCATCTGATGCATCTTTGAAGATCCCTTTGAGTTCATCTGCAACATGATCATTGTGAAGCTGTTATTTTGAATCTGTGACTTGAGAAATTCATCTGCTACATGGGCTAATTTGAAGAAGGTCATGGAGTGGCTAAAGCTTGAATATGGATATCTTTATTTGATGCCTTGCTCTTCAAGATTGATATAATTGTGCATTGTGTGTTGCTTGATTAAAAATGTCCAAGGGAATTTGGGTTTCTATAAGACATTCTTGTCTATTGGATTGCTACTCATTGGTCAGATCTTTTCAACTCTTAACTTTTAATTTTGTGCATAGGATTAGTCTCTTCATATCCTCCACATTTCTTTAATTTCAAAATCTCTCCCTCCTTTTAAAAAATCATCTTTGTTTGAACTAGTTTTGTTCTAAACTTTGACCACTTTGCAAACTAGAAACTTTGGCCTTATGCCATTGCATTTTCAAACTTCTTTTCTTAATCTAACTTGTAAATAAACTTAACTATACTTGACCTAAACTTTCAAAAGCAAAAAATAATTAACTCATTCAAACCATTTTTAGGCCTTTGTGCCTTTCAAACTTAATTTTTGTTAAAAGTAATGCACCCACTTTGAAATTTGTATCACGAACTACGAGGTTTTGATCCCTCATTTTTATGTTGGTACGTAGGCACAAGTCCGAAGGTCTTGTCAAACACAAAAATATAATTAATGAATTCTTTTCTCATCCCTCCATTCTATTTGTTTGTAAACATCACTTTGTCCAAAATACATACGCACACAAGAAAGGGCTCCCTAGGAGTACCTAGGACACTTTGGATCCTAACACCTTCCCTCTGTGTAACCAACCCCCTTACCTATAATCTTTGACATTTTACTAGTTTTGATTTGAAAACTTCTTACTTTTAGGTTTTGTTCGTACTTTTTTCCTTTTTCCTTGGAAACAATAAAAGCGCGATAGCGACTCTTGTTATTTAATGTCTTGCTTATCCATAGCTTGATGATCATGAATTTACCGCTACAGAAATTAAGTGGCGACTCTGTTGGGGAGTAGTCTCTAGTGGGTTTAACCTACTTTTTTGTGTGTATATAATTGTATATATGTGATGTATGTATATTTGTTTGTATAATATAATTTGCTTGTTGTGCTTGGTGATCTCTAAGTGGCGAGATAAGTTCTAACCCGAACTTGAGTGCAATTAAGATAGGAGGATAGTATAGTCATGTTCGACTTATGTGAAGTAGTCCTTAACAAGTTGGCTTGAGATCCATCTGCTCAGTGGAGACCCTTTTGGATTTGGAAGTGTCACACAAGTATTTGTGGTTAGACATTACTATCTCTAATTTGGGTCCGAGGAGTTGAGGACCGTAGAAAATTTACCCCCTCTTGGCCTATTTAGGACGTAGTGCGGAGACTGTTCAAGTGTAGACTTGATAACAGTTGTTACGCGATACTACACTCAGACGAGTTTCTCTTGAGAATATTATGGGTCGATGAGTTAGACATCTTAACCTGTAATATCCGATAGAAGGAATTAAGACTCTGGGAACTTTTTAGAACATGATCTACAGGTTTTATCCTTAGTTCAATCCTTTGGGATGGTTCTTACCCGGACTCCATGCTCGTGACTTACAACAAACCCTTGATCCTTGGTTGACCCAATCAAGTCTTGTCAATATCAATGGAACTTGGGTATTGATAAGGTGTAAACCATAATCCACAAAAATGGATGATTGATCTTGACAATGACTTGATTCATCCCTTGACCTTTGTTTGTTTTCCTTGTGTGTGATCCCTTATTTGTGATTGTTGCATTCATGCATTCATGCGCATCATAACATTCATCACACGAAAATTTCAAGGAACTGAGGTATTATTTGCAAACATTTTCAGACCATGGATTGTGGACGAAGGAACACTAAGAAGTACAGTTTCAGAAGTCCCAACTTGAAAGAGTTAAGGAAGCTAGCATCTTTTGTATTAGATCCCTTGGACTTCAAACAACGCCATGGGAAGCTATTGTATATCTTGTCTGCTGATGTGGTTGAAGGACTTTTGAGTGTATTAGTGCAGTTCTATAATCCTCTCTATTGTTGCTTCACTTTCCCAGATTATCAGCTTGTGCCTACGCTGGAGGAGTATGCCCATCTCTTGGGGATACCTGTTTCTGGTAGGGTGCACTTTAGTGGATTGGAAGAGATTCCCACATCTCATCTAATTGCTGAAGCTTTTCACTTGAAGAAGTCTGAGATAGAGGCTCATTGGGTGAAGAAAGGAGGGTTATTTGGATTGCCATCTGATTTCCTCATCAAGGAAGCTAGTGCTTTTTCTCAAGCAAATAGTGTGGACGCGTTTAAAGTTATCTTTATGTTTCTCATCTATGGATTAGCTTTGTTCCATAACATTGACGGTTTTATTGATGTTAACGCCATCAAACTTTTCTTGATTAGGAATCTTGTGCCTACTCTGTTGGGTGATATGTACTTCTCTTTGCATCTAAGGAATTCCAAGGGTGGGGGAACTATTGTCTGTTGCATTCCTCTTCTATACAAGTGGTTTATTTCACACTTACCTCAGACGCCTGCTTTTGTGGAGAACAAACAATGTCTACGGTGGTCTTAGAGACTTATGTCTCTCACTAATGATGATATAGTTTGGTATGATCCTTCTTTGAGCAATTTGGAGATTATTGATTGTTGCGGTGAATTCTCTAATGTGCCTCTCATTGGTACACAAGGAGGAATTAAATACAACCCTGCTTTGGCTCATCGTCAACTTGGGTTCCCCTTGAGAGACAAACCTAATAACATGTTGTTAGAAGGTCTTTTCTATCAAGAGGGTAAAGATTCCTAACATTTGAAGCAGAAGATTGTGCATGTTTGGCATAATGTGCATAGGAAAAGAAGATTCGAGCTTGGTCAGTGCAATTGTGTAGCTTTGGAAGCTTACACTCTTTGGGTGAAGAAGAGAGCTTTGGAGTTGAAGATGCCTTATCCTTGTGAAAGACCTATATCTATAGTTATGGCTGAGCCATTAACTCTCCCTAACCAAGATGTAGAGGAGTTGGAAGACGCACTCGCCAAGATGAAGCAAGAGAAGGATATGTGGGAAGAGCGTTTCCATGCTTTGAGAAAGAAGCATGAGGAGTTGCAGTTAGAGTCTAAGGACAAGGATGCACTTATTGAGTTACTGGAATACCGAGTGACAAAGAGACAGAGAGAGCTAGAGGTTTCATCTTCTAGCATGCCTTAGCCTTCCGTTGCTTGGAAGAAAATTGTTGATCATCTTGTCCTCGAGAAGACTCAAATGAAGGCTTCTTTCGAGACCGAGATTCGACGCATTCGGAGGAAGTACGCGCCTATAGCCAGATCTTCTGACTTTGTTGTTAGGGATCCTTAGGATGACTAGTCTCCTTTTCTCTTGTATTTTTCATTTGGTTTCTGAAATTGTACTCAGTGTAATCCTTCCAATTATATAAATAAAAAGAGATTTTTGGTCATATCAAATTGTTGCAATTATTGCTAAGTATTTGCAAATGATATAGTAAGTTCCTTGAAAATAAAAATAAATAAACAAGCATAACATTTCATGCATCATTTACATAAGCAGGTTTCTCTTTCGCCAGATGTCTCATTGGTGTTCTTCTGTGCTTCGGCCAAGTTGACTCATTGGTACAACACTCGCGCTAATCATCTCAGAATCATGGAACACTTGGAGCAAGAGAACAGAGAGTTGAAAGACGAGATCGCTCGACTGACTGCCATGATGGAGTCAGTGTTGGCTGCTCAGAGTCAATATTCTCCAACGCCCGCAACCCCTCCTCCTCAGAGGACTGTTATTTCAGAGGTGGCTACCTCTACCATGCCTGCTGCTGCCGCTCACTTTGCGCCTGCTATGTCTGCCGGATTCCCGTGGGGAATGCCGCCGAACTTCATGCCTGAAGGCTTTGCGCTTACCTTTGCTTCCATGCCGGTATCTAGCCCAGTCAAGTCTGTGCCACCTCCCGTTGTGCACACCTTTCCTCGTGTAGAGGATACCATTTATCATTCTGAGTCGTCTGAGGGTCCGAATGTTTATGAGAAAATGGACGAAATGAAAGATCAGTTTCTTGAGCTGCGCAAGGAATTAAAGACATTGAGAGGTAAGGATTTGTTTGGGAAAAGTGTTGTTGAGTTATGTCTGGTGCCAAATGTGAAGATTCCGGTGAAATTCAAAGTGCCTGACTTAAAAAAATACAGAGGAAATACCTTTCCGCTCAATCATCTGGTGATGTATGCCCATAAGATGTCTACCCAAACTGACAACGATCAACTGTTAATCCATTACTTCTAAGATAGTTTGACCGGTGCTGCGCTCCGTTGGTATATGGGGTTGGACAGTGCAAGCATTCGCACTTTCCACGACTTGGGAGAGGCTTTTGTCAAGCAATATAAGTACAATGTGGATATGGTGCCTGATAGTGACCAGTTGAGGTCTATGTCTCAGAAAGATAAGGAGACATTCAAAGAGTACGCGCAAAGATGGAGAGAATTGGCTGCTCAGATCACTCCTCCCTTGGAGGAGAAAGAGATGACAAAGATCTTTCTAAAGACCTTGAGTTCATTTTATTATGAACGTATGATTGCTAGTGCCCCCGGTGACTTTACCGAAATGGTAAATATGGGGATGAGGCTTGAGGAAGGTGTCCGAGAAGGACGTTTGTTAAAAGATGAAGCATCGTCAAGTAATAGGTATGGCAGTAACTTTGGGAAGAAGAAGGAGAGAGAAACAAATGCAATAACCAATGGGAGGCAGAGGAGGCCTCAGATCAGAAGAAATCAACCACCCCGTCAACATCATCATCAAGTATCTTTAGTCATTCTAGTATTTTCCAATAATCAATAAGTACCAATTCAACAACAACAACAATGTCAACCGCAACAGCCGCAACAACGAACAAACACCAACAGCAACAATACCAATAATAATCATCATCAACAAAACTTCGTGAGGAAGAAGGTCTCTTTCGACCCAATTCCTATGTCTTATGTTGAACTATATCCGTCTTTGGTTCTCAAGAACCTACTTCAACCAAGAAACCCTCCGCAAGTTCCAGAACCACTTCCATGGTGGTATAAGCCTGAACTCCGTTGTGCTTTTCACCAAGGAGCACCCGGACATGATATAGAAAACTGCTACCCACTCAAGTATGAGGTTCAGAAGCTGATGAAGAGTGGAATGGTGTCCTTTGAGGACCGTGCACCAAACGTGAAAGAAAATACATTGCCCGCTCATGGAAATTCTTCTGTTAATATGGTGGATGGTTACCCTGACGAGTTTAAGGTGTTTGATGTTCGTTTCATCCGAAGGTCCTTGGTGTAGATGCATAAGGACATTTGTATGGTGAGTGATTGTGAGCATGACCCCGATGGTTTTGCTGTTTGTAGTATTAATTCAAGAGGTTGTGAGGTTGTGAAAAGGGACATCCAGCGACTGATGGATGAAGGGATGATTCAAACTGTTCAATCCCGTCATGTAGATGACAATGTGAATGTCATAGTGCCCATTTTCAAGCAACCAGAGAGATTGGTGATCCAGTACGATAGTAGTAACAGTAACAGCATCAGCAACAGATCAGTATCGTCGTTGGTCATACATTTAGTGGATCCAGTCTCGTATTCATCTGATAAAGTTGTTCCGTATTAGTATAATACTACAATGATGAAAGATGGTCAAGAGGTCCCGTTACCTACGACCAATTATGTAGTGAGCATTGCTAATGTTACCAAGGTGACCCGTAGTGGTCATATGTTTGGGCCGGTGTTCCCAAAGGATAAAGAAGAATCAGTTGTCAGTAAGTAGGTGGAAGTGCCTGCTGTAGATCCGGTTAGTGCTTCAAATGGTAAGTCTGCTGAATCCAGCGATTTGAAGACTAATTATGATGATGAGGTACTTTGATTTATCAAGAGGAGCGAGTTTAATGTGGTGGAGCAACTGCTCCAAACCCCCTAAAAAAAATCAGTATTGTCTCTGCTTATGAATTCTGAAGCGCACAGAGAAGCACTGCAGAGAGTTTTTGAGCAAGCATTTATGGAACATGATGTTACGGTGGATCAGTTCGATCATATTGTAGCTAACATGACTTCCTGCAACAATCTTAGTTTCTGTAATGAAGAACTCCCTAAGAAGGGTAGGAATCATAATTTGGCTTTGCATATCTCTATGAATTGCAAAGATGATGCTTTGTCGAATGTGCTTGTTGACACCGGGTCTTCATTGAATGTGTTGTCGAAGTCAAGTCTGTCAAAGCTATCATATCAAGGAGCGCCTATGAGGTATAATGGTGTAATCGTCAAACCTTTTGACGGTTCACGCAAAACATTTATTGGTGAAGTGGACCTTCCAGTTAAGATATGTCCGAGTGATTTTCAAATTACTTTTCAAGTAATGGATATCCACCCGGCCTACAGTTGCTTGTTGGGAAGGCCATGGATCCATGAGGCGGGAGCTGTTACCTCCATATTGCATCAGAAGCTCAAATTTGTCAAAAATGGAAAGCTTGTTATCGTTGGCGGGGAAAAGGCGATGTTGGTTAGCCATCTGTCATCTTTCTCTTACATTGAAGCTAAGGATGAGGTTGGAACTCCATTCCAAGCCTTATTTATTGCTGCTGAAAAGAGAATTAGGGCACCTATGTCCTCATTGAAAGATGCCAAGAAGATTGTCGAAGAAGGCAATGGTGATCAGTGGGGGCGCATGGTAGAGGTCTCCGACAATAAAGGCAGAACCAGTCTGGGTTTTCAACGAGGTTCATCAGCTGCAAGGTCTGAGGATATGCAACTTAGCTTCCATAGCGGAGGGTTCATTCATGGAAATGAACAACACTTAGTTGTTGTGCTAGAGGATGACGAAAAGGAAGACTGCACCAATTTTTTGACGCATGGAAAGGCTTGCAACAATTGGACTGCTGTTGATGTTCCTGTTATTTTGCATCGATCTAAGTAATTGCTTTTTGTCATACCCCAAAATTTGCCCGCTAATATTACAAGGCATTTTTCGAAGCACTCCAACTCATTCTGCAAGGCACTGGCCTTAAAAGAACCAAGGCCCAGCTCACGAGTAGCCCAATCCAGAAAATGGCCCAAACTGGCTTGCTCGCTAGGCGAGCAACTCCTTCGCCTAGCGAACCCTTCGCTACACGCTCGCCTAGCAAAGCTTGCGAATATCAGAATTTTTGGGCTTCATTCTGAGCCCATTAGGTCACCACAATCACTATAAATACCGACGCTTCAGTCACGAAAAGGGACAGACGAAGACAGACGAAAACGGAGAAAGGAGAACCCTAGCAAGCAAACCCTAACGCTCACAAACGGCAAACCCTGGAGGCAAACCCTGAAGGAACTCGGCGGCATCAAGGTTTACCTCTTCCCAATTCAATCCGATTTGCCGATTCAAAGTCGCAATTCAATTGCAAACAGGTTTACATTGCTATTACTGCCTTATGTTCTTAATTTGCATATGGCATTATGATTAAATTTATGAAAATATCTTAAGTTTGGCATGTGAATTTTAGTATGTACCTGAATACCTTAAATGATTAACCATATAATTGCTGTAATGAAAGTCATAAGGCCTAAAATTGGTTGAAATTGTAGTGATATCAAAACCAGAATCTGCAGTCGCTCGCTAGCACATCGCTAAGCGAGCATGCAGCGAGTGTTCGCTAAGCCTTCGCTAGGCGAGGCAGGAGCGAACGTGACAGTAGCTGACTTTTCTATTCTGATTTTTCACTCATGTTTTATCATAGCCATGCATCATTTACCCGACCCTATTTACTGTTGTGATCTTTTTTTTGGTGTAATCCTCGATTGCACCCTGATTTGGTGTTCTGACATGTTTTGTTGAGTTTTGTAAAGGTTCACATATCCCAGGAAAAGATTGCTTGTTAGGTATTCCACTTTATTTGTGGGATACCTTTGTGGAGATTCATCCTGAATTACTCAATTGATTTTAATGTATTAATTTTATGGCAAAGATCCACCCTAAATTGCTTAATTGATCTTAATGTATTAATTTTAATGTGGGGATTCCTCCTAATTACCTAATTGATTATAAAATACGGCCTTTGAATATGTGATCTTGGACCTCTCTTTGTTGCTTTACGGTATTACGGTATTATGGTCATGTCCCGCGAATGTGGGGATACACTTAGCAAAGACCCTTCGATTAAATCATCATGTCCCTATAAAATAAATCATAGTCCCTCGGATGTTGCCTTCGAATATATGATTTTGTCCCTCGATGACCCTTCGGTGTAGCCTACGGTTAAATGATGATAGTCCCTTCGAATGCTAAGGTATCCTTACAACCGTTGCTTTCAATGACCAATCGATGACCCTACGATGACCCTTTTACATCCAAAGGCTAAAACTACTTATTTCTCAATAATAAGGACGGTTTTACCCTCACAAGGATAGGAAATGCCCCTCAAGACCTTGGGTAGGTATAACTCTTAATTGCTTACGCACAATTTAAAAATACTTTTCACACTTCACAAATACTAGAAAATCACCACTTGGTATACATTCATACTAGAATCATTACTGAGTTATATTTTTCTAAACCATTTTCAAAACTAAACGAGATAACCACTTTGTATACATTCATACGAGAATCATTACAAAGTTAAATTCTCTTTTTCAAAACATTTTCTAAACAATTCACGAACACTTTTTCAGACAAGAAAAATAATATAAGTGATCAAGCAATTAAGAGCCCATGGATAACCATGGATACAAAGGGTGCTAACACCTTCCCTTTGTATAATGTACCTCCCGAACCCAAAATCTAATTAAGGTCTTTCCTGTTCTTTTCCACCTTTCCTTATTGGATAAAAGAAAAGTCGGTGGCGACTCTTGCTATCCGCGGCATTTGCTTTCCAAAGCAAATCACACCAAACTCAGTTCACCGTATGATAGAACTGGCGACTCTGCTGGGGACCCTTAAAAAGAGAGGTTACCTTAAAAACAAGATCACTTATTCAAATTGTCTGATTTACTTTTAAGGGATTGCTTGGGTATTTTATGCTTGAGTGAAAGATCCTACACCCGGATCTAGTGTACCTTAGGTAAGCAGCAAAAGATCATCGTGACTATCCGGCGTATACTGGAATGGTTAAAATGATGGCTACGGTTAATGTGACACTTTGGATGTCCTGATGTTCCTCATGTTTACTTGAGGAGAAATTTGGCGTCCGCGTGGTGTCATCAAAGCGTTAACCAGACCTTTAGAACCCTAATTGACTCATCCTGGCCATTAGAAAGTAGTGAGATAACCGACTTCGGTTCCGACTGGGGTTGGTTGAGACTCGATACTACACTCTTTGATATTGGACTTTAGGGAAGCTTCGGTCAACCGCTTGGTGTTGCACTGAGGTGGACTTAAAGGAAGGTCAATGATTTGAGATCCTTCTAGAACCCGGTTACTATTCTAGGACAGGTTGAACCAACCAAACTTCAGTGGGGAGGGTACTTACCTATGGAACTCATGCAAGCCTTAAAACCCAGGAATGATTGTTGTGTGACTTGTTTGTGCTTGTTGTTTACATAACATCATAACATCATAACATCATAACATCATGGCATCGTACTAACCATTTCAAGGACTTAGGGATTTAACTTTGCTCTGAAACAGGGCTATGGCTCCCAGGAAGACTATCCGGATTAATCTTGCGGCAATCTCTCCTCAACTCAAGAATTTAGTGTCAGAACTTCCCGATCATGCTCAGTTCATCCAGAAACATGGTTCTCTTCTCAATTTGGTTACCACTGGTTTCTAAGAAGATATGATGAGAGTTCTATTCCAGTTCTTCGACCCTAAACATCATCGCTTCACATTCCCAGATTATCAGTTGGTACCCACATTGGAAGAATTCTCCAGGATGCTTGGGATACCTATCCTTGATCAAACACCTTTCAGTGGTTTAGAAAAGATTCCGAAGTCTGAAGAAGTTGCCGCGGCTTTACACATGACAAAGTCCGATATTGAAACCAATTGGGTAACAAGAAGTGGAGTTAAGGGTTTACTTACCAAGTTTCTGATAAATAAGGCCCGAGAATTCTTAAAGGTTATGAATGTCCATGCTTTCGAAGACGTTCTGGCATTACTAATCTATGGTTTGGTGTTATTTCCTAATCCAGACCAATTCGTAGACGTGAATGCTATTAAGATATTCCTCACTCATAACCCTGTGCCTACCTTGCTCGGAGACATTTTGCATTCCCTTCACACTCGTACTATGAAAAGGCAAGGGACTCTCATGTGCTGCATACCGTGTTGTCTAGGTGGTTTATTTCGCACCTTCCTCAATCAGTCTTGAAGAATGAGCAAAATCTGAAATGGTCTCAAAGGATAATGTCGCTCTCCCATTCAGACATCCGTTGGTGTCCTCATCTCAAAGAAAATGTTATCATCATTGACCGTTGTGGAGAATTCTCTAACGTACCACTCCTGGGGATAAGAGGAGGTATTACTTATAACCCAGCCTTAGCCCTACGTCAGTTTCGTTATGCTCGAAGAGATGGTCCACATGAAATAATCATCCAAGGCATTGTGTTTGACTATGACAGCGATTCCCAAGGCCTTCGTCAAAGATTTGTACGAGCTTGGGGTATGGTGAAAAGAGGCACTTTAGGACAGAAAAACTCTATTCCTATGGAACCTTATCTCAGATGGGTACGCGTAAGAGCTCGTGAACTTGTCATGCCGTATCTTGCAGTCAGACCATTGATTGTTGAACCAGGAGTGGAAGGAGGTACTCCTCAGATCATTCCTTATCCAGATATGCCCACCGATGTGGAAGAATTAAAGAGATCCTGGATCCAGTTGAGAGAGGAAAGGGATACTTTTGAGACTCAGTTCGTTGCAGAAAGGAAGAAAGTATTAGAGCTCACCAGCCAGCTTAATGAGGAACGAAGACTCAATACATATCTTCGCCCAAAAAGAAGCCGTCCCTGGGAGACTTAAGCTTTCATTGTATTTTTATGAACATTGATTAAAGAAATTATTAATAAGAGTTCCCCTCTTTTTGGTGGTTTACGCAAAGTTAAATTCCAAAAGTCCTTGAAAACATTGCATAGCATGACATAACATTGCATAACAGGTATTCTAAAGGATCTATATTCTCACGATCTTCATTGCAAACAGAAAAATGGACCTCGAACAAACTGTCAAAGATCTCCAGACTCAGAATGCTCAATTCTAGGAGTTGATCTTGAGCTTATCCAAAGGGCAGGAGGAACTGAAGGCTCTTTTGCTCGAAAAGAAGAAAGACAAGAAAGCTGTGAGTTACATTAACACGGGAAGAAGGCTTAAAAGACAGGCCGCGGGAGTCAAGTTTGGAATTCCGAATGGTCCAGAAGAGGAGACGGAGAATGATTCAGAGGAGGAGAATGTTGATTTCTCCAACCCTGAGGATGACGATGAAGATTATGAAAATGAACAGTACTCTCCAAGAGATGATAAGTACAAGTTGCTGGAAGAACGTATGCTAGCCATGGAGGGTCAGAAGGCGCCCGGTCTGGATTTCGAAAGTTTGGGTCTGGTCTCTGATGTGGTCATTCCTCGCAAATTCAAGATCCCCACTTTCACTAAGTACGATGGTGCGTCCTGTCCTCAGATGCATCTGAGAGCTTATGTGAGAAAGATTCAGCCGTATACCACTGATAGGAAGCTATGGATCCATTTCTTCCAAGAGAGTCTATCTGGCACACAGTTGGAATGGTATTATCAGCTCGAGAGCTCTAACATCCGCACCTGGACTGATTTAGCGACAGCTTTCTATAAACAATACCAGTATAACTCTGAACTAGCGCCTACTCGGCTACAGTTGCAGAGTATGACTATGGGATCCAAAGAAAGCTTCAAAGAATATGCTCAAAAATGGAGAGATTTGGCTGGCAGAGTCAAACCCTCTATGACTGATCGAGAATTAGTGGACATGTTCATGGGCACACTGACTGGTCCATTCTACAACCATCTACTGGGAAGTTCTTCATCGGGTTTCACTGAGCTTATATTGACAGGTGAACGTGTCGAAAGCGGCATTCGAAGTGGAAAGATACAACCGACTACCTCTGCAAGCACCAAAAGGTCCTACCAGGGGAGGAACGTAGAAAATGCTGTGTACGGTCAAAAGGGTCGTAACAAGAAAAATCGTGACCATACCATTGGAGCGGTTACGATTGCAGCACCGCCATCTCAAAACTTCCAGCCCAAACAAGACAAGCCAAGAAGGCAGTTTACCAGGATCAATATGACCTTGGCACAGGCATTGCAGGGAATGCTAAAGGCAAATCTGATCACCCTCAGAGATCCTCCTACGAATCCCAACACTACTTCTTCTCGTTATAATCCTAATGCCAGGTGTGCATATCACTCCGATAGCCCCGGGCATGATACAAACGATTGTTGGTCGTTGAAGAACAAGATTCAGGATATGATCGACGCTGGTGAAATTGAATTTGATCCTCCAGGGACTCCTAACGTCATCACTGCACCTATGCCTAATCATGACAAAACTGTTAATGTTGTGGATGACTATTCTCACATTTCTAATGTAGCTGACTTAGCATCTCCTCTCCTGATCATCAAGAAGAATTTAGTACAAGCTGGTTTATTTCCAGGTTGTGCTGAAAATTGCGATCTCTGCATACTCCGACCCAATGAGTGCTTGAAGTTGAGGAAGGGTATTCAACGGCTGATGGATGATCGTACAATTCTCTTCGAAAAGGTTCTTAAGGTGGAAAACCCTACTGAAGAAATATCTGTGATTGCTAGGTCCAAAGTTCCAGTGAAGATTACCGCTACCAGAGCACTTGTGAAGATTACTGCTGGGCCCAAGGTAGCTCCCCT
Organism: Lathyrus oleraceus; assembly: GCF_024323335.1. Lineage (NCBI taxonomy): Eukaryota > Viridiplantae > Streptophyta > Magnoliopsida > Fabales > Fabaceae > Lathyrus > Lathyrus oleraceus. The sequence continues at coordinate 34,033,194 of NC_066583.1, read as the reverse complement.
AATCATTACTGCGCCTGGCCCAGTACCGTATTCCTCAAACAAAGCCATTCCGTGGAATTATGGAGGTGATGTTTACGTCCATGGCGTAAAGCAAGTCGGTAATTCTGCTAATCCTAATGACATTGTTGGGACTAGTAAAATTACTCGAAGTGGAAGGATCTTCTCTCCGGAAATCTCACCTCCCGCCCCTGAAATTCGAGGAAAGGAGCCAGTCAATCCTTCTCAGTCAGAGACACCGGTCGAAGTTACTACCGAAGATGTTGCCAAACAAGAAATGGAAGAAGTGTTGAAAATCATCCGCAAGAGTGATTTTGATGTGGTAGAACAGTTGGGGCATACTCCGTCTAAGATCTCGATGTTATCCTTGTTATTATCTTCTGAATCTCATGCCAATGCATTGATCAAATTCTTGAAGACCGCTCATGTACCTCAGGAGGCATCCGTCGATCAGTTCGAAAACTATGTTGCTAACCTGACTAATGATAATGGCCTAGGCTTTTCCGATGCTGATCTGACACCAGCAGGAAAGAATCATAACAAAGCTCTGCACATCTCCATTGAGTGTAAGGGGATCACCTTATCTCACGTATTGATCGACAACGGCTCTTCTTTGAATATGCTGTCGACAGCTGTGCTCGATAAACTTGACTGTAAGAGCATCGAATTGAAACCTAGTGATACTGTGGTGCGTGCGTACGACGGTGCAAAAAGTGTTGTCCATGGTGAAGTGGTTCTCCCTATCAAGATAGGACCTCAAGTCTTCAACACTACCTTTCACGTGATGAACATCCGTCCTGCCTATTCATGCTTGCTGGGACGCCCTTGGATTCATGAGGCAAGTGCTGTAGCTTCATCTCTCCATCAAAAGCTGAGGTATCCAATGGAGGGTAAGATTGTCACGGTGTGTGGAGAAGAATAGTACATTGTCAGTAGTGTGCAGGTCTTCAGATACATTGAGATGGATGGTGAATTCTTTGAGACTCCTTCTCAGTCATTTGAAGTAGTTCCTCTGACTAATCCTGTCCTTAAGCCGATTTCCCTTGCGCCCCAGGTTATTCATGCTCCTCCTACCATGATTTCTCTGAAGGACGCTCAAGCCGTGGTTGAAAATGGTGGTCGTACTGGTTGGGGTCAACTGATCATCGTACCGTACAAGTCTGACAAGTCTGGTCTGGGATTTAACTCTGAAAAGATGGTCAAAGATCAAATTAATGCTGTAGAAGATGCTGATAGCGATTGCGATCTGGATAGCTGGATTTTCCCAACTATTGGTGACGGACTCAATAATTGGAAGGCTGAAGACACTATCCCGATTTCCTTTAGTCAGGAGTAATTGTTATTGTCTGTTTTAGTGTTGCAATTTTTTTTTAAATTTTATAATTGAACTTCTTAAAGCATTGTGTCTATGCCCGGGGCACAATGGCTAATTTGTTAAGGGTTTTGTCATTTTCATAAGCATATTCACATTCAATAAATCAATGGACTTTTTGCATTCAAATATTACGCTCTTTATCTTTCATGTCATCTTCCAAACAAGCTATGTTTCTTACACACACTCACGTAACGAATTGCAGATCCATACCCACTCTGGATCCTGTTGATAATAGTTCTACTACTGTTCATTATGACTTTGAAAATCCGATCTACCAAGCCGAGGATGGAAGTGAGGAAGATTGTGAAGTACCTGGAGAACTTGCCAGACTGGTACTGCAAGAAGAGAAGGCTATACAGCCGCATGAAGAGTCAATCGAAATTGTAAACCTGGGTACTGAAGTGGACAAGAAAGAAGTCAAAATAGGAGCAGGCTTGGAAAACAGTATTAAAGAAAGATTGATTCAGATGTTACATGACTATGTAGAGATTTTTGCTTGGTCTTATGAAGACATGCCAGGATTGGACACTGATATAGTAGTGCATCGTTTGCCAACGAAGGAAGATTGTCGTCCTGTTAAGCAAAAGGTTCGCCGCATGCGTCCTGAAATGTCTGAGAAAATCAAAGCCGAGGTTATGAAACAATTTGATGCAGGTTTTCTGGCTGTTACTTCTTATCCTCAATGGGTTGCTAATATGGTACCAGTGCCAAAGAAGGATGGCAAGGTGCGAATGTGTGTAGATTACAGAGATTTGAATAAAGCAAGTCCCAAGGATGACTTTCCACTCCCGCACATTGATGTTCTGGTAGACAACACCGCCCAACACAAAGTATTCTCCTTCATGGATGGATTCTCGGGTTATAACCAGATTAAGATGGCACCTGAAGACATGGAGAAAACTACGTTTGTGACGCAATGGGGCACTTTCTGTTACAAAGTAATGCCATTCGGTTTAAAGAACGTCGGGGCAACGTACCAGCGTGCTATGGTGGTTTTGTTCCATGATATGATTCATCATGAAATAGAAGTATATGTGGATGACATGATAGCCAGATCTCATACTGAAGAAGAACATCTTGATCATTTGTACAAATTGTTTGAGAGGTTGAAGAAATACAAGCTGAGATTGAACCCGAACAAATGCACCTTTGGAGTAAGATCCGGTAAACTCTTGGGATTTATTGTCAGTGGTAAAGGAATTGAGGTTGACCCGGCTAAGGTGAGAGCTATCCAAGAAATGCCAGTGCCCCGTACAGATAAGGAAGTCAGAGGTTTCTTGGGACGTTTGAATTACATCGCCCGGTTTATCTCCCATTTAACTGCTACCTGCAAACCCATCTTCAAACTGCTGAGGAAGAATCAAGAGATGATATGGAATGATGAATGTCAAGAAGCTTTTGACAAAATCAAGAAGTATCTCCAGGAACCTCCGATCCTGATGCCACCAGTTGAAGGAAGATCTCTAATCATGTATTTGACCGTGTTAGAAAATTCAATGGGGTGCGTGTTGGGGCAACATGACGAGTCTGGTCGAAAAGAGCATGCCATATACTACCTTAGCAAAAAGTTTACCGACTGTGAAACAAGATACTCACTGCTCGAGAGAACGTGTTGTGCTTTGGCCTGGGCTGCTCGCCGACTAAGACAGTATATGTTGAATCATACCACTTTGTTGATTTCTAAGATGGATCCCATCAAATACATATTTGAGAAACCTGCCCTCTCCGGAAGAATAGCAAGATGGCAGATGATTTTAACAGAGTATGATATCCAGTATACTACCCAGAAAGCAATCAAAGGAAGCGTGCTAGCTGATCATTTGGCTCATCAAGCAGTGGATGATTACCAATCTATGAATTTTGAGTTCCCAGATGAGGATGTCATGCTTGTCACTGATTATGAAGAACCGGGACCGGATGAAGGACCCGAACTGGGATCCCGATGGACTATGGTTTTTGACGGATCTTCTAATGCATTGGGCAATGGTATTGGTGTTGTAATCATCTCTCCCAAGGGTTGCCATACGCCTTTCACTGCTAGACTATGTTTTGATTGTACCAATAATATGGCTGAGTATGAAGCATGTATTTTGGGACTCAGAGCTGCTATAGACCTAAGAATCAAGCTTCTGAGTGTATACGAAGACTCAGCATTAGTAATCAGCCAGATCAAAGGAGAATGGGACACTAAACATCCGAATCTCATCCCTTATCGAGAACGAGTGTTGACATTAATCCCATACTTTGAAGAGATTACATTCGAACATATTCCCCGAGAGGAGAATCAGTTGGCAGACGCCTTGGCCACCATGTCATCTATGTTCAGAGTCAGATGGGACAATGAAGCTCCCAGGATCACCATTGAACGACTAGATGAACCAGCATATTGTTATGAACTTAACGCTGCTGAAGCAGAAGAGAAACCTTGGTTCCACGAAGTAAAAAGATATTTAGAAGCTCAGGAATACCCTGAAAGGGCGTCCATCAATGACAGAAAATTCCTGAGGAAGTTCTCCGCTAAATTCTTTTTGAGTAATGGAATATTATACAAACGTAATCATGATTCGACTTTGCTTCGTTGTGTGGATAAAAAGGAAGCAGAAAAGATTATGGAAGACATGCATGACGGTATTTTTGGGACTCACTCTAGTGGACATACAATGGCCAAGAAGATTCTGAGATCAGGGTATTATTGGTCTACCATGGAAGCTGATTGCCACCATCATGCCATAACTTGTCACAAGTGCCAGATCTATGCGGACAAAGTACATGTGCCTACGGCCCCATTAAACGTGTTGACAGCCCCTTGGCCCTTTGCAATGTGGGGCATTGATATGATCGGAGAGATTAAACCTACTGCTTCCAACGGACATCGTTTCATCCTCGTGGCTATTGATTACTTTACAAAGTGGGTAGAGGCAGCCTCATTTGCTTCTGTCACCAAGAATGGGGTGGCACGGTTCATCAAGAATAGTCTTATTTGTCGATATGGCGTCCCTGAAAGAGTTATCACTGATAATGGCACTAATTTGAACAACAAGATGATTACTGAACTCTGCATGCAGTTCAAGATAAAACACCATAACTCTTCTCCGTACTGGCCAAAAATGAACGGCGCCGTAAAGGCTGCTAATAAGAATATCAAGAAGATCATACAAAAGATGACGGTAACGTACAAAGACTGGCATGAGATGTTACCGTTTGCTCTTCATGGTTATCGCACTTCAGTACGCACTTCGACAGGGACAACCCCCTTCTCTTTAGTCTACGGAATGGAAGCCGTTTTACTAGTGGAAGTTCAGATTCCCTCTCTAAGAATCATGAAAGAGGCAAGCTTAGATGAGGATGAATGGATTCAGACTCGACTCGATCAGATAAATTTGATTGATGAAAAGAGACTGGCGGCTGTTTGTCATGGGCAGATATATCAGAAGCACATGACCCAGGCATTTAACAAAAAGGTCAAGAGACAGGTGTATCAAATTGGCGACTTAGTTATCAAGCGTATCATGCTACCACAAGGTGATCCCAGAGGCAAATGAACCCCCACATACGAAGGGCCATTTGTAGTTAAGAAGGTATTCTCTGGTGGAGCCATGATACTTGCTACGATGGATGGTGAAGACTTCCCGCATCCCGTGAATGCAGACATAGTCAAAAAATACTACGCATAAAAGAGACCCGCTAGGTCGACGTACCTAGGCAAAAGTAAGGGCATCCCGGTGAACCAAAAGGGTTCGTGCAAAAATTAGGGATAAACATATAAAAATGTATACCCGGCAAGTCGAAAACCTGAAAAGGCGGCTTGGGCAAAAAAGGGTATCCTGGTGGACTGAAAACCTGAAAAGGCGGTCCAGGCAAAAATTAGGGATTAAAAGCGTATGACTATGTCCCGTTCTCAGACAGCTTCATCCAAGTTCAAGGGACTGAACAAGCCAATCAATTCTATCCGACAGCAGGAGATGAGACGCTTGAAGACATAATGACAGTAGTAGAATTAAAATCAACAAGGCTTTTCCTTCATAGCTTTTCTTTATATTCTCGACAATTTCCTCTTACTAGGATTTCTATCTCCATGTACACAAATTGCCTGTTTATAGGCCCTCTTTCAAAATCAATACAACCTTATTTCCACACAAAAAAAGATGTTTTTGTTTTACTTTCTCTGTTTTGTTTGCGTAAATGTCCATTGATTTAATGTGCATTTGAATATGATCAATGTTTACCAAAATACATGCATAAAATAGACAATAATAATTACTACTAGACTTCAGGATCAAGGAGGAGGTCTAACCATGCTTCCAATGAATCCGCTACCAATTCTATTCCCCCGGCAAGCCTGTTATTCCCCAGAACAAAACCAGCTATTTCCCAGAAGAGGTCAGAATCACCAGACAGGCTGATCATCTCATCCATCCCCAGCCAGGCTCTGTTGAATAGTTCTACCATCAGACAAGAATCAAGTATCCCCAGCTAAGAAAGGATCACCGATACCAGTATCTCCAACCAGAAGACTGAGATTTATTTCCCCAGCAGAGTCCTCGGGAAGAACTTTTCAGATGCATAATTCATTCATTACATCATTTCACAGCATACGCATGCATACATTGTTCGCATTTATTGTCGAAAGCATAAAACATCTCATGCATCATGACATGGCATGAAGCTAACTTTATTTTTCAGGTTAATTATCCTCCTAAGGATGGTATCTTTAAGCCCATCCCGGCCATTTATTGCAAATACAGCATCTACGAATACGATCAGATACAGTCCAACGTACGGTTCATTCTGATTCAGCTCAACATATGACTCCTTTCACTCAGATACGATCTAACGGACGATCCATTCTGACCTTCAACTACTCCAATACGGTCTAATGTACGACCCAGTTGGACCTTCAAACCCTCAGGTGCTACGGTACATTCGGAAGTGTAGTCTGACGTACGACTACCCCTTTCATCATCAGATGTAGCCTAACGGACGACTCATTCTGCTACTCAGACACGATCTAGCATACGATCCGGCCTGACCTTTATTTCTCCAGATACCGCCTAACGGACGGCTCATTCTGCTGCTTAGATGCTACCTAGCGTACGGTGCATTCCGAAGTGTAGTTTGGCGTACGACTACCCTTTCCTTCGACAGATACAGCCTAACGCACGGCCCATTCCGCAACTTAGATACGATCTAGCGTACGATCCATTCTGATCTTTCTTCCCCGGCGACGTCATCCGCCTAATGAACAACTCACTCTGCTATTCAGATATGGTCTAGCGTATGGTCCATCCTGATCCTTTATCCCCAGCAGTATATAACACACTCCGACTCCCCAGCGAAGTCGACAGCCTAACGGATGACTCACTATACGGTCTAACGTACGACCCGGTATGACACCCATGTCTTCAGATATCGTCTAACGTACGACACAATCTGAAGCTCTCATCATCAAACTTCCTGGATGGCATCTTTAAGCCCATCCCCATCAAGACTAATTGACAAGTGCAAATTTTTGGGGCATTCTAGTGTTCAATAATCTTCCATCTCCAGACCACGAATGGCATACATGTCATCCTAACTCTCTCGGTTCAAGAATATTGAACAGGGGCAGCTGTCATACCCCAAAATTTGCCCGCTAATATTACAAGGAATTTTTCGAAGCACTCCAACTCATTCTGCAAGGCACTGGCCTTAAAAGAACCAAGGCCCAGCTCACGAGTGGCCCAATCCAGAAAATGGCCCAAACTGGCTTGCTCGCTAGGCGAGCAACTCCTTCGCCTAGCGAACCCTTTGCTACACGCTCGCCTAGCGAAGCTTGCGAATATCAGAATTTTTGGGCTTCATTCTGAGCCCATTAGGTCACCACAATCACTATAAATACCGACGCTTCAGTCCCGAAAAGGGACAGACGAAGAGAGACGAAGAGAGACGAAAACGGAGAAAGGAGAACCCTAGCAAGCAAACCCTAACGCTCACAAACGGCAAACCCTGGAGGCAAACCCTGAAGGAACTCGGCGGCATCAAGGTTTACCTCTGCCCAATTCAATCCGATTTGCCGATTCAAAGTCGCAATTCAATTGCAAACAGGTTTACATTGCTATTACTGCCTTATGTTCTTAATTTGCATATGGCATTATGATTAAATTTATGAAAATATCTTAAGTTTGGCATGTGAATTTTAGTATGTACCTGAATACCTTAAATGATTAACCATATAATTGCTGTAATGAAAGTCATAAGGCCTAAAATTGGTTGAAATTGTACTGATATCAAAACCAGAATCCGCAGCCGCTCGCTAGCACATCGCTAAGCGAGCATGCAGCGAGTGTTCGCTAAGCCTTCGCTAGGCGAGGCAGGAGCGAACGTGACAGTAGCTGACTTTTCTGTTCTGATTTTTCACTCATGTTTTATCATAGCCATGCATCATTTACCCGACCCTATTTACTGTTGTGATCTTTTTTTTAGTGTAATCCTCGATTGCACCCTGATTTGGTGTTCTGACATGTTTTGTTGAGTTTTGTAAAGGTTCACATATCCCAGGAAAAGATTGCTTGTTAGGTATTCCACTTTATTTGTGGGATACCTTTGTGGAGATTCACCCTGAATTACTCAATTGATTTTAATGTATTAATTTTATGGCAAAGATCCACCCTAAATTGCTTAATTGGTCTTAATGTATTAATTTTAATGTGGGGATTCCTCCTAATTACCTAATTGATTATAAAATACGGCCTTTGAATATGTGATCTTGGACCTCTCTTTGTTGCTTTACGGTATTACGGTATTATGGTCATGTCCCGCGAATGTGGGGATACACTTAGCAAAGACCCTTCGATTAAATCATCATGTCCCTATAAAATAAATCATAGTCCCTCGGATGTTGCCTTCGAATATATGATTTTGTCCCTCGATGACCCTTCGGTGTAGCCTACGGTTAAATGATGATAGTCCCTTCGAATGCTAAGGTATCCTTACAACTGTTGCTCTCAATGACCAATCGATGACCCTACGATGACCCTTTTACATCCAAAGGCTAAAACTACTTATTTCTCAATAATAAGGACGGTTTTACCCTCACAGGGATAGGAAATGCCCCTCAAGACCTTGGGTAGGTATAACTCTTAATTGCTTACGCACAATTTAAAAATACTTTTCACACTTCACAAATACTAGAAAATCACCACTTGGTATACATTCATACTAGAATCATTACTGAGTTATATTTTTCTAAACCATTTTCAAAACTAAACGAGATAACCACTTTGTATACATTCATACGAGAATCATTACAAAGTTAAATTCTCTTTTTCAAAACATTTTCTAAACAATTCACGAACACTTTTTCAGACAAGAAAAATAATATAAGTGATCAAGCAATTAAGAGCCCATGGATAACCATGGATACAAAGGGTGCTAACACCTTCCCTTTGTATAATGTACCTCCCGAACCCAAAATCTAATTAAGGTCTTTCCTGTTCTTTTCCACCTTTCCTTATTGGATAAAAGAAAAGTCGGTGGCGACTCTTGCTATCCGCGACATTTGCTTTCCAAAGCAAATCACACCAAAGTCAGCTCACCGTATGACACTTTTATATGTTTTCGAAATCCTTCTCTTATGCCTAAGGGAGAAGTGAGCATTGTTGGGCATTTTGAAATTGATCATTAATAAAATTAATTCTATTCATCCACATCTATAATGTTTTATTTTTACTTTTTGCTTTATTCTGAAAATGGTAATCACAAAAAACATAAATAAACAATATAATTGTCCATCTGCATAATATTTGGTCACAAACTCACTTCTCTAAAATCAAAATATCAAATCATTATGCAGGTTGGTTTCTAACCCCATTGAATACAATGATCCTTCCCCTTCTCCAAATTTTGAATCCCCTGTGTTTGAGGATGAGGAGGAAAGTGACGAAGAAGTGAGTGATGAACTGTCTCGTCTTCTTGAGCATGATGAAAGAACCATTCAGCCGTTCGAATAGCAGATTGAGCTAGTCAACTTGGGTTCTGAGGATGATATGAAGGAAGTCAAGATTGGGTCTCGACTGTGTCCAGATGTCAAGAAGGGGTTGATTGATCTTCTTCAAGAGTATTCAGATGTGTTTGCTTGGTCCTATCAAGACATGCCTGGTTTAGATTCTGAGATTGTGGAGCATAGATTGCCGTTAAAGCCAGAATGCTCGCCAGTCAAGCAGAAATTGAGAAGAACGCATCCTGATATGGCTGTGAAGATCAAAGAAGAAGTGCAGAAGCAGATTGACACTGGTTTCCTCGTGACCGCTGAGTATCCGCAATGGGTGGCCAATATTGTACCTGTGCCGAAGAAAGATGGAAAAGTCCACATGTGTGTCGATTATAGAGATTTGAATAAAGCCAGTCCGAAAGATGATTTCCCTCTGCCACACATTGATATGTTGGTAGATAATACTGCTAAATTCAAAGTCTTTTCATTTATGGATGGATTTTCCGGATATAATCAAATCAAGATGGCACCCGAAGATATGGAGAAGACCACATTCATTACACCTTGGGGAACATTCCGTTATAGAGTGATGCCTTTTGATTTGAAGAATGCTGGTGCAACTTACCAAAGAGCAATGACTACTCTTTTTCATGATATGATGCATAAAGAGATTGAAGTTTATATCAATGACATGATTGCTAAATCAATTGATGAAGAGGAACATGTTGAGCATTTGTTGAAGCTATTCTAGCATTTGAGGAAGTATAAACTCCGCTTGAATCCCAATAAGTGTACTTTTGGTGTTCGTTCTGGGAAGTTGTTAGGCTTTATTGTCAGCGAGAAGGGTATTGAAGTTGATCCTGCCAAGGTCAAAGCAATACAAAAGATGCTTGCGCCCAAAACTGAGAACCAAGTCAGAGGTTTTCTCGGCCACTTGAATTATATTTCCAGATTCATTTCACACATGACTGCCACATGTGCGCCTATATTCAAGCTTCTTCAGAAAGATCAGTCTTGTGATTGGACCGAAGATTGTCAGAAAGCTTTTGATAGTATCAAAGAATATCTGCTTGAGCCTCCGATTTTGTCTCCGCCTGTTGAAGGAAGACCATTGATCATGTCTTTGACTGTGCTCGAAGATAGTATGGGTTGTGTTCTTGGTCAGCAAGATGAGACTGGAAAGAAAGAATTTGCAATTTACTACCTTAGTAAGAAGTTCACTGACTGTGAGACTCAGTATTCTATGCTTGAGAAGACTTGTTGCACATTGGCTTGGGCTACTAAGCGTCTGCGTCAGTATATGTTGAATCATACCACTTGGTTGATATCCAAAATGGATCCAATCAAGTATATATTTGAGAAGCCTGCTTTAACTGGGAGAATTTCCCGTTGGCAGATGTTGTTATCAGAATATGATATCGAATACCGATCTTAGAAAGCGATCAGAGGTAGTATCTTGGCTGACCATTTGGCTCACCAACCAATTGAAGATTACCAGTCAGTGCAGTATGATTTTCCTGATGAAGAGATCTTGTACTTGAAAATGAAAGATTGTGATGAACCATTGCTTGAAGAAGGGCTAGAACCTGGTTCCCGTTGGGGCATGGTATTTGATGGAGCTGTTAATCAGTATGGTAATGGCATTGGGGCAGTGATTATTACTCCTCAAGGCACACATTTTCCGTTTACCGCTAGATTGACTTTCAAATGTACAAATAATATGGCAGAATACGAAGCTTGCATTATGGGGCTCGAAGAGGCCATTGATCTCAAAATCAAGCACTTAGATGTCTTTGGAGATTTAGCTTTAGTCGTGAATCAAATCAAAGGTGAATGGGAGATGAATCAGCCTGATTTAATACCATATAGAGATTATGCGAGGAGGATTTCAACTTTCTTTACAAAAGTTGGGTTTCATCATATCCCTCGAGATGAAAACCAGATGGCAGTCGCTCTTGCAACGTTGGCATCAATGATTGTGGTGAAGTATTGGAATGAAGTTCCCAATTTGTCTGTGATGCGTCTTGATAGGCCAACTCATGTGTTTTCTATTGAAGAGGTTAAAGATGAAAAGTCATGGTATTACGACATCAAGTGTTTCCTTCAAAGTCAGATTTACCCGTCTGGGGCATCTTTGAAAGATAAGAAGACTTTGAGAAGATTAGTCAGCAATTTCTACTTGAATGGTGATATACTATACAAGAGAAACTTCGACATGGTTTTGTTCAGATGTGTGGATAGACACGAAGCAGACTTGTTGATGACTAAAGTGCATGAAGGTTCCTTTGGTACTCATTCTAATGGACATGCAATGGCGAAGAAGATGTTGCGAGCAAGTTACTATTGGTTGACAGTGGAATCTGATTGTTGCAAGTTTGTGAAGATTCATGTTCCTCCGACACTGTTGAATGTCATTTCCTCCCTATGGCCCTTCTCCATGTGGAGAATTGATATGATTGGGATGATTGAGCCCAAAGCGCCGAATGGACATCGTTTCATTTTGGTGGCAATTGACTACTTCACAAAGTGGGTTGAAGCGGCAGCGTATGCGAATGTAACCAAGCAAGTTGTTGTAAGGTTTATCAAGAATCAGATCATATGCCGCTATGGTGTGCCAAGTAAGATCATTACTGATAATGGATCAAACTTGAATAACAATATGGTGGAAGCTCTTTGTAAAGACTTCAAGATTGCACATCATAATTCTTCTCCCTACAGACCCAAGATGAATGGGGTTGTTGAAGCTGCAAACAAGAACATCAAGAAGATCATTTAAAAGATGGTTGTAACGTATAAGGATTGGCACGAGATGCTCCCATTTGCTTTGCACGGGTATCGTACATCCATCTGCACTTCAACAGGGGAAACCCCTTTCTCTCTTGTTTATGGTATGGAAGCAGTGCTCGCCGTAGAGGTTGAGATTCCTTCATTATATGTGCTCATGGAAGCCAAGTTGACTGAGGCTGAATGGTGTCAGACCAGGTATGATCAACTGAATTTGATAGAAGAGAAGAGATTAACTGCCATGTGTCATGGTCAGTTATATCAGTAGAGGATGAAGAAAGCATTTCATAAGAAGGTCAAACCTCGTGTGTTTAGGGAAGGTGACTTTGTGCTCAAGAAGATTTTATCGTTCAAACCGGATTCTAGGGGAAAATGGACTCCTAATTATGAAGGCCTATATGTTGTTAAGAGAGCCTTTTCAGGAGGTGCTTCGATTCTTACCACTATGGATGGTGAAAAGTTCACTCGTCCTATGAACGCAGATGCAGTCAAGAAATACTTCGCCTAAAAAAGAAAAGAACGACTCGCTAAGTTGAAAACCCGAAAGGGCGGCTTAGGCAAAAATGAGCGTCTTGGTGGATTGAAAACCTGAAACGGCGATCCAGGCAAAAGTTAGAGACATAAGACAAAAAGAATTTCCTGATAAGTTGAGTACCCCACCTTAGGGCAACTTATGCAAAAATTAGGGATTATGGCAAGTAACTGCACTCCGTCGGTTTTCCAGTGTTGGAAAGATTTTGTTGAGCACAAGGGTTGACATCAATTCATCATCCCCGATAGCGGTCAAAAGCACAGCGGACATCAAGAGTTGGTAGAAGGATTAGTGGTCATTTATATTCAATGTAACCCTTTTCCATGGAAATTACCATTTTCAACTTTGTAAAAAAATCTATGGAGTCTTGTCATTTACAGACTACCATTCTATTAAATAAAGTTGAGTCTTTACCCAATTATTTTCACTCTTATTTTACTTCAGCCAATAGTTTAAATTTTATTATGATCATTTTTGAAATTAAAATTTTAAAATCATTTTCTTAAATATATAAAAGCAAGAACTTTTCAAAGCAATTAAAAATAAACATTGACAGCATTTCGAAAGCAGCAAGTCTTAAGTGTGAAGCATTGAGGGTTCCCCAAAGCAGTCAACCCTTCAGGTATCCCTAGCCAAGTTTGTTGATCTAGCTCCCCTACGGCATGTTTAATCCCCGACGGAACTCCCGTACATTTTCCTAGCTGAGTTAGTAGATTCGGTACCCTACGGAGCTGTGTTTTATCCCCGACGGAGTTTCGGTATCCCCTTGTAGAGTTTGTGTATTCTTCAGCAGGTTTGATTTTGGATCTTCAGCAAAGTAAGTTGATTTCCCTAGTAGATCGCATTGGTTTCTCCATCCGTCGCCATCCGACTCACTCCCAGTCAGAGTTTCCTCCTGCTTTCTAAGCAGCTATTTGTGTTATCCTCTGTTTGGTTGTCTCCCATTTGATATGGTGTTGACCTAAAATTCCTTGCAGACTCGATAACGTTTCCTTTCCTCAGCGGATCTTCTCCTTTCCCAGCTAGGGTTGAGCCTTTGGGATGTTAATCTCTCTGTTCTCCGACAGTAGTCCCTTTTTTCCTGGATTGGCCGAGGATAGTACCGATGATTCAAATGCAACGAGACCTTTGTATCCTTTGAGATCATTTTGTCAGCATAATCATCATATATACATATACATATACACCCATATAAGTTCATATTTGCATTTGCTGAATCATTGTTTGAGATTCTTATGCTCTGTTATGGCGGTACCTTATCCCCATACAAGTTCGGTGTCTGTCCTCTCTCAATTAATAGAAGTTCGGCCCCTTAAGCAGAAAGTATTTAACATTTCTCCTTTCCCTACTGAGTTATTTCCTCATGGATGATCATTGTTTCAGTTTTCCTCCCCAATCGATTATCTGGATGGAACCACTCCCCTTGAGATATATCCTCATTGGGTTAAGTCTTGATTGACAGTTTCTTTCTAGCTCTTACCTAGATAGATGCTCTGAGTCTCCTAAGAGTTTATTGCCCAGTAACTGGTAATATTCTTCTTAGTTTGAAGTTTGTTACTTCTTGCCCAATACACGGCAAAAGTATCCCTGTTTTTCTCCTCAGTAGAGTCCCTAGTGGATCTATTCTCCAGGAAGTATATCCTTGATATGTTCATCCTAACCGGTGACGGATATCTTTCTCTCCCCTGCCTGAGTTTATCCTTGATATGTTCATCCTAACCGATGACGGATATTCTCATCTTTGGTATTCTACCCAGTAAAAAGGTAGTTGTAATCCCTATTTTTGTTCCCCGGAGAGTAAATCCTTGATATGTTCATCCTAATCGATGAGGTATTTCTTTCTCTTTGCAGTCTTCTACCCAGTAATCGGTAGTTGTAAATCCTGCTTTTGTCCCCTTCGCAGAGTCTATCGTTGATATGTCCACTCTAACAGGTGACGAATTTTCTCTTTGATGGTATTCTATCCAGTAACTGATAGATGTAATTCCTATTTTCTCTCCTCAACAAAGTCTATCCTTGATATGTTCACCCTAACTGGTGATGGATTTTCTCTTTGATGGTATTCTATCCAGCATTTGATAGATGTAATTCCTACTTTTTACTCAGTTGGTTTATCCTTGGTATGTTCATCTTAACCGATGATGGATATCCTCCTTGACAATTCCCAGGCAAGTCTATCCTTGATATGTTCATCCTAACCGATGACGTATTTTCTTCCCTATTGAGTTTATCCTTGATATATTCATCCTAACCGATGAAGGATACTCTCATCCTTGGTCTTCTGCCTAGTAACTGGTAGTTGTAAATCCTATTTTCTGCAGTTTTCCCCAGCAAGGTTATTCTTACCCAGTAACCGTTAATGAATACTCCTTCCTGGCAGTTCCCAACGAGTCATCCTTGATATGTTCATCCTAACCAATGACGGATGTCCTCTCTGTCAGATCTTTATTATCTCATTACCCAGTAACATGTAATAGATAGTAAATTTCTGCTCCTCCTGTGTTGAAGTTTATTTCTCCCCAGTTGAGTTGAGTGTGCATTTCCTTAATGAAATCGCTTTTCTTGCACGATTCAAGTACGTTAGTTTTATCCTGATCTACTCGTTTCCCCTGCAGATATTTTGTTTCCTCGGCTAAGTCTTTCCATTTTGTATGGAATTCCTCTAGTCCCCCAGCAGTTTTAAGTTGTAGCCTGGCCTACGCATAACCTCATTTATCCCCTCAGAGTCTTTGTCTCCCCAGTGAGTTTTCCTTACGGAATACATTATACTCCTGTGGAATTTCAGTCTCTCTGATTTCTTTTCCTTTGTGGCAATATTTCCCCACAGGGCATTAACTTTTGCATTCATATCATATGCATCAGGAGGTCTCTTAGGGACCAAAATTTGTTTCTATGTATTGTTATTTAAGCTTATTCTACTGAGTCAAGCCGAAGATTTTAACCTTCACCTCCTCATTTAGAATGTCCTTAAATAGGGGCATCTGTAAGACCCCAATTTGACCCTAAGATCCCTCATGCAATTTCATCACATGCATTAGCATTGGGATCATACCTTGGCATCCTCCTTACCCCTCCTTTATTGGGTTTGTTTTGGGAGAGATCACCAACCACTATGTGATTGTATCATACTTGTATATTATCATTTTACTAACAAAATACCAAAAATATGTCTTTCGCATTTTCCTAACTCTTTTGTAGGTATGGCATGATCACCATTAATCTATCAAGTTCACACCTAGGGTTTAAGACCCTCATGGCTAAGAGCACAATCAAAGATTGATCCACAATGTCTCAAAGACTCATATATGAGTCCCAATGATCTTTACATGTCATATTTATCAAGTATTCTTCAAGAGTTAGAAGGTGATTTGCCTTGGAAACCCTAGTTTGATTGGGTATCTTGAGTAACTTCTCCAACAAGCCATTTCACCAATTGATCAAATTCCTCAAGGGACACTTCAAAATTCATCATCTTATGCATATATGATCTACCATGAGCCAATAAATTCAAAATAATTGAAGGTTAGCAAGTTGGTTGATGGTGGTTGGCCAGATGAATTCATCTGATCAAAACTGGGTCTCCCTAGACCCTATCTCCTACAATTTTCACCATATGAAAATGATTCCAAGAGAAACGTTACTCTAAATTCCATTCCAAACAACTTTAATGTTGATACCTAGAGCTATTTTTGCTTGGAAAATCATTTTATATGTTGAAACATTATAGGTCATTTTGTCTAAACACTAATTTGAAAGTCAACTTCCCAAGGCCATAACTTGCTCAATTTTTATGAGATGAAATATTTACAAGTTGCACAATCAAATTCAATATGTCCACTTAAACTTTGATGTTTGGAGTGAGATCTAAATCAACTTTTATGAGCATGTGATATGAGGATACATTATAGGTCATTTTTGACCTATACCTTTGAACAAGTGATTTTTCCAAACTTCAAAAATGCATAACTCTATAATTCTAAATCCAAATGACATTAAATATGTTACCATTTTGAAGGTTTTTGAAATATATACAACTTTTATGAAGACGCTTTTCTCATTTGAAGCTCACATAAAAGTTAAGCAAGGTGGAATATTGAGATATATGGCTTGACACTTAGAAAAAATTTCAACATGTTGAAATTTCCAAACTTCCACCTCAAAATTCACCATGATCCAAGCTCCAAATGGAAAAGTGTTCAACATAAAACTTGTTCCCCTTGATCTAAGCTTTCCAAAGAACCTAAGTTCATGCATTTTGGATGAAGTTTGTTAGGTCTACGCATGGCTTTAACAAAGCTGCATCATTGGAGAAAATCAAATGTCCAAAACTCCACATAACATTGCCTTGCCACTCAAGCCTCATTTGAACTTCAGAACAGTTGGATATGGATCAAAATGGATTGCTTCATGGGCATGTACACGCCCATGCAAACTTGTGCATCATATTACCAAATTTAGCAATTTTTCAAGTGTGCAATTATCAATTCCAAATGCTATAAATACAAGGCCTTTAAGCTCAATTCAAACACACCTTGCGCGCCAGCTTTGCCCCCCAACTGAAACCCTCACATTTCAAAGGAAAACTTGAGAATTTTCAACTTGAAAATTGAGTTTGAATCTCATTGTTTGGAGATTCAATAACTCCGGGATCCAAAGCTTTATACCATTGCTAAACCTCTCCTCCAAGCTTCTCAAGTGTGATCAGATATAGGTTGAAGCAAGCAACATCAAGTTCTGCACTGCATTGAAGGTATATTTCATAAAACTTCATCTCTTCGATTCTCACTCAATTCTCATCAATTCTCTTGGATCTTTGGTTGTCTGAAGTCCTACCAATGTAGGCAAGAAGATTGAGTTGCTTAGAGGTCAAATCGAAGCAACTCAGTTGACACACCTCAAAATTCAACTCCTCATATCTTTCTATATATTTGGAGTTAGTTGAAATTGAGGTCAGATTCGTGCTATACGCCATTTTTTCTTTCAGATCATGTCCTCCTTTCTCATTTTCTTGATGGTGATGAGTGAACCAGTCCGGTGGACCTCGCCTGAGAAGGTGACCGGAGTTCCAGCGCCGGTGGTGTGCTGGACAGGTTCTGAGTCATTGATCTCGTTTGAAATGTTTTAGTCTCATGCATTGGTTTTAATTACCATCCCTATAGCGCATTGACTTAGGTCTATTGTGGAACGCGCGCGCTGATCCACTTAATCTGCCACCTCAATTAATGAGGGAGATCAAGTGGTTCACGTTTTTTCTGATTATTTGAATTTCATTTAATTTGTTTTATTTTCCTTAATTCATATTAATTTTAATATTGATCCAAAAAATATGAGAGTTTCACCAAAAAAATTTAAATAAAATCCTATTTCGTATTCTAAATTAAAATTATTTTTTGGATCATTATTAATATTTTTCATGATTTAATTGATTTTATGATTATTTTTAATTCTTTAAAAATTCTGAAATTTTTTCTCCAAGGTCCTTTGACCTTGTTTGACCTATGATAAATCTCATGGCCATTTCTTTGGTGTTTTGATGAGGTTTTAGGATTGACAAACCATATTTAATTTAAATGCCTTATTTTAGTATTTTTAATTTGAATAAATGTCAAATAATTGTGTTGACCTCTTGTGATGGTTTGTGTAAGTTTGACTTGTGTTGTTGGGCCTTGGTCAAGGTTGATTTGACTTTGTTAAGTTAATATCATTGGATTTAGGGGATTGATGGAATGTACATTCCATCTCCCAAAATGAATGAATGATATTAATTTGGTAAAAGTCCTCCTTTGACCAATTTGAGTTTTGATCCATTCTCATCCCTCTTCATCTAATTCCCCTTCTTTATGCATTCATCTCATTTGGCATATGATATCTCTAAGTCCTAAGGCTAGTTGATTGTAAAATCAACATAAGTATGGATGAGATTAAGCCACCTCTTTTGCATATTCTTTTTGTGTGTGGTATGTTTCATGAGCATAGTCTGTTATACTATGTCTCTAACATGCATTAACACCAAAATTCTATTGCCCGACCTCAAATAGTTGTAACTTCTACATAAGTCCAATTACGATTGCTTAACCTAGTGTAAGACCCTAATTTTGACCCTAAGATCCCTCTTGGCATCATGTCATGGCTCAGTGCATTGCCTCAAGGATCATAGCATGTTTGGTTCCTTAACCCTAGGGTGGGACTTGGTTGAGTGTTTTGAGACCACCAAGCATACTTGTATTGTATATTATTGCTTTTCTTATTTTGATTATTAACCAAAAGCACCAAAATATGTCACTGACCCTTTTTGTTTTGAAGCTCAAGTGATCATGTGCTCTCATGCTCCTAGGAGGCTCCTAAGCCTAATGAAATGGCCAGATGAAGATGAGAAGAAGCATGAAAATGGTCCACAAAGCTCCTAATCATCATATATGTCTCTCAAGTATCTCAATTTTCCAATTTGATCAAGATAACCAAAAGGGCTTGAGGATTGTTTCCCAAGGAAACCCTAATTTCATTGTGCTTTGACGGTGCCTTGCTCATGAAGCAACCTCAACCTATGATCAAATTTAATCAAGGGAAGTTCTTTCTTTAATAATTTTATGCATATGTGAGCCTATTTGAGGCCCCTCAATCATTTATTCATCAAGATTGGAAGTTTTGCCTTGAAAAGTTGACCAGTCAAGTCATCTGACTAAACTGAAAGTCACTGAGATACAACTTTTAATGTGTTTGTCAAATGAAGATGACCCCAAGAGAAAACATGTTACTAATAACCATATGAACAACTTTCATGTTCACCAAAAATCAATTTGAAACTCGGAAGGTCATCATTCATTTCAAAGTATTATAGGTCATTTAGACTGAAACCCAAATTTTGGGTCAACTTCCCAAGGACCTAGCTTCCTAAATTGTTATGATTTTGAGGTTATACCAAATGCATTGGAAAGATTAAGATGTCTACTTAAAATGTTATGTTGGACAAAATTTCATAATCCTAAAAGAAACACATGTGATAATACAAAACATTATAGGTCACTTTGGACCTAAGTCATTGAATTTGAAAAAGTGCCAACTTCAGATGCCCATAACGTTTTCATGAAAAATCCAAATGATGCAAAATTTGAGTCTAAATTGATCATCTTGACAATATCTACAACTTTTATGTTGGAGGTTTGTTCATTTGAAGCTTGAATCATTGAAACAGAAGGGCTTGAAGAGGCTTGCTTTTGGTGAAAATTTTCAAAGGGTGACTTAGACATATTTTGTGCCCAAACTTTCACAGCCAGTTTTCACTAATTTCCAAATTCCAAATGAATTTTTTGCCAACATGATTTTTGTTCCTTATGTCAAAGGCTTTCCAACCATTACTCACATTACTTTTTTGGACTTTCCATGTGTGAGTTTCGAAGAGCTTTCTCTTTATGTTCATTTTTGCATTTCATGTTGAAACTTCATGTGCAAGCTATTTCCATCACAATTACACGTCCAATTCAATTCCAGTTGATCTCACCATGGTGTATAACCCATCATTGGGCCTTACATGCGCCTATACAGGCCCATGCAAGGAGAATTCAAATCCCATGCACACGAGGGAAGCATGATCTCAGCCACATTTCAGCTATAAATAAGAGCTCAATCCCATTCATTTTTCAACCAACTGGAGATCTGAAGTGATGCTGAATTGAAATCCCAACCCTCACCAAAGGAATTTTCAGTTTTTTCTCTCTTTCTCAAGCTTGAAATTCAACATCATTAGTTGATTTTCAAAGCTCAATTCCTTTACTTATCATCTCCATCACACTTCCAGAGCAAAAGCAGATCAAGATCTTGAAGAATTCGTGGCATTTGAAGCTTCATTTCAGAGGTAGCATCTCAAACTTTTTGGATCTAGATCTTGCAATTCAATGTGATTTCCTTTGGTTTGTGTGGTTTTCTGAAGTCCTCTCACTAGAGGCAGGCCAGTGGTGGTCTCAATTGTTAATTTCGTGCAATCTCAGTTGACATACCATGATCTTCCATCTCACATTTCTCTCTAAATAGTAAGAGTGAGGATGATCCATGGATACAGTGGTGATGTACATCACCTGAGCTTCATTTTGATGTCCTTACATTTCATTTTCATTACAAAAAATTTCCTGCGCGTGGTGGCCGAAATATGGTATCTCACCGGAGAAGATGGTGGTTTCCACCACCATCACCACGTATGCAATTTCCATCCCTTGGATTGATTGGCCACGTTCTAATCTGGACCATTCTTGATGATTACTCATTTTAACGCAACATGTCACGCGTTTGACTCCAGCGTACCATGCATATGCGCCTCTGAGCCTTTGATCCCTTGCCATGTCATTTAATGAATTGATCTGATGGCTGCACATTTTTTCTATTATTCCTATTTTCTTTTAATTTCAGTTAATTCCCTTTATTTTCAAAAATTCATAAATATTTTATTTGAAGTCACAAAAATATGAGACCAATGCCAAAAAAATTCTTGAAAAATCTACTTTTATATTTTGATTTTTAATTATATTTGTGACTTCATTTAATATTTTTTGTGAATTATTTGATTTTTAATAGTTTTAATTCATTTTTTATTACTTTCTGATATTTGAAAAATCCAAAAATACTTTCCTAACACCTATGGATCATGATAAGTCAATGAAAAGTAATCTCATCAATTTCTTATTTGATTTGAGATTTATTTGAAATTTTAATTCATATTGTGTTATTTTCCATTGTTTTTAAATAGTCTCTGATTTCTAAAATTGTTGAAAAAATTTGTCAAATTTTGTTTGACCATGTTAGACCTATGAGAATTTAATTGAACTTGTTGAAGTTGATTTGAATTAAATTTGAGGTTTGACCATATTTTGATTATTTTATTTTTCATTTATTTTTAATTCAAAAATTATGTTTGACTTGTTGACTTGTAATCTTCATTTCTTTTCTGTTTGGCATTGATTGGTGATGACTTGGTTCACATTTGATCAATTGTATTTGATACTTGAATTCTCCTTCCATCCATTTCATCTTCATCCCATTCTCTTCATAATTTGGCCAATGAGTTAATGTCTTATGGTTGGTCTTGACAAGTGAGAGGTTTAACCTTCTTTGATCCAAACCAAACTCAACTTGATCCAAGATCAAGTGAGTTGTTTTGTGTCCAAGATAGGTTGCTTCTTGGTCAAGCAAAAAACCTAAAGTCCATACAAGGCCCTTCCCCCTTTGTTTTGGCATGGCAAGTTTGTGGAGCTTGGCTTACTAGTCATGGTCTCTAACTTGTGTTTATTTGCCTATAGTTTAATTGACCGACCTCAGATAGGTGTGACTACTACATTAGTCCACTTACGATTGCTTAACATGGCGCTACATTGTCTTATGATAAACTAACATAACCACACTAATCACTAACTTTAATTTGAGCATTTAAATTCTTGCCCTTTACTTTTAATGCAATTTATTTCTTGCTCATTTATTCATATTGCTTTTCATTTTGCTCACTTGAGCACATATTTTATGTTTATGTCATTTTCCTTTTGCTCATTTGAGCTCATTATTGTATATAAATATATTGTTGTCTTGTGATTGCTTTGTCTTTGTTTGGTGTGAACCTAATGCAAAAGGGAGAAAGGACTTAAAATTAGGACTTACCTATGCTTAAAGGAGTTCAAGAGCAACTAGGCCTCATGCCTTTAGAATGCTAGACTTGTTGAAGAGCAACTAGGCCTCATGCCTTTAGAATGCTAAATTTCAAAGTTGACTTTAAAGGACTTCTCATCTAAACTTATTCTTTGTCTATTCCCCTTATTGTGTTATGAACCTTTTGATGTTTGCTCTTGTGTGATAGGGATTCTGTCTTGAGGTTGTGTAAGAGGACCATTATCATGAATAGCCAAGTTAAGAGAGACAAGCCAAATGGAGATCCTAGGAGCTTGAATTCGAATTGTTTGATTGCTTGATTGTGTGCTAAGTCCGAAGGAAATGAGCATCTTGAATCATCTTTATGATTTCAAGAAAAGGAACTCCAAGGGTTTATCTTTTCTCTCTTACCTTTGCATGCTTTAGGACTAGCCCTTCTCTTCTTCTCCTCACTCTAACCCCAGCCAAAAATCTTTTCTTTTCAAACTTTGACTCTTGTTTCAAACTAGAAACCTAGGCCTTATGCCTTTGACTTTTCAAAATATTTTCATTAGTACTCATTACGAATGAAACTTAATCCAACTTTGACTTCATTTTGTAAACAAACCTAACTTGTAAATATAACCCACTTCAAGTTGTTTTTGTGGTTCCAATGGCCACCTTGTTAAAACCTTTTCAAAAACATTAGTCATAGGTTTGAGTTATCATAGTGGTTGATGTAAATCTCACCTCATCCTTAGTGATTGGATTATAAGTCTTCCATGCTTATTATAGGGTTAACCCCTCACTAGCATGTTGAAGCCCTCCTCACATGGTGGATTGTTGGTTTAGGTTGAGTTTTCTCCCTTTGATAACAAAAGACCTTAAGGCTTTTGATCAAATTAGTTCACCAATCTTTGTGATTTTTACCACGAACTACGAGGTTTTGATCCTACCTTTGTGATGGTATGTAGGTAATGGGTTCATCCATTCAAACAACAAAACTTGTAAATATAATCTATTCTCTTCTCATCCCTCCAATCTTTTGCACAAATGTTTTCACAAATACCAACCTACAACACATATTTGCAAAAAGGGTTCCCTTATAGTACTAAGGATGTTTTGGATGCGTAAAACCTTCCCATTTCATAGCCAACCCCCTTACCCAGATCTCTGACATTTTTATTAGTTTTTGATTTGATAAAACTTCTTACTTGGATTTTGTTCACTTTTTAGCCTTTCCTTTGGACAAATAAAAGTGCGGTGGCGACTCGAATTGTATGTTGACTTTTGGTTTAGTCAATAAACCTAAAGGTAACGAAAACCCCGCTACAGAAAAGTGGCGACTCTGCTGGGGACATATTCTCTAGTGGGTTTAGCCTACTTTTGCTTATGTGTATTATATGTTTATATTTATTGGTGACATATTTTTGTGCAAATTTAGGATAACTGTATTGTTTGTAATATATGAATTGCTTGATATATTAATTGCTTGTATGCTTGGTGGTTTCTTGTGAGATGAGTTCTATACTCGAACTCGAGTGCGCTAATGATAGGAGAATGGCATAGTCTTGTTGACTTGTGTGGAGTTATTCCTTAGCAAGTTAACTTGCAAGCCCATTCACTTGGTGGAGGTCTTGTTGGGATCAATAATGTCACACGAGTAATCGTGGTTAGGCATTACTCTTTCCAATATAAACCTTAGAAGCCAAGGACCTTAGATACCTAGCCCATCTTGGCCTATTCTAGGATGTAGTGCGAAGGTCATTCAAGTGTAAGATTTGATACGATTGTTACGCGATACTACACTCATAAGAGTCCCTCTTGAGAATATTTTTGGAGAACGAGTAGTCGTTTTATCCGATAATATCCGAAAGATGAGATGATGACTATGGGGACCCTTTTTAGAACATGATTGTCAGGTTTAACCATAGTACACTCCCATTGGGTGCTTCTTAACTGAGACTCAATGCTCGTGACTCACAACAAACACTTGATTCACGGTTGATCCGTTCTCGTACATTCTCAATATCAATGGAACTTGGGTGTTGATAGGGTGTAAACCATAATCCACCAAAATGGATGATTGATATTGACAATGACGTGAGCCATCCCGTGACCTTTGTATGGTGTGACTTGCTTGATCCTTTAGTGTGATTGTTGCATCCATGCATTCATGCATTCATATGCATCCATATCATCAACAATAAGAGTTTTCGAGGAACTTAAGAGGTCTATTGGAAAATTTTCAGACATGGATAAGCAAAGAAGGAATACGAAGAAGTACAGTTTCCAACAACCCGACTTGAAAGAGTTAAGGAGTTTGACATCTTATGTATTAGAGCCCTTGGAGTTCAAATCTCGCCACGGGAAGCTTCTGTCTATTCTTTCTACTAAAGTGGATGAAGGTCTGATGAGTGTGTTGGTGACTTTCTACGATCCTTTGTATCGGTGCTTCAATTTTCCGGATTTCCTGCTTTTGCCTACGCTTGAGGAGTATGCCTATCATGTGGGTATACCTATTCTTGATCAGTTGCCTTTCAGTGCCTTGGAGAAGGTTCTGTCTTCCCAAGAGATTGTTGATATGCTTCATGTGGATGTATCTGACATTATTGCCCATGTGACTATCAAAGGTGGAATTCAAGGTCTCCCATCTGATTTTCTGATTGACAAAGCTACTTTGTTTGGGAAGGCCATGAGTAAGGAAGCTTTTGAAGCCATATTTTTACTCCTCATCTATGGGCTAGTGTTATTTCCCAACATCGACAATTTTGTGGATGTGAATGCTATTAGGATTTTCTCTTCTATTAATCCCGTTCCTACTCTGTTGGGTGACATTTATTTCTCTTTACATATGAGGAATGCAAAGGGTGGTGGTTCCATTCTGTGTTGTCTGCCTCTGTTGTACAAGTGGTTTATTTCTCACTTGCCTCAGACGCTTGCCTTCAAGGAGAACAAGGGATGTCTACGGTGGTCTGCGAGACTTATGTTTCTCACTAATGATGATATCTCTTGGTATAATCGTGTTTATGATGGCATTCAGGTTATTGATTCTTGTGGTGAGTTCTCCAGTGTACCTCTTCTTGGTACGTGTGGTGGAATTAACTACAACCCTGCTTTGGCTCGCCGTCAGCTTGGGTTCCCCTTAAAGGATAAACCTAACAACATTTGTTGGAAGGCTTGTTCTTTCAAGAGGGTAAAGATCCCCAGAACCTAAAGGATAGGATGGTCCGCACCTGGCGCAAAGTTCATAGGAAAGGGAGGAATGAGCTTGGTCCTAAGAATTGTATTGCTTTGGAACCTTACACTGCTTGGGTGAGGAAGAGAGCTCTTGAATATCGCATGTCGTACGAATATCCGAGACCTACCCCTATGGATATGGTTGGGCCTTAAACCCTCCCTAACCAAGGAGTAGAGGAGTTGAGAGATGAAGACTGGTCCGCGTGCATGGGTTCGTGAGCGTGAGGAACTTCTTCAGCAGCTCAAAGATAAGGATGCAGTGATAGAGTTTCTAGAGCATAAGGTTATATATGAGCCTGATGATGTAGTTACTTCTCTTCTTCCTCACTCATCTAGGTTCTGGAAGAGGAAGTATGATCAGCTTGCTAAGGAGAAGGCCGATATAGAAGCAGCTTATGAGAGAGAGGTGAAGAGACTTCGTGCAACTTATCTTCCGATCTCGAAGGCTTTGGACGATTGTTTCTAGGGCTCCATAGGATGTTCATTCTCCTTCTCTCTTGTATTGTATTTGGTTACCAAAACTGTATTACTTCTTTGGTGTAAAAGGTTTCCGAATTTTATTGTTATAAGTATTCCATATAAATTCAATATTTTCAAAATGTTTGCAAATAGATCTCTAAAGAGTTCCTCCAACAACAAAAAACAAATCATATGCACAAGCATTGCATGCATCATATGCATAAGCAGGTTTTGTTCCAAGCTCTTGATCAGTGGTCTAACTCTTTTCTCTTCATTTATTTTGAAGACAAGCTGACGCACCGGTATAATACCAGGGCAAATCATCCAAAGATAATGGAGTATCTCGAGCAAGAAAACAGGGACTTAAAGGAAGAGATTGCCAGACTGACTGCCATGATGGAGTCAGTCCTGGCCGCACAGAGCCAAGCTTCGCCAACTCCTGCAACTCATCCCGCGAGGACAGTCATTTTTGTGATAGCTACTTCAACGGTGCCTGCTGCAACAGCCCACTTCGCTCCGACTATGCCAGCCGGATTCCCTTGGGGAATGCCCGCTAATTTCATGCCAGAGGGTTTCGCTCCTACTCTCGCTTCTATGCCAGCATCTAGCCCGGTCCTGTCTATGCCACCTCCCGTTGTGCACGCCCTTCCCCGCGTTGAAGACACCATTTATCATTCCGAGCCATCTGAGGGCCCAGACGTATATGAGAAAATGGATGAAATGAAAGATCAATTCCTTGAGCTGCGCAAGGAACTGAAGACTTTGAGGGGTAAGGACCTCTTTGGGAAAAGTGCTACTGAATTGTGCCTAGTGCCCAACGTGAAGATCCCTGTTAAATTCAAAGTACCTGACTTTGAGAAGTATAAGAGAAATACATGCCCGCTCAGCCATCTTGTGATGTATGCTCGCAAGATGTCAACACAGACCGACAACGACCAACTGCCGATACACTACTTTCAGGATAGCCTGATAGGCGCTGTGCTTCGGTGGTATATGGGGCTGGAGAGTGCAAGCATCCTCACTTTCAACGATCTAGGCGAGGCCTTCGTTAAGCAGTATAAATATAATGTGGATATGGCTCCAGATAGGGACCAGTTGAGGGCGATGTCCCAGAAGGATAAGGAGACCTTCAAGGATTACGCCCAGAGATCGCGAGAGCTGGCAGCTCAGATAGTGCCACCCCTGGAAGAGAAGGAGATGACAAAGATCTTCCTGAAGACTTTGAGCTCTTTCTATTATGAGAGAATGATTGCTAGCGCTCCCTCAGACTTCACCGAAATGGTGAATATGGGGATGAGACTAGAGGAAGGGGTCCGCGAAGGACGTTTATCTAGAGAAAATGGTTCCTCAGCAAAGAAGTATGGAGGCTTTGCGAGGAAGAAAGAGGGAGAGACTCATGATGTGTCCTCTCATGTCAAAATAAGGCCCTCTGTAAGGAGGAAGGATGTGCGTCCATCCATCAACCAACACCAGGTGGCTCATATAGCACCAGCTTTCAGAGAAGTTCAACAACAACAACAACAACATCGTCAACAACAACAGGCCTACCAGCCTCGCAATAATAATAACACCAGCACCAGCAACTACGAGAGGAAGGGGGTAACTTTTGACCCAATTCCGATGAGATATATTGAGCTTTATCCTTCCTTGATCGATAGGAAGCTGATAACTCCACGAGATCCTCCTACTGTGCCAACCAATCCTCAGTGGTGGTATAAGCCTGAGCTTCATTGTGTGTATCATTCCGGGGCTCCCGGACATGATGCGGAGAACTGTTATCCATTGAAGACCAAGGTACAAGACCTTGTGAGAAGTGGGATACTGTTTTTTGAGGATGTAGGTCCAAATGTAAAGAAGAACCCATTGCCCGAGCATGGGAAGGCAGCTGTTAACATGGTCCAGGAATGCCCTGGCAAGTACAAAGTCCTGTATGTAAATGACATAAGGCAGTCCTTGGTTGAGATGCATAAGTTGTTGTCTGAACATAGCCACTACGAGCATGACCATGATAGGTTCCAGGTGTGCGCTGTCAACAAGAGAGGATGTCGTCAAGTGAGAAGGGACATCCAAGAGATGATAGATCAAGGGATGATTGAAATACTTCAGAATCGTAATGAGGAGGAAGTTGATGTTATCACCCCCGTATTTAAAATTCATGAGCCTGTCGTTATCAAGTATGATGGCAGCAAGAAGAAAGTATCGCTAACTCTTGTGATAAAGCCAGCGGGTCCCGTCCCGTATGTATCAGACAAAGCTGTTGCCTACCGATATAACGCTGTCATGCTAGAGGATGGAAAGGAGGTGCCTTTGCCCTCAAATTCTGTGGTGAGCATTTAAGATGTCAGTGGAGTGACCCATAGCGGTGCCGAAATCCCATAAGGACACTGTGAAAAGAATTGTTGTTAATCATGTCGGTCCCGTGGGAACTTCTTCTCCAAGTAATTATGTTCCTATTGTTAAGGGTGTTGACCCTGTTACTGTTAAGAATAATAATACTCCTATCTTGGTTGGCCAGTCTGGCATTTTTAAAGAGGATGGTGATGAGATGTTGAGGCTCATCAAAAGGAGTGAATATAATATTGTTGATTAGCTGCTACAAACTCCATCAAAGATATTTGTCTTATCTTTGTTGATGAACTCCGAGCCACACCACGAAGCTTTGCAGAGGGTGTTGGACGTGGCACACGTAGACCACGATGTCACAATCGAGCAGTTTGATAGCATTGTTGCAAATATAACCGCTTGCAACAACTTAAGCTTCTGTGATGCTGATCTTCCCGAGGAGGGAAAAGACCACAATTTGGCTTTGCACATATCTATGAATTGTAAGGATGATGCCTTGTCCAATGTATTGGTGGACACAAGATCATCACTCAATGTGTTGCCAAATTCCACTCTTGCTAAACTTCCATACCAGGGGCCTCCCATGAGGCAGAGTGGAGTGGTTGTGAAGGCGTTTGATGGATCACGTAAAACTGTGATTGGCGAATTAGAACTCCCGATCAAGATTGGACCTAGTGATTTCCATATCACTTTCCAGGTCATGGACATTCATCCGTCTTATAGCTATTTGCTTGGCAGACCATGGATTCACGAGGCAGGCGCCGTGACATCCACCCTATACCAAAAGTTGAAGTTCGTGAAGAACAAGAAGTTGGTGGTGATAGGGGGAGAGAAGGCTCTCTTGGTCAGTCATTTATCTTCCTTCTCCTATATTGATGTTGAGGGTGAGGTTGGGACGCCATTCCAAACCTTGTCTATTGCTAAGCCTTCTAGGAAAGGATTTTCTTCATTTGTCTCCTATAATGATGTGAAGTTGGCCATTAAGCATGGTGCAACTACTGGTTTAGGGAAAGTGATTAAGTTGGAAGACAACAAGTCCCGAGCTGGCATAGGGTATTCTTCTGGTGTTTCCAATGATCGTGGGTTGTTCCAAAGTGGAGGTTTCATCCACACCGTTGAAGATCAGGAAGTTGTTGCCATTGTTGAAGATGATGAAGAGGAAGACCCTGGCGATTTTGTCATACCCAGAGGAATCTGCAATAATTGGGTCGCTGTTGATGTTCCAACAGTTATCCATAAGTCAACGTAATTTGTTCATCTTGTTCAAAAAACCCTTCTCCCATGCCAAAAGGAGAAGTAAAGACATTGTTGGCATAATTTGATTAATACAATGATATTCATTCAATAATCACATGTTAAATGTTTGTTTTCCAAAATTATTTTTGCTTTTTGCTTTTTGCATGAAATGGGTGATCACTATAAAACCATAAAAAGAGAATAAAATCAATCTTTTCATCTGCATAATGGTTTACTTTGTTTGAATTCTGAAGTCTCTTTTATACTTGAAATCATTATGCAGGTTAATCAAACCCATTGAACATAATGATCCAACAGCATCTCCCAACTTTGAGTTCCCTGTATTTGAGGCAGAAGAAGATGATGTTGAAGAGATTCCTGATGAGATTACCCGTCTGCTTGAGCACAAGGAGAAGATCATTCAGCCACACCTTGAGAATCTGGAAACAGTCAACTTGGGGTCGGAAGATTGCATTCGTGAAGTAAAGATTGGATCACTCCTTGAAGAGTCTATTAAGAAGGGGTTAATCGAGTTGCTACGAGAATATGTCAACGTCTTTACTTGGTCTTATGAAGACATGCCTGGTCTAGATACTGATATCGTGCAACATTTCATGCCGTTGAAGCCTAAGTGTGTGTCTGTGAAGCAGAAGCTTAGAAGAACTCATCCTGATATGGCAAAGAAGATTAAAGAAGAAGTGCAGAAGCAAATTGATGTGGGGTTCCTTGTGACTTCTACATATCCTCAATGGGTGGCCAATATTGTGCTTGTGCCTAAGAAAGATGGAAAAGTCCGAATGTGTGTGGATTACCGTGATTTGAATAAAGTTAGTCCAAAAGATGATTTTCCTCTACCACACATCGATATGTTGGTAGATAATACAGCTAAATTCAATGCCTTTTCATTTATGGACGGATTTTCCGGTTATAATCAGATTAAAATGGCACCCGAGGATATGGAGAAGACAACATTCATCACACCTTGGGGAACATTCTGCTATCGAGTGATGCCCTTCGGTTTGAAGAACGTCGGAGCCACGTATCAACGTATTATGACTACCTTGTTTCATGATATGATGCACGGAGAGATCGAGGTGTATGTTAATGATATGATTGCAAAGTCGAAAATAGAAGTTGAACATGTAGAACACTTGTTGAAGCTTTTCCAGCGTTTGAGGAAGTATAAACTCCGCTTGAATCCAAACAAGTCTAGATTCGGAGTCCGTTTCGGCAAGTTATTGGGTTTTATTGCCAGCGAGAGAGGTATTGAGGTTGATCCTGCCAAGGTCAAAGCAATACAAGAGATGTCTGCGCCCAAAACTGAGAAGCAAGTCCGAGGTTTTCTTGGCCGCTTGAATTACATTTCCAGATTTATATCCCACATGACTGCCACATGTGCGCCTATATTCAAGCTCCTTCGGAAAGATCAGCGTCATGATTGGACCGAGGATTTCCAAAAAGCCTTTGATAGTATCAAAGAGTATTTGTATGAGCCTCCGATTCTGTCTCCGCCTGTTGAAGGGAGACCGTTGATTATGTACTTAACTGTGCTTGATGATTCCATGGGATGTGCATTGGGTCAGCAAGATGAATCAAGGAAGAAAGAGTATGCGATATACTACTTGAGTAAGAATTTTACTAACTATGAGTCTCGGTACTCAATGCTTGAGAAGACATGTTGTGCTTTGGCTTGGGCTGCTAAGCGTTTGCGCCAGTATATGTTAAATCATACGACTTGGTTGATATCTAAAATGGATCCAATCAAGTGTATCTTTGAGAAGCATGTTTTAACTGGGAGGATTTCCCGTTGGCAGATGTTGTTATCTGAGTATGATATTGAGTATCGAGCTCAGAAAGCTATTAAAGGTAGTATCTTGGCTGATCATTTGGCGCATCAACCAATTGAAGATTATCAGTCTATGCAATACGACTTCCCTGATGAGGAGATTCTGTATTTGAAGATGAAAGATTGTGATGAGCCTACGCTCGATGAAGGACCAGAGCCTGGTTCCAGATGGGGTATGGTGTTCGATGGCGCTGTTAATCAGTATGGAAATGGTATTAGGGCGGTGATTATTACTCCTCAAGACGCACATTTTCCTTTTACATCAAGGCTAACTTTCAAATGCATGAATAATATGGCGAAGTATGAGGCCTGTATTATGGGTTTGGAAGAGTGTATTGATCTTAGGATCAAACATCTTGATGTTTATGGCGATTCGGCCCTGGTTGTTAATCAGATTAAGGGTGAATGGGAGACGAATCATCCTGGCCTCATCCCATACAGAGATTATGCGAGGAGGATTTCCACTTTCTTTACTAAAGTTAACTTCCATCATATTCCTCGAGATGAGAATCGAATGGCGGATGCTCTTTCTACGCTTGCTTCAATGATTGTAGTGAAGTATTGGAATGAAGTCCCCAATATTACTGTGATGCACTTAGATAGACCGGCTCATGTGTTTGCAGTTGAGGAAGTAAAAGATAATAAGCCGTGGTATTATGATATTAAGTGTTTTCTCCAGAGTCAGACTTACCCGCCTGGGGCATCTGTTAAAGATAAGAAGACTTTGAGAAGATTATCTAGCAGTTTCTACCTTAATGGTGATGTGCTTTACAAAAGAAATTTTGACATGGTTTTGCTCAGATGCGTGGATAGACACGAAGCAGACCTGTTGATGATTGAAGTTCATGAGGGTTCATTTGGTACTCACTCCAATGGACATGCCATGGCAAAGAAGATGTTGAGAGCAAGCTACTATTGGCTGATAATGGAGTCTGACTACTGCAAATATGTGAAGAAATGCCACAAGTGTCAGATTTATGCGGATAAGATTCATATTCCCCCGACACTTCTGAATGTTATTTCCTCACCATGGCCTTTCTCCATGTGGGGAATCGACATGATTGGCATGATTGAACCTAAGGCGTCGAACGGTCACCATTTCATTCTCGTAGCCATTGACTACTTCACCAAGTGGGTTCAAGCGGCATCGTATGCAAATGTGACCAGGCAGGTGGTCGTGAGGTTTATCAAGAACCAACTTATATGCCGATATGGTGTTCCAGACAAGATCATTACTGATAATGGGTCTAATTTGAACAACAAGATGATGAAAGAGTTGCGTAGTAAGTTCAAGATTGTGCATCATAATTCTTCTCCCTATAAACCCAAGATGAATGGGGTTGTTGAAGCTGCTAACAAGAATATCAAGAAGATTATTTAGAAGATGGTTGTTACGTACAAAGACTGGCATGAGATGTTGCCATTTGCTTTGCATGGCTATCGTACATCTGTCTGCACTTCAATAGGGGCAACCCCTTTCTCCCTTGCATATGGCATGGAGGTTGTGCTCCCCGTAGAGGTCGAGATCCCATCAATGAGAGTCTTGATGGAAGCCAAGTTGACTGAGGCTGAATGGGTTCAGAGTCGTTATGACCAATTGAATTTGATTGAAGAGAAGAGATTAACTGCCATGTGCCATGGTCAGTTGTACCAACAAAGGATGAAGAAAGTCTTTGATAAAAAGGTCAAACCTCGTTTGTTCCGAGAAGGTGACCTAGTGCTCAAGAAAGTCTTGTCTTTCGTGCCCGATTCTAGGGGCAAGTAGACTCCAAACTATGAAGGCCCATACGTTTCTAAGAGAGCCTTTTCAGGCGGTGCTTTGTTGCTTACAACTATGGATGGGGAGGATTTCACTCGTCCTGTGAATTCAGATGCAGTCAAGAAATACTTCGCCTAAAAATAAAAACAGAATAGCTCGTTAAGTTGAAAACCTGAAAGGGAGACTTAGGCAAAAATGAGCGTCTCGGTGGATTGAAAACCCGAAAGGGCGATCCAGGCAAAATTTAGAGACATAAAAAATGAATATACATATCCCGCTATATTGAGTACCTCACCCTGGGGCAATCTAGGCAAAAATTAGGGATTTGGCAAGTAACTGCATCCTGAAAAGACTGTGCCCTACAACAGTCATCTGTCAAAGATTCTCTTTCAGTCATCATCAACTGAAGCTTCAAATACAGTGGATTCAGAGTTGGTGGAGAAACAGTCATTATGTTCAATGTAGCCCTTTTTTCCATGTATATCACCAACTTCAAATTTGTAAAGATCCATGGAGTCTTTCCATTTACGGACTACCATTCCATTAAATAAATTTGAGCCTTTATCTAATTCTTGGCACTCTTACTTGTTTCTGTTTAACAAATGTTTGCATATTTTAATTGATAAATATCATTGTTTTAA
Organism: Lathyrus oleraceus; assembly: GCF_024323335.1. Classification (NCBI taxonomy): domain Eukaryota; kingdom Viridiplantae; phylum Streptophyta; class Magnoliopsida; order Fabales; family Fabaceae; genus Lathyrus; species Lathyrus oleraceus. The sequence continues at coordinate 33,999,407 of NC_066583.1, read as the reverse complement.
ACAAATAAAGTTTTATAAATTTTTTTAAACAAAATGAACATTCACAATGACTAAAAGGATAAATGGAATGTCCTCAGTGCTTTCCCAAGGATAGTACGATTTCCAAAAGCTAAGACATTTGTTCACATTCTGGCATGTTTATATCCTCTTCATCAGCTTTCATGTTGTCTCCTCGGCAGGAAGTGGTATAGAGCAGTTGGTGGAGGGTTTGTTTCTTTTTCCATCCCTGGCATGTCACGTGTTGACGAAGGATTCATTTCTAATTCCCCCTACCAAGGCAGTTTCCTTTAAGGGTTGTCTACAGTTTATCCCCGGCAGGATTGCCTGACCCGAGTTTTATAATTTGTATGCCTCTCCATGTTTGAAGATTTTCTTCTAAGTATTGAGGGATGCTGAGGAAAATGTGTTGCTTCCTTCCCCAGCGGAGCAAATTGTTCTTTCTCCCTTTTGTCTGGATTGATGGGTATCTGTTTGGTGTTGATCCCCCATAGAATTTTATATCTTTCCTTGATAAGTTCCTCAGTAGAGTTTCTTCTACGACGGATCTTATCGATTTTCAGCCACCTCTTCCCGAGAATTGATGAGAAGTAGTGGCAGTTGGAAGTTGTAACTTTGCCTATCCCCAGCGGTGATCGATGTCTTCCGGTATTTGATCATCCCCACCGGAACTAAATTATCTTGTAGGCTTTGCCCTTCTTTTTGAGATGTTATGTCGGGTGTCTATTCTTGATTCATGAACCTGTTTGTGTTAGATATGTTTGTTTGTCAGCATTAATCACACGCATAATCATGCATACACACGCATAATCATAGCATTCAGATATTCATGTTGCATTATTTTCCATATATCTTTGTGTGTTATCTCCTGCTGTTGGTGAAATGTTCTTCCCCAAGCAGATGTTTCTGTCTGATCTCTCCATTTAGAGTCAGCCTCATAGGCAGAAAGTGTCTATCTTTCCTTCTTCCTTCCCCACTGAGTTATGTCCTCGTGGATGATTATTGTTTCAGTTTCCTCCCCGGTTGTGTATTAGGATGGGAATTACTCCCCTGAGTTATATCCTTATTGGGTTAAGTCGTGTTCAATTGTGTCCTTCTAGTTTGTTCCTAGATTGACTCCTTTCTTGTTATCCCCTGCAGTTTCCCGTGGTTTAGTTGTTCAATTGCTCAGTAACCAGTAATTGTTCATCCTTTTCCCCAGTAGATCTTGTGGCCTTCTACCTAGTAACCGGTAGTTATAAGTCTTATTTCTGTGGTTTTCTACCCAGTAACCGGTAGATGTAATCCCCTCTTTGTTGGTTATCTTTACCCAGTAACCGGTATTGGTATTTATTCATTTTTGAGTATACCACCCAGTAGCCGGTGATATATCTCTTTGGTAATTGCTTTTGTTAGGCAATTTACCCCTTGCGAGTCATCTTTCATTTACCCTTGTTTGGTAATGATTGTTTCTCCTTCTGATTGGTCATCATTTTTATACCCAGTAACCGGTATCCCGATGTCCTTTCTTTTCGGTTGATTTATCCTTTATTAACCCAGTAACCGGTTGTGGATAATCTTCCATGCGAGTATGTTATCTACGTCATGACGGTAATAGGTAATATATCTCATGCGCTCTTCAGTCGAAGTCTTTTTCTTCCCCAGTTGAGTAAGATTCGTATTTCCTTGTGGAATCGAATGTCCATCCTGTAAGTCGAGTTTGCTTTTTCAACCCTCCTTTCGGATGATGAGTGTCTTGGATATGTTCCCAATTCACGCCTGGTTGGTCACCTATTATATGCCCAGTAACCGGTATCCCTGGTGTTCCTTCCCTCTGCTCCCTATTATGACTTTTTGTCCCCTGTGGAGTCAGATTTCCCTGAGTTGAGATGTGCCTTTTGGGTCCTCCTCAGATGTTTTGGATGATTGATATCTCTCACCTTTATATCGGTCTTAGATATTCTTTCTCCCTGAGCATGTTGTTCTCTCACCCAATAACCGATGTTTTGATGACATGTCTCTCTTCGAGTTTATTACCCAGTAGCCGTTAATATCTCGTTATTCTCTTCCTCGGCTGAGTCCTTTGTGGACATCCCCGTCTGAGTCCGGATTTTTATCCGAAATATCCTTTGTGGATAGTTTTGCTGTATTGGCATATTTCCCAATACATGCATCTTTGCGTCAGCTCGAGCCTTTCCATCAATTTATTTTCGTGGAATCCCTTCGTGTCTCCCCGCAAGTTTTCAAGTCGTGACCTGCTCACGCATTTTTACCTTATTTCCCCCAGAGTCTTTGTCTCCTTAGTGAGTGTGTTACTCCTATTGGATTTTTCAGTTTCTTATGATTTCTTTCCCTTCGTCGCAATCATTCACCATGAAGATTTTATTTTGCATGCATACATTTGCATCATGAGGTCTCTTAGGGACCAAAATTTCGTCTCTTTGTTATTATTTAAGTCCATTCTACCTCGTCGAGATGAGGAATTTAACCTTCACATCTCCGGCTAGAATGACCTTAAATAGGGGCATCTGTAAGACCCTAATTTTGACCCTAAGATCTCTCATGGCATCATATCATGGCTCAGTGCATTGCCTCAAGGATCATAGCATGTTTGGTTCCTTAACCCTATGGTGGGACTTGGTTGAGTGTTTTGAGACCACCAAGCATACTTGTATTGTATATTATTGTTTTTCTTATTTTGATTATTAACCAAAAGCATAAAAATATGTCACTGACCCTTTTTGTTTTGAAGCTCAAGTGATCATGTGCTCCCATGCTCCTATGAGGCTCCTAAGCTCAATGAAATGGCCAGATGAAGATGAGAAGAAGCATGAAAATGGTCCACAAAGCTCCTAATCATCATATATGTCTCCCAAGTATCTCAATTTGCCAATTTGATCAAGATAACCCAAAGGGCTTGAGGATTGTTTCCCAAGGAAACCTTAATTTCACTGTGCTTTGATTGTGCCTTGCTCATGAAGCAACCTCAACCTATGATCAAATTTAATCAAGGTAAGTTCTTTCATTCATCATTTTATGCATATATGAGCCTATGTGAGGCCCCTCGATCATTTATTCATCAAGATTGGAAGTTTGGCCTTGAAAAGTTGACCAGTCAAGTCATCGGACTAAACTGAAAGTCACTGAGATACAACGTTTAATGTGTTTGTCAAATGAAGATGACCCCAAGAGAAAAATTGTTATTAATAACCCTATGAATAACTTTCATGTTCACCAAAAATCCATTTGAAACTCTGAAGGTCATCATTCATTTCAAAACATTATAGGTCATTTTGATTGAAACCCTAATTTTAGGTCAACTTCCCAAGGACCTAGCTTCCTTAATTTTTATGATTTTGAGGGGAGACCAAATGAATTGGAAAGCTTAATATGTCAAATTAAAATGTTATGTTGGACAAAATTTCATAATCCTAAAAGAAACACATGTGATAATACAAAACATTATAGGTCACTTTGGACCTAAGTCATTGAATTTGAAAAAGTGCCAACTTCAAATGCCCATAACGTTTTCATAAATAACCCAAATGATGCAAAATTTGAGTGTAAATTGATCATCTTAACAATATCTACAACTTTTATGTTGGAGGGTTTTTCATTTGAAGCTTGCATCATTGAAACAGAAGGGCTTGAAAAGGCTTACTTTGGGTGAAAATTTTCAAAGGGTGACTTAGACATGTTTTGTGCCCAAACTTTCACAACCAATTTTCACTAATATCCAAATGCCAAATGAATTTTTTCCCAATATGACTTTTGTTCCTTATGTCAAGGGCTTTCTAACCATTACTCACATTACTTTTTTGGACTTTCCATGTGTGAGTTTCGAAGAGCTTTCTCTTTATGTTCATTTTTGCATTTCATGTTGAAACTACATGTACAAGCTATTTCCATCACAATTACACGTCCAATTCAATTCCAGTTGATCTCACCATGGTGTATCACCCATCATTGGGCCTTACATGCGCCTGTACAGGCCCATGCAAAGAGAATTCAAATCCCATGCACCCGAGGGAAGCATGATCTCAGCCACATTTCAGCTATAAATAAGAGCTCAATCCCATTCATTTTTCAACCAAGTGGAGATCTGAAGTGATGCTGAATTGAAATCCCAACCCTCACCAAAGGAATTTTCAGTTTTTTCTCTCTTTTTCAAGCTTGAAATTCAACATCATTAGTTGATTTTCAAAGCTTAAATCCTTAGCTTATCATCTCCATCACACTTCCAGAGCAAAAGCAGATCAAGATCTTGAAGAATTCGTGGCATTTGAAGCTTCATTTCAGAGGTAGCATCTCAAACTTTTTGGATCTAGATCTTGCAATTCAATGTGATTTCCTTTGGTTTGTGTGGTTTTCTGAAGTCCTCTCACTAGAGGCAAGCCAGTGGTGGTCTCAATTGTTCATTTCGTGCAATCTCAGTTGACATACCATGATCTTCCATCTCACATTTCTCTCTAAATAGGAAGAGTGAGGATGATCTGTGGATACAGTGGTGATGTACATCACCTGAGCTTCATTTTGATGTCCTTACATTTCATTTTCATTACAAAAATTTTCATGCCCGTGGTGGCCAAAATCTGGTATCTCACCGGAGAAGATGGTGGTTTCCATCATCATCACCACGTGTGCATTTTCCGGCCCTTGGATTGATTGGCCAAGTTCTAATCTGGACCATTTCTAATCTGGTGGTTTCCATCATCATTTTCCACGTGTGCAACATGTCACTCGTTTGACTCCAGCGTACCATGCATCCGCGCCTCTGAGCCTTTGATCCTTTGCCACGTCATTTAATGAATTGATCTGATGGCTGGGCATATTTTCTATTATTCCTATTTTCTTTTAATTTCAGTTAATTCCCTTTATTTTCAAAAATTCATAAATATTTTATTTGAAGTCACAAAAATATGAGACCAATGCCAAAAAATTCCTTGAAAAATCTAGTTTCATATTTTGATTTTAATTATTTTTGTGACTTCATTTAATATTTTTTGTGAATTATTTGATTTTTAATAGTTTTAATTCATTTTTTATTACTTTCTGATATTTGAAAAATCCAAAAATATTTTCCTAACACCTATGGATCATGATAAGTCAATGAAAAATAATCTCATCAATTTCTTATTTGATTTGAGATTTATTTGAGATTTTAATTTATATTGTGTTATTTTCCATTGTTTTTAATTGTTTTTAAATAGTCTCTGATTTCTAAAATTGTTGAAAAAATTTGTCAAAGTTTGTTTGACCATGTTAGACCTATGAGAATTTAATTGAACTTGTTGAAGTTGATTTGAATTAAATTTGAGGTTTGACCATATTTTGATTATTTTATTTTGCATTTATTTTTAATTCAAAAATTACCAAAAAATTATGTTTGACTTGTAATTTTCATTTCTTTTCTGTTTGGCATTGATTGGTGATGACTTGATTCACATTTGATCAATTGAATTTGATACTTGAATTCTCTTTCCATCCATTTCATCTTCATCCCATTCTCTTCATAATTTGGCCAATGAGTTAATGTCTTATGGTTGGTCTTGACAAGTGAGAGGTTTAACCTTCTTTGATCCAAACCAAACTCAATTTGATCCAAGATCAAGTGAGTTGTTTTGTGTCCAAGATAGGTTGCTTCTTGGTCAAGCAAAAAACCTAAAGTCCATACAAGGCCATTCCCCTTTTGTTTTGGCATGGCAAGTTTGTGGAGCTTGGCTTACTAGTCATGGTCTCTAACTTGTGTTTATTTGCCTATAGTTCTATTGACCGACCTCAGATAGGTGTGACTACTACATTAGTCCACTTACGATTGCTTAACATAGCGCTACAGTGTCTTATGACAAACTAACATAACCACACTAATTACTAACTTTAATTTGAGCATTTAATTTCTTGCCCTTTACTTTTAATGAAATTTATTTCTTTCTCATTTATTCATATTGCTTTTCATTTTGCTCACTTGAGCACATATTTTATGTTTATGTCATTTTCCTTTTGCTCATTTGAGCTCATTATTGTATATAAATATATTGTTGTCTTGTGATTGCTTTGTCTTTGTTTGGTGTGAACCTAATGCAAAAGGGAGAAAGAACTTAGAATTAGGACTTACCTATGCTTAAAGGAGTTCAAGAGCAACTAGGCCTCATGCCTTTAGAATGCTAGACTTGTTGAAGAGCAACTAGGCCTCATGCCTTTAGAATGCTAAATTTCAAAGTTGACTTTAAAGGACTTCTCATCTAAACTTATTCTTTGTCTATTCCCCTTATTGTGTTATGAACCTTTTGATGTTTGCTCTTGTGTGATAAGGATTCTATCTTGAGGTTGTGTAAGAGGACCATTGTCATGAATAGCCAAGTTAAGAGAGACAAGCCAAATGGAGATCCTAGGAGCTTGAATTCGAATTGTTTGATTGCTTGATTGTGTGCTAAGTCCGAAGGAAAGGAGCATCTTGAATCATCTCTATGATTTCAAGAAAAGGAACTCCAAGGGTTTATCTTTTCTCTCTTACCTTTGCATGCTTTAGGACTAGCCCTTCTCTTCTTCTCCTCACTCTAACCCCAGCCAAAAATCTTTTCTTTTCAAACTTTGACTCTTGTTTCAAACTAGAAACCTAGGCCTTATGCCTTTGACTTTTAAAAATCTTTTCATTAGTACTCATTACGAATGAAACTTAATCCAACTTTGACTTTATTTTGTAAACAAACCTAACTTGTAAATATAACCCACTTCAAGTTTTTTTTGTGGTTCCAATGGCCACCTTGTTAAAACCTTTTCAAAAACATTAGTCATAGGTTTGAGTTATCATAGTGTTTGATGTAAATCTCACCTCATCCTTAGTGATTGGATTATAAGTCTTCCATGCTTCTTATAGGGTTAACCCCTCACTAGCATGTTGAAGCCCTCCTCACATGGTGGATTGTTGGTTTAGGTTGAGTTTTCTCCCTTTGATAACAAGACCTTAAGGCTTTTGATCAAATCAACTCACCAATCTTTGTGAGTTTTACCCCGAACTACGAGGTTTTGATCCTACCTTTCTGATGGTACGTAGGCAATGGGTTCATCCATTCAAACAACAAAACTTGTAAATATAATCTATTCTCTTCTCATCCCTCCAATATTTTGCACAAATCTTTTCACAAATACCAACCTACAACACATATTTGCAAAAAGGGTTCCCTTAGAGTACTAAGGACGTGGGTAAAACCTTCCTATTTCATAACCAACCCCCTTACCCAGATCTCTGACATTTTTATTAGTTTTTTGATTTGATAAAAATTCTTACTTGGCTTTTGTTCGCTTTTTAGCCTTTCCTTTGGACAAATAAAAGTGCGGTGGCGACTCGAATTGTATGTTGACTTTTGGTTTAGTCAATAAACCTAAAGGTAACGAAAACCCCGCTACACCTAGCGCTAAATTTTTGACACAAAAGGCATAGCATTCTAGTTAGTGAGATTGTAAGTCTCCCCTCTTTCATGGTATTGTGTGGAAACTTGGCCTTTTTTCCTTCCTTTGGAAGATGTCTTGGCTCAAGGATCCATGCTTGTGATAAGTGGGTTGAGTGTTCTCCGAAGAATGACTTAAAATGAAAAGCAAAAGCAAAACAATACTAACTTCTAACTCATTAACAACTAACATTTAATTTCAAGTCCTTTATTTAAATGCACTTTAATTTTTAAGCTTTATTCATTTGCCATTATTCATACCATTCTAATTGTTTATGTTAATGCAATTTTCACTTTGTCCATTTGGACCATATTGTGTGATATATCTTGTTTGTGTATATTTTGTTTGTTTGTGTGGTCTTTGACCATTAATGTACATAATAAGAACAAAAACCCTAAAAAACTTTTGCGTGGACTGTTGACTTGATCTTGGACAAATTGGACTTAGAATCTAGGCAACCTCCCTATGCTAAAAGACTTGGCCAATTCCAACATTTGTGTAACCAAGTGCTAACAATTTGAAACTTCATCTGATGCATCTTTGAAGATCCCTTTGAGTTCATATGCAACATGATCATTGTGAAGCTATTAGTTTGAATCTGTGACTTGAGAAATTCATCTGCTACATGGGCTAATTTGAAGAAGATCACGGAGTGGCTAAAGCTTGGATGTTGGTATCTTTATTTGGTTCCTTGCTCTTCAAGATTGATATAATTGTGCATTGTGTGTTGCTTGATTCAAAATGTCCAAGGGAATTTGGGTTTCTATAATACATTCTCGTCTATTGGATTGCTACCCATTGGTCAGATCTTTTCAACTCTTAACTTTTAATTTCGTGCATAGGATTAATCTCTTCATATCCTCCCCATTTCTTTAATTTCAAAATCTCTCCCTCCCTTTAAAAATTCTTCTTTGTTTGAACTAGTTTTGTTCTAAACTTTGACCATTTTGCAAACTAGAAACTTTGGCCTTATGCCATTGCATTTTCAAACTTCTTTTCTTAATCAAACTTGTAAATAAACTTAACTATACTTGACCTAAACTTTCAAAAGCCAAAAAGAATTAACTCATTCAAACCATTTTTAGGCTTTTGTGCCTTTCTGTCGCAACCCGAAAAATACGGTGTGCGAAAAAACAACCGGCGAAGAAGAAATGACAGAAGAGTCGCCACCGTGCGTTATTTATCCCAAAGGAGGGAAAGGAAATGCTCGAAGTAAACCTGAAGAGAAGGAAAGGAAAAGACAAGGTCTCGCAACCAAATCTTGGGTTCGGCAGTCGATTATGCGAAGGGAAGGTATTAGCACCCCTACGCATCCGTAGTACTCTACGGGATCCACTCTTGTTGTTTCTTGTCTAAAGGGTGTATGTTCATCTAATGTACTATTTACTAAAAGAGAGGGTCAAAGAAAATGACTCGCACGGATGTCGCATCCACTGCATACGTATCTCATCTGAATATGAGAATCAGAGTCTTCGTAGCTCGGGTACCTATGGGTTAAAGAGAAGTGTGCTCACTAAGACGTCGCGTCTTATGCCTACGTATCTCATCGGGAATGAGAATCAGAGCAAAACGTAGTTCAAACTACGGGAACAAAGGTCTCGATTGCAACTAGGGCAAGAGAAAGGGAATGTCTCGATCGCAACGAGGGCGAGAGAAAGGATCGCAACGAGGGCGAAAGCAAACAAGGATTAGTTGTTAGTCGTTAGTCAAACTCGGCAAGACATCGCATCTTGTGCCTACGTATCTCATCTGAACATGAGAATCAGAGTTGCCGTAGTTCGGCTACACGCACGCCAAACAAAACAAGACACCTACACACAAAAAGGTGGCAAACATGGAGCCCGACTGCCAATCACTGGACTTACATCAGCATCCGAACCAAAACACACACAAAAGGGCAAACGTGGAGCCCGACTGCCAATCACTGGACTTACATCAGCATCCGAACCAAAACACACACAAAAAGGCAAACGTGGAGCCCGAACGCCAATCACTGGACTTACATTGGCATCCGAACCAAAACACACGCACACTGGAAAAGAAAGGTGCCCGGAGTGGTCTCTCACGACCACCTGCCTACATACCTCGTCTGGAACAAGGATCAGGGCGATGTAGTTCCCCTACATAGGGGTTGCCATCTGAACATGGACTTACAAAGGAGGACACCAGTTGTGTCAGAGGAGAGTGGGCGATGTGTTCACGTCCTAGCAGTAGGTGTCGCAGCTCGCTGAATCGAGTCTTAGGCAGTTACCTCTTTGCAATAGGACGGACTACATGCCACAGGATCGGAGACGCTCGGAAAGGTCTAGAAGTGGGGGAAGCTCTGCCCTAGTGTTGTCATGCAATATGTACTCAAGTGTTAGGATTTACAAATGGGAATATCTACCTAATGTTAGCATGCAAAGGAAATGGGGATTCTAACTATGTTATCATACAAAAGGATATGGGAATCCTACCTATGTTATCATACAAAGGGTTCTATCTAATGGGTGCTACCTAATCGGAACAAGAATCGACGAATGGAGCAAGGAGAAGTGTTAGGGATAAGGGTAGATGGCGATGCATGAAGCAATCGACTTACAAGGTTGATGGCGATGCATAAAGCAATCGGCTTACAAGGTTGATGGCGATGCATAAAGCAATCGGCTTACAAAAGGGTGGGTGAATACGTGTTGGTTCTGTTAGGTTTTGAGAAAAGTGATTACTCGACGTTGGATCGAGGTTTTGATCTTGCTTTGAAATGGTTATCGAATGCTCATTTTAATTCTTGTATTAACAGGTGAATAAAGAATGAAAGAATAAATATTATACATTTCATGGGAGAGGGGTACATTTGTTATGAATGGGGGTTGTTCATGGGAAACAAACAATAATAATACATGCCTCATATACCATACAAGTAGGCCACAGTTAATCAAACAAGTAAGATATAAACAAGTATATAATCGAATCAAATAATCAAAGAATGAAATAATGAAGCATTAAACAATGTATGAGTGTAAGTGCAAAGGAACCGGCTCATTGTAAGAAAGCCCAAGAGTAAGCTATGTGAGGTCGATGGCGATGCTTAAAAAGCAATCGACTTACAAGGGTGTGAAAATGGGCTCGACATTGAATCGAGAAAATATGATTTTTTAATTTTAAAATGGTTTTGAATGGTTTTTTTTTTTATCAATGAGATTGTGATGATTTATCAGGATTGTAACATAACCCACACATAAAGGCAAATAATTTGTACAAATGAAATGAACAAACACAAATATAATAATTCACATAGATCCTAAAAAAAATGAATAATCACATAAGTCATATTAAAAATAAAACAATAAAAATGAATAAATGATAGAAACATGTTAATTAAATGGTAAGGCTAGAAAAATATGGAAAGATCAAAAAATGCTGGAAAACCAAAGCAACAAACCCGGGTATTGAACCCACCCCACTCAAGACCATGAAATCACTTCTCTCCACCAGACCACTCAAGATCATCTGCTACTGAAATACTACCTTAAGTATATGAACCGGCTAAAACAAAAAATAAATAACATATAACCATTTTTATGTTTTTTTTTATCTCTGTTAAAAAACAACTTAAAAAAAAGAATTAAAAAATTAAAAAAAGGAAACAGAAAAATGGAAACGAAAAAAAAGCTAAACAGAAGCTCGTCTTCTTCTCATCTCTCTCACCTTGTGAACTCAACCTTCCCCAACAATGGCAATCTCACGCACTCGAAACTCATCCTTCTTATGACATCAACAAAACCATCTCACGCTCTCCAACTCAGTGAATCGAACTCCCTCAGCTCTCACAAATATTTTCAGACAACAAGCATATGAGAAAGATAGAGAGAAAGAAAAAACCTTACAAAATGTCGCAGTGGTGGCGGTGTAGGACGTGCAAACGCTGGCCTCCAGGTAATCACTCTTGGGATTTTTAGGGTTTCTTCTCAGATTTTCGCCTCCAGCCCTTCTGTGAACAGTGGCCGCTCAATTCTCCTTTTTTCTTACTGATTCTCTTCCCTATTTATGTTCTGTGAATTAGGGCTTCAATTTGGTATCTTCTTCCAAAAGAGTAACTCTGCAAAGCACTTTGGATGTTCAGAAATTGGGTTGACCCCTTTGATGTATGGATTCGTAACAGGTAATCTAAGCCACGTTTTCTTCTTCATTTTTGTCTCTATGCCAAATTGGGATGTTTCTTGAATTTTTACTGCTTTGGCTGATTACTTTTTGTTTTTTACTGCAGTGAAAATTTGAAGCATTGGTTTCGGTTCTACAAGGTTCATGGTAGGCTCAAAATTGATCCTACAATGCTGTAGAGTGCTCTTTGACTTGGTTTCCTGTTGGCTGCGAGATGTGGATGACTTGGTAACATTGTTTGTAGCA